>NW_004567110.1:62480090-62555745 GCF_000260355.1 Condylura cristata | reverse complement strand
TTGCAGACTCCAGCTAGAAGTGGGGGTGGGGGTTGTGGGGGGGGTGGTTTCAGAAGAAGTCTGCTGTGCCATGTGGTCACCTCCTAGGCAGGCAGAATCAAACTCATGCGGAAGTGGCTTTAGTTTCTCAGTGCTGTGCTTTAACCCGCTGCGCCACCAGGGAGGGCCAGATTATTTTGTTGCACTAATTTTGAGTATTTTAAAAATAATTTATTTATTTATTTATGCATACAGAACTGGGTTACAGGCCAGAGTTGCAGGGGCAGTGATAGGATTCAACAGAGACAGAGTAGGGAGCAGAACAGGCAGATCAACAAAGTACACTACTGAGGGGAGCAGCGGGTAAGACAGGAGGATTCTGCTGCACCATTTGGATTGGCTCTGGGGCCAAGGATTGAATGTGCACTGAAGTGGCTAGCTTGCAGTGCTGCATTCTAACACACTGTGATACCAGGTGGGGCCTGCTTTATGTATTTTGATACTTCTTTGTTTGATGAACATATGTTGAATGGTATTATATCTTCCTGATGTAATATTGTTTTAATCATTATATCCCTGGTTCTAGTTTCCCTTTCTTAGCTGGAAATATGTTTCATCTGATGTAGTTACTCTTTCTCCTGTTCTTTGAGTGCCATTGCTTAGAAGATTGTTTAACAACTTGTTATTCCAAGCCTGTTTATATTTGGAAGTCAGAAGCATTTATTGGAAAATGTTGGATTTTGTTTTTTAGTACAATTAGCTTTTGTGCCTTTTAGCTGGTGAGTTCAGTCCATTAGAGTAGTTGTTTATATGATTGTTGCTGCTATTTTGTCCTCAGATTTCTGCTTCTATTACTTTTTTCATTTTATTTTTAATGTTGTTGTTCTTTATAATTTAGGTACTAGAGCCCATTTCAACATTTCTTGCATGTGTAGTCTAATGTTTGCAAATTACTTCAGCTATTGATTGTCTGAGATCTTGATTTCTCCCTCATCTCTGAAGGAGAGTTTTGCAGGATATTGTATTCTTGGCTGGCATCAAGAATTTTTTGTATGTTTTGAATAACTACTCCATTCTATGTTAGTTGATAGTGTTTCCTCAATGAAGTCAGATATAAACTTGATGAGGGTATATTTATAGGTTATTTCCTTCTTACCACAGCCAACTTCAATATCATTTCTTTGTTTTGAACTCTTGTACCTTTCACTACTATGCAATTTAGTACTCTATGTCTTGGTGTAGTGCTCTTTAGATTTAGGTAACTATGTGTTCTTTTAGCTTTATGAAGTTGTATATATATTTCCTCCTCCAAGTTCAGAAAGTTTTCTTCTATTTCTTTGAATAAATTTTCTGTTCTTTATATCACTTTTCTCCTTCTGGAATATCCATTATTCTTATATTACTTTCCGTAATGTCCCTATGGAGTAGAATAATTCTCAAAGTGACTGTTCATTTTATTTATTTTTTATTTTTCTTTTTCCATTGGAATAATTTGTGCATTACCATATACAAGGTCACTTCCATTTCATTTATAACACTTCTATAGCTTTCTTCAGAAAGTGTTACCTTCCCTATGGATCTTTTTATTAAATATTCTACATCTTCATTATATCTTTGCTTAAAATTAAATTTATTTTCTATTCATTGAGCTTATTCCTCGGGTCATCAATTGTTTTTCTGGGCTATCTTTGTGTACTTTTGATCTGCTTTCTGTGTTTTGTTATATTTCCTTGATTTTCTTTACATGGCAGTTTTGTACTCTGTTTCTGATAGTGAGAAAAATTCTTCCATGTCTTTGTGGTTAGATTCCAGAGAGTTGTTTTCTCTCTGTGATGAATAGTTTCTTGAGCACTCAAGATGTCATGTGTAGTATTTTCTGCTTGTACAATTTGCTGTTTTTCTTGTCATAATGTCCAGAAAATTCACTATTCCATCAGATGGTGTTGTTCTGTGGGCTTCTTTTTTCTTTGAAGCTTTCTCTGGTTTTGTTTGTGAGTATGTTGTATGATCTTGTACGTCAGGGAGAACTGATACACAGTTCCTGTTTCTGGGGTTTGGGAAGAGGCCTGGAGATATAAAACCACTCATGAAAATGGTATGCAGAGGTGGCTCATGTTTGTGGTACCACTGAAAATCCTCTTTGGGTTCCCATACACATATCTCTACAATATGTAGGCAGGGTTTTAGTGCTGCTTTATAGGTTTAAAAATGTCACAGGGTTTCTATTCTGCTCCCTATTCTCCTTACTGGGAATCCTGACTGATTAACTCATCTCAAAATTTTCCCCTCAGTTAAGGGTGTACTTTTACACTAATCAGTTCTCCTTTCCCAAGGTCACTAACCAAATACAAGAATGTGGATTGAATCACTGGTTCCCACTCATGCTGTAGTTTTTAGGTGCCTCACTTCACCCACATTTTGTTTAATAATATTGAATTTCCTCATTGTTGCTTCTAGTAGTCTTCAATGATAATTGAAGGTGCTCTACTTTTACCCCAAGAGTTAGGATCTTCTGGAACATTACCACTTTGGACTACTTTCAGATTATTATACTTCTTTGATGCAATTTTCCTAACTGCTTTGTTCTTCTTCTATTTCTGATGACTCTATTTTTGCTATTTTTCTCGTTGTTTCAATTATGTCTGTAATCGCTTATTTATTTATTTATTTTACATCAGCTGCTTAAAAATACTTGTTAAATAATTTTAATACTTCCACAATTTCAGTGTTAGTTTCTATAGACTTTTTTTTCATTCAATTTGAGATACTCCTGTTTTTAGGTATAATGAGTATAATGAATGATTTTAGATTGAAAACTGAACATTGAATATTATATTATGGGATTGTTGGATTTAATTTCCTCCTTCTTTCCTTATTCTAGTAGGGAGCAAAAAGTTGCTATTTCATTATTGCCAGGTGAAAGTGAAGTCATAATTTCTTAATCATTCTCTCTTGACACTCAGAAGAATCTCTTCATTGCTCTAGGTGGGTGGATTGGGAGTTTCAACTCCCCATTAGGCCTCACCCTACCTTATGTGAAGGGTAGAATTTCTTCTACCTCCTCTCCCCTCAAGGGCGCAATTCCATTTATCACTTAGCCATGGTGAAAAATCCTGACTTTTTCTGGGGATCTTCTTACTGCCAGCACCAGGCTCCCCATGTGGTCTTCACTAATGTCAATCTGTAGGATGAACTTGTGGGGTCATAAGATAATTCCTTATCACCCAGATAGAGTGGGAATCTAGGCTTCTAACTTAGCCTTTGCTATTGTAGTGTTTTGGCAAAAATAAGTGGTTATTTTCTAGAAGTTTTCTGTCTTGCTAGATTATCCCTTTCCTAGTCCTTTGCCTAGATATTTTAACCTTCTGTTGGCACTTTTTTCCCATGATGTATATTGCCATTTCCAGATTTCTGGATTATTTAACTCCAAATATGTGATATGAGGCCAAAATAAAACACTGGAATCTCAGGCATGTAGTTCTTCAGGTCTTGTAGTGTCTAGTCAGTCCAGTATCTACTGTCTACCTCTTAGTGCTACTTGCATATTGTCCAGTGTTCTTTGTTCTACTTAGTAGGAGGAGTAGTTAAAAGTACAACTACTGCATGTCCCCAGAAGTAAAATTCCTATCATTAACTTTTAAAATCTTTACCAAATAATGTAAACAACAAGTGGAAAACAGAAAAATGGACTTTCTATGCAAATTCATCATCATGATCCAATAATGTCCACAGGTACTTTCAATTCCTTTTCATTGTTTATAGTACTGTGGGAGATGTGGGAGCTCTTTATGTAGGTGTCACTGTCCACAAACTTGCTTTACTTTGGTTTATATGGGCCCCTTAAGTTGAGTTGTCTGTGGATATTCTAGGTGAATAAGTGTAAATTTGCTTAACATCAATAAGCAGAAGGTGAATTTAAGTACTCCTGCAATTGACAGCTAATTTTTTGGTGTAGGGAGATCATATCATCATGATTCTGGGAAGGGCAGTCTGACTTTTGAACACAGAGACTTCATAGTTCACATCATTAAGCAGTGATAGATTTAAGTGACTGTTGCTGGACAAGACACATTAGTAGATTTCTCCTAGCACTTCATAATGAGCAGTTAATTTTAGCTTGTTCAAAGGAGAAGGGAGTCCTGGCTGGAGTACCATTTCAGTTTGCAGGAAATCACTATAGTGACAAATGCTGTTACACAGTATACAGAGGAAAGCGATTAATAAGTGCCCACTGATGATGAAGTGTTGCCAGATTTCCTGTGAAATGGAGAAGTGGTGTGAAGACTAGGCCATCTATGGATGTCTTTTGTAATTAGTGCTCAATGTACTGTTGAATCCAATTTTCCATTTGTATGATGTTTCTAACTAGGGATAGAAGTGGAAACTATTTATTTTTGGATCCAAACCTTAGACACATTTAAACGTTCAAATTTCATAAAAGAAGTGTAAGAATTGATTATAGTAACTTTAGAAATGTAGATTATTTTTGAAGTCACCAATCCACCTCACCCAGAACAAAATATTCTGCTTCAAATTATAAACTGATTTAAAACAGTAATTGCTTCTCATAACCTACTCCACTGTTTTACTTTACCAATCAAGAAATTTACACTTGGCAGATAAATATCCCAAACGCCCCAGTCCAAGCTAAGCTTATTCACATGTGACATGGAGAGTAGCTACTAGTTACTGTGATATTCCAGAGCTGGTCCAGTGTCTGAGCCAGAGTAAGGGCTTAACACATGTTTATTGAATGAATTGGCTTTGGAAGATATGGAGGGTCCACTTTCCTAAACCAAAAGAAAAATTAGAGTCTATTTCAATTATCTCTTGGAATTTGACAATCAGATGAATACAGACTTTCACTTAAATTTAGGGTTCTGGGTTATTTCACATTCAGTCTGAGTTTACAAGAGCATTATACTATTAACAATCCAACATATGTACAACCAGTGTCCTCCTTTCAACTTCTAGGTATGTATCGTTGTTTATAAGGTTTTAAGTAATATTTTAGCTTCTTAGATAAAAGTGTCTTACTGAGTTGTATAGGTAGATGTAGATATAGATGGCCCAGCCCCCTTGACTATGTCATAACTGGAAGAAAGAAGAAAGTCACTCAACCACAGAATTTGTGTTTCTGAACAGTATTACAAGGCCACATCTGACTATAAAATTCTTGGAACAGTTAGTGTTTTTAACTGGGCATGTTTCTGCCCCCAATAAAATTGGTATTATGGTGATTAGAAAGAAAAGAAAATGATCTTGATTGACAATCTGCTTTTTCTCTAATACTACTGCCCAGTGTATTTGTACCTACTCCTTTACTAGGGGCCAGAAACTTCCTACATTTCTTTCTTATTGCTTATTAACACAAAAACATAATATACCCCAGCTTTTTTTTGTTTGTTGAAGGATGTTATGGGGCATTTTTGAATTTCTTTTATGACCAAATGAGTCAACCAATATGAGAACATTAATTTATTTTAAGAATTATACGTGAACATCAGACTGAAATAAGGGTCATAGTAATATAAACTTTGGAGAAACAGGAAACACTAATTTGAATACTGCATCATTGCTCATAGCAGATAAGTGAAACTACATAGGAAAAACCAAGAAACATTACTAAGTAGTTTCTGTGGCAAAAACTGCTGATGTTTTTTATGGCTCCTGAACTCTAGGATAGACTAATCATGAATTTGACCCAGGAACGTGCCACAACTTAAAGAATACTTTTTAAAACTGTCCATTGAATATATATATATATGATCTTCTCTTTATAACTGTATACACGTGAAGACAAGTTCATTGTATTTTGATAGATTTCAAATTTGTATGTTATATGAGGTTTTATCTTATTAAATTGCTGTGATAGACAATAATATTGCTAGTTTTATTGAACACTAAAAATGTCAGTTTGAAGCTTTTCATAAAATATCAATTAGGATTTGTTTGCCAGTTATCAAACTACTTCAAAATGAATTGACTTAAACCAACCACTACTTATTACTGCTAAAGAGTCTCTGAGTGAATGGCACCTGGTTTGGCTTATCTTAACTGGGCTTGTTCTTGCATCTAAGAGAAGCTGGTTGGTTCACTGAGGCTGACTGGTCCAAGAGCTCTTCACTTATATATCTAGCAGTTCACATGCTGATGACTGGGACCACATAGTAACTGGATATTGTCTCTCATCCTTTTATAAGTATGATATGGTAGCAAAAGTGTTTATAGCTGGAAGAGAAAGAATGCCTGGAGTCTTGAGATCCTATTCAGATTCCAGGCAATGTTATTTCTACTATATTTATTGGTGAAAGTATCACAGGATCAGCACAAATTCCAGAAGTAGACTACATCTCTTGTTGGGAGAAGGCACAAAACCACATTAAAAAGGGCAAATATATAGCAGGGCAGTCAATTGTGGCCAACTTTACAATCTACATTATGTGTGCAATTCCTTTAGTCCAACAATTCTGTAAGACAACAGTACTCCTAATCCAATTATACATAAAAACTGAAGTTTACAGGGGCTAGTATTTGTTCCAAATCATACCACTCAAAAATGGTGGAATTTGAACTTAGGTTTCTTATTTTAGAAGCTTTTCTTTTCCTTATTAAACATTTATTTATTTATGCATGTAAGAACTGGGTGTAGGCCAAAGATATAGGAGTGAGAGTATTCACCAAAGACAGGGTGGGGCACAGAACAGGTAGATTTACTGACATACACTGCTGAGGGGAGCACTGAGAGAGACAGAAGAGGTCTGCTGTGCCATATGGGTAGGCTCTCTGGCTGGGGATCAAATTCATGTTGCAGTGGTTGGTGGTAGCTTGATAATGCTGTGTTTTAATCCCTGTACTCTAGGGAGGCCCTTAGAAACTCTTAACTATTCTTACAGAGCTTTAAGTAGGTATCAAGGTCAACTCCAGTTGGTTGGACCACCACAAGATCAATTCTGGATAGCAATAGAGAAATCTAGCAAGTTCCAAACCTAATCATTTAAAAGAGTTTTGAGGAAACTTGATAAAATAAAGGTAACTTATACATGACTCATTTAGAGAGATATGAAGACACAAAATTTGTTAATTATTCCAGAAAAAAATAACAAACATGGACCTTCCTTTAGAGTGTCTGGAAAGCCAACAGAGGGAAGAGTAATGAAGCTTCTGCTAATAATGCTATTGTACTTTGTTGGTGTGAAGAACAGCAAACATACACAATTTCTCCTAGCTCATGGTGTCTTCTTTGAGCCAAGTAGTGTAATCCAACACATTCTGAAAAGAACAGATGGTATTAGAACAAGTAATTACCTTTCCAGGGCAGTGACTAATGGAGAGCCAAAGTCCTCAGTGGGAGTCTCTGAATTATGGTGAGATTGAGAATAGCCTGGTCAATGACAAATTGTTGATGGGCAATTATAGCAAGACTTTCTTTCTACACCCAGTACCTGGAAGAACAATATAATTTCAAATATTTCTCTGTAGTGTATTATGGAAATGCTAACATGAAAATTCAGCATTATTGAAACTAGACCTTTGGTGATGTGGTGTTATGGTGTATATATTTGTCAAAGTGTCAAGCTGAAACTGTATTCTTGAAACATATTGTAAACCAATTTGATAAAAATAAGTAAATGAAAATCTTGGTCATAAAATTTTTAAAAATGCACATAGTGCTTATGAATATAAAGTAACCACATTGATATTGTCATAAAACTGGCTTTAAAGGGGGATAGAGATGCCTGCTATTGTGTGGTAGTGACTCTTTCCAACTTCTTTTGACTCAGAGTACCTTCTATCCAGTTTTGTGCTTTGAAAAACAAGCAGGCTAAGAATTGTACCAGGGAAGCAAGTGACCCAAAAAGGCAACAATTGACTGATGGTTAAATTTGTGGACAAGACACATACACAAAACATAAAGAAATGAGGGAAGTGTCTTCCATGTTAGATTCTCAGGCATTAGGTCAGGAGTTTGGAGAGAGAAGCTGTGAGTTGTAAAAAATGAACAATTAGTGACTTTCAGAACAGTAGCATGTACTCCTAGTCAAAGGCCTTAATCATCAGTGTCTTCTTTCTTTTAGAGAAATATTGGGAAGGGCAAAATGTACTTTAATTTACTAAAAGCTAAATATGTATAATTCTTTTAAAAATGGGCATTACAAGTGTTCATCTCACTCTATTTTTGTCTTACCAACACTTATTTACTCAATATCCAATCTAACTCAGAAAAATACTAAAAGCAAATGAAATGCCACACAGCCACACCAGACCCTCATGAACTCCACAAAGCTAACTTTGACTACACTGGGTTTGTAAATTGAGCACCAGTAAAATTTGGGCAGAGATAGCAAAGTTAGAAACCATAAGCATTGGGTAATCCTGCCAAAGTGAATTTAAAATATGAAAACAATAATTTTTAAGGAAAATAAATTTATTTGTTGTGAATTTTGTTGTAGGATCATATTATAGTAATCACTGAAGCCAATAGCCAGGTGAAATGCTGCATATGTGAATCCTAGGTTTATTTATGGAGGTGTACAAAAAAGTTATGTATGATGAAATTTGGAAATATTGGGTAAAATATGTTAAATAAATTTCATTAACCCAGGATTTTGCATAATATTCTTACTTATTATGCACTGTGAATCTCTAAGAAGAAAGTATATGTATACAGTGCTTCCCAAATTTTTATGGCTGGGCCTCAATGTTCTGGATAGGTATGTGGGCTTGGGACCAGCCTGTTTGCTTAAATCCGCCATCTCCTGTCTATGATCTATGTGGGATTGTACAGGTTTTTTAACCTCTTTGGTCCTACCTTTCTCAACTATAAGAAGTCTAATAATATATCTTACAAATGTAAGATTGTGGGAAACAAGTTAGATAATTCACATCAAGCATCACATTTACTCCATGGTCTCAGAGATATTTTGAAACTTAACAAGCTATAAATATACAGAATACTGCAGAATGAGGTTACACTTTCTAGTGTAGCAGGCATAGGAACTATGTTTAGCATTGATGGCATTTCCTCCTGAAATGAGTGGTTTAGTTGGTGTAATGAGAAGGCTGAACAAGAACATTTCTTGATGGTTGGTGGTGATAGTGTCTCTTTGAATCTAAGTGATTGGTGAGAGAGATATGAACTGCTTGTTGTAGGCAGTGAGTGAATGAGCCAGGGAAGGAAGCAGACATCCAGGGAATAGCAAGTTACAGATGGTGCCTTCATCAGAGTTCACTGAACTCACCTTTCTCTGGACTTTTTATTTAGGATAGCTTAGAAATTCTTCGCAGCTTAAGTAAGTCTAAGTCAGGTTTTCTGTCAATGGCCATCTCAACTTCCCAGCTGATAGAAAGGTGAATAAGGGTCTGTAGGAGCAACTTGGTATGCTGGAACAGCTTAGAGGGCAGTTACCACCAGAGTTCCAGAGTTGGGCACATCATCTATCACTTGGTCGCTCTACTTCTTAGTTTATTCAAGGATAAAAGGGAGAAATCAATATTGTTTCTACCTACATTTCACGGTTAAAGTGAGTTACAAAGGAGAAAGGTGTGCAAAAACACTTGGAGACAGTCAAGTGTTCTATAAATGCAGTGCAGAAATATTTATAGCAATAGTTGAAATCTGACCACTGCTTGATTTAAAGCTGTTACACTGTGGTGGTACAGATTTTGGCTAATGCTAAAATAAGAATATAAAAGCCAGCTGTCAAAATATTGGTCTCTGTTTAACCCTAAGGTTTTAAATTCTGTGATGTTATAAGTTTGAGGGCTTATCTGTGGATTTCTGCCATTCTATCATACTCTCTCCTATTTAAAGTTCTAGATCCTTGTTGCAAAAGAGACTCTAGGAAGTATCCATGTGTAAACAAGGATACTTACTTCTTATAACTTTATTTTATTGTTTAAATTTCCAAGCCTTGTGAAATATTCGCACTTATTTGATATTTAACCGAAGAGATGGAATACTCTGATAAAATATAGTCAAGGTTTTGTTTCTAATTGTACAGAGTTTTAGCTAACAGCATGGCCTATAGAAAGTTCAAAAATGAAATAATTTATAAAAGGCAAAAAGAAAAATTCTGTAAAGACTGTAACAAAATTGAAACTTTAGGTCACTACTTGTTTTTTTTTGGGGGGTGGTGGTGGTGAAAGACAGTTCTCTGTAGATTTTCACACTTTGGTAAAGCTTGCTGGGTATTCTGAGACTCAAGAAACTGATTATTCTTCAATGCGCCATTTCTCAAGGTTTGCTTGGGGTGAGTAACCCTGAATGATCAGGTAAGGTCTTCTAAAAAGGCAAAGAACAGATTTGCTTACTGCTCCTGTAACAAAAGTGAATCTCAAAGTTCAGTGTCCCCAGATGTAATACCAACCCACTCCTTGTGAAACATTCACTGGCTCCTCCCTGTCAGTCCTGTGGGCATTGGGAGTAAAGAGATCTGATGTTTTCATGCTAGCCCTCATGCTGCTGGCTGTGCCCTGAGTAATAAAGTTCTATGTCTTTCACCCAGGGGTCTCATGTCTTCTGTCTGCATCCATGAAACCGAAACAGGCTAATTCATTAGCTTATAAAGGAAGTTAATGCAGACCACCCTCTTTATTGGTCTCAACACTTTTGGTGACAGTTTTTAGTTGATTTTCATGAAAAATTCCTTGTGAATTACTCCCATTGCATTCTTTGTGGACTCCTGGCCTCTTCATTAACCAGTAGAGGGGGCCCAGCTTAATTAATTAGCTTAGGCTGGTTTCCTGGGGTGCAAGTGCAAGAGGATGTCCCAGATAAAATCCACTTACCATGTACCGCTGAAGTCAATTTGCAGGGGAAAATGAATATCAATAGTAAAAATGTTCCATTTTGCAAGAGAACATCCCAGAAAGGAGGAAGTTAGGGAATGTGCATTACCAACCCAGAGGTAGATCAAAGTCATATTTTCTCTGAAGATTATTCTGAAGTTGATAGCACTAGATCTTGTGCTTATAGTAAAATATTTAATCTTCAGAAGTCTAGAATTTTCTCTTTCCTTTACACTATTCATGTTACTAAAAATGAAGTTCTAGTTTGGAAATTACCTTAAAAGCAATTTGTAAATAAAGCACATGCATAAGTGCACATGTAGGTCTGGTGTACTTTGCTTTGGAATCTTCATTTTCCTATCTTCACCTATTAAAATCTCAGGTTTGTGTAGGCAAGTCCAGAGCTGACCATGTGCCTGAGGTGAGACTGATTTCCTTGGAACAAGTTTTAGCATCAGTACTTGACAATCTCAGAACTGTGTTTGTTTATAAAATAGAATTACTCATGAAGGAAGCATAAAATAAATACATCATTAAAATAAAGGAGAAAAATTTAAGTCTAGATTGCATGCAATAAATTGTCACATTGAAAGAAATAAAATAGAATATTATTAATGATAAAGATGATGACAATGGAAAGCTTTAAATAGTGTCTGTTGTCTCTTTTGTTCTGAAATTTGGGAGTTGATTGTATGATCTTATTCAACCTCCAAATCTTACTTTTTATTTTTTTCTCACAGTAACCTGACCTGGTGGATTTGGCAAAGCAGACACATCACCAGTGTGTTTTTTTATTTGATCATTTGCTTTAGTTTTTTTTTTTTCTTTTACTTATCAGGGTCATCATCTTGTTAGGGTCATCATCATTAGAAAACTTAAATGGTAGAAAAATTACAATAGTGAGAAAAAGAAAATGGCTGTTTTTCAAATATAGTCATGTTTTAAAACAGTTTGTGCTCTTGGAAGAAGATTTATAAGAGGAAGTGATGTAAGTCAAGCCTAATTTTCCATACAAATAATGATATGAGTAAAGGTTTATTTTATTAAATAAGTACTTATACCTAAATTTTTAAAGGGCTGCTATAAACTCTCAAGTAATTCAACCATACATATGAACTGTTAAGTTTTCTGAGGCATCAATAAATCAGCTACGGAGAATAACTCAGAAGCTGGTTGTGTGCTATTATTTAATTTATGCAGGAAAACTAGAGGATTCCCAAGAGAGGTTAGTGTCAATAGAGGACTTCAGAAAACCTAAGATTGGGGCGGGGCCCAGTCAAGGAGTGGGTGCACCAGGAAGAGCATTAAGATATCATGATCTTTACGCAATATTGGGTAATTTGGTGTGAATCATTGGAAAACCCACAAAGGCTGATAGTAATTTTACAAGAGCACCCAGAGGGAAAGAGTTAGGGCAGCTTAGACACAGAAGGCCAAGAAGACATGCATTCACAACTCTAAACGGTTGAGAACCCCCTGGAAAATATTGACTGAAATGGTATGGTATGGTAGAGAATGAACTTTGGACATAACCACTGAGTAGCTAGCAAGTCATGCTTACAGGCTGCTTTTCTGGACTTTCAACTATGAAGACCAACCCATCTCAGTCTGCACACCTGGACCTGATAACTTCCTCTCGGGCTGTCTTATGTACAAGTTACTATTATTGGAGATTAGATTTTTTTTTCTCTCCATCTCTTGTTCCTACAGTTTTTGATATGTGTCACTTCTCTTGTTTCTGTGGCTCAAAAGGTCACAAAATTTGTGACATTTTTTGTGCCTTCATTCTACCCACACTGGCACTCCATAATTGGAAAGTGGAAATGGCATATCAGAAAGTTGGCTTTTGAATTTTACCAAAGATCATACACAAAATATCATAATACTCAGAAAAATGGAGGTGAGAGAGAAAAATGAAATAGTTATAAGTCACTAAAGTTAGGGACAAAGTGAGATTTTTCTCCCAGACTGTACACTAAAACTTGCTCTGGAAAGTTATGCATCTCATTGTACAAGTGTGAACTTTAGAACTGACACTCTGAAGTCTGGATTGAGTTAGTTCAGATGTAGATGGACTAGTTGGCTATCAGGAATCGAGCTGGGAGGACCTGGGAAAACCTCTTCTTGCATATTCAGCCTACTGCACTGGCCCAGAAACCATGTCAGGCACCACAGAGTCTTATTCATGAGCTCGTGTTTTTGGAAGAAAGGTCCAAAGACTCTAAGACTGAGCAGTGAGACAGTGACATCATAATGATATTTATTATTTCAGGTTAGACTGGCACCTACTAAATCACTAAGGCCACAGGTAGGATTTTCCACTTGAGGGAAGTCTTTTTGTTCCCTCTAAAGCTGGATTACAGGGGGTGTGAAGCACACACACTCCCCAGGAGGGCCAGTGTGGGTGGAATGAAGGACCAATGATTCCCATTTCATTTTATTTTCACACTTTCCTCTCTTGAGAAGTTGAGTGGATTAGTTTTTATAGGGCACAGACTGGGTTGGGCTCACACAGAAACTCTTGGCTGCCGCCTCCATGGCACTAACATGATGTGAGGAGCATGGCTGGACGTCCCATTCCAAATGCCTCCTTTCAGGTTAGAAATTCCCATTTTATGCCTTTGAGTTCAGGCATTGGAGAACCATATCAACATATTGTTAATTCATTTGAGACACTTGACAAAATAAGATTATTAACTTTTGACATACATTGGCTTAAAACATTAGACTACTCTAGAAGCTCTGATCAATTTTGGTGGGGAAAGAGGAGATAGAGAGTGGAGCTTTGCCTATGGACATGCCCAGTGTGCTAAGAGATGGAAACATGTGCGTGTATGTGTATGTGTATGCATGTGGGCGCTAAGGAGCTGACAGATGGGAGTTGAACCTCACACCATGCTACAAAATGGTTACATTAGATGTATTATATATGATAGACTTGAAGAATTAAAAGTATGTTTTATAGCTAATGAAGCCATATCCCAAAGTCTAAGTCCTATCACTACCTAGCTACTTGCAGGGATCTATTGCACCTTCTTTATTCATGCACACATGCTGTTGAATTCTTGTGTCTATTATTTTTACTTTGGCCTGAAATCAATCAATCAATCATTTATCTACCTATCTATCACCTATCTACTTACCTATCTACCTGTCATCTATTTATCTATTATCTATCTATCTATCTATCTATCTATCTATCTATCTATCTATCTATCTATCTATCTATCTATCAATCAATCTATCTATCTATCTATCTATCTATCTATCTTCATCATCATTTATCCATCTTTCCTCCCTCTTGTTCTTCCTCCCTCCTTCCTGTTCTTCCTCCCTCCCACTCTTCCTTCCACTCCTTGCTTGTTAGAAACAAAAATCAGAAAGTAGGATAGTGGTCAAGAGTGTTTTGAGTGATAACACAATCACCAAGGTTACATTTTATATGTGGAAAAATTTCATGGACTTTAGGCACTGGAGAAACTTTTATTTTGTCACCACAGAGTGAAGGCTGCTTTTGTTTGGGGATGCTGTAGGGACACATTTTCCTCAGCTGTGGGAGTCAGTCCTGGGCTGTCTGGGGGAGTCTTTCTCTTTCTCTTTCTCTAGGGCTGTGGTTCCCTTCTTCAAAGTTCTTTCCCTGTCTCACAGCAGCTGCATCATTCAACTAACCTGGCGCCTGAAAAGAAGGATAAATCTATGCTGAGATTAATGATAATGCACTTAAATTTACATAACACGTCAAGTTGAGAAGGATCCCAAAGTACCATGTAAACCTCCCAGAGGGGCCAAGAGGCAGTAGGCTTCCTGTGGGACTCACACAGCTGGTAGGTGGAGCAGCAAGATTATTGGCTTTTGTAACTATGGAGGCTATAGCAGCATGACCAGATTAGATGGTCAAGGACAAAATTCTCCACAGACTTTGTTGTGGTTAATGTTGTGCAATAGCCTAGCTCCACAACTTAAAAGAAACTGTTTTACCTCAGTTTTCAGATAAGGATTGAAAGCTCAACATGATGACAGTGCTAACATTCTACAGCAGGAGACCACAGATGTTCAGAAAAGGAGAGGTGGAGCCAAGTCCTTGTGGGTGAGCTTGCTGGCCATGAGGCAGAGAAAAAAAGTGGGAAGGGGGCCTCTTTCTGATTTGGGGCCTCTCTCTTGTACTTCTACTTTAGATAATGTGACCTTTTTTGTTTCTTTTACATTTACTCCATTTAGCCCTGCTTTGGGATATTATGTCCTGTTATCCAGATTTCTTCCTTCCTCATATCATCTAGGCCATGGAATAAATCTTAACTCCTCAGAGGGCACTTCTTTTACCTCCTGACCACAGCTTCTGCCTTAGGCACAACTGGTCCCCTTACCTGTGATCATTTCATCACAGGGTAAAACTGTCTACAATTGTATTCTATTTTTTTTTAAAAGATTTATTTATTTTTTCATACAGAACTAGGGTACGTACAGGCCAGAGATGTGGAGGGTGAGAGGCTTCACCAGAGACAGAGTGGGGAGCAGAACAGGCAGATCAACGAAGCACACCACTGAGGGGAGCAGCGGGCGGGTCAGGAGAGGTCTGCAACGCCATGCGGTCACCTCCGGGGCAGGCGGGGATCGAACTCATGCAGAAGTGGCCCAAGTCTTTCAGTGCAGTGCCTCAACCCGCTGCGCCACCAGGGAGGGCCTGTATTCTATTTTTATTGGTACATCATTTTTTGTCTGTCTCCTTCACTAGAATATAAACTATGTGAGCCTGAACTTCTGTGCTGTTTGCTCTTAGACTGTGCCTCGAGTAGGGTCTTCAACATAATAAGGGATAAATAAATAACCTTTTGGCGTAGTGACATTTGTGATATGATGTGGCCCACATGTTATACTTCTTTAGATTGGGGCAGAGTGCCTAGATGTGGCTACATGGTACCTAGCCCAGTGCCTTGTGTAGAGATGAGATTTTATTGAATTACATGAAATTTGTCTTGGAGTGAGGTCTGTGCTTAGCATAAGATAGTTTTGATGTTGGGTATTAGGAAGATTGATGCATTCTTTTCCTTTTCCCATTGAGAAGGGAGTTTTAATATGTGCTAGACTCAGATAGTTTGAAACAGACGTCTCTGATTTTATTTGATGGCTGAAAGTACAAAGCTTCTTGGAGTAAAGTAGCCAGTTCCCTGGACCTACCTGCTTGAAACCCACTATGACCTTGGAGTCAGAACTATGCAGAACATGTCCTCTGCATGTCACCTCTGCCTTCAAGACCACCATAACCTTTGGTCAACAGATTTGACAAACAGAAGACAATATAATACCAAATGGGGCTTTGCATTTTGATGAAGTTGGTCACGTTTTTGTTGGTGGGGAGAAAAGGAATGTCAGTCCAAGTACAGGGAAAGCAAGAGAAAGCATAAGAATCCAGCAGCACATGGGTGTCGGTTGGGGAGGGACAATTTGTGTCTGCAGTTAGATAGGTGGTGTTAGGGATCCAGGCACTGGGATATGACCTCATTAGCTAAGCAGGACCAGACCTGGCCAGGATTTATAAGGAAGACCTCCCAGGAAAACCCAGAGTACTACACAGATTGAGGCTGGTGATTCATGCAGTGGTAAATCTTTCTTCTGAGTCATTCCTGAATCAATGTTCCAGGATATTGTGTGTGTGTATGTGTGTGTGATTGTGTATGAAAGTATGCATGTGTGAAAAGGACAGTTCATTTTTTTCCCAGATAAGCAGAGAGCTAAATCCCTCACAGCTTCAAAGGAAGGTTTGGCCAATAATGCTCTACTGACATCTGAGATGTGGGGACCCCCTTTTTTTACCCACCTCTCTTTCAATATTCTTTCAGTTGCCTGCTTCCCTTTAAATGGTTGATAGGATTTCTGTATTCTGAGAGGATACCAGTTATTCTTATACAAAGGGAAAATGCACATGCTGATATTTGTTTACCCTAGGAGGCCTTTCAAAATTAAAGTTGAGTGCAGTGGAACCTCCTTTAGAAATGTAACTCTCCTGCCCAGTTGTCCACAGGAAGTGTGCTGGACCAGGAACTGGAACTCACATAAGTAGGGTGGTATCTGAGGAGGTGGCTAGCTGGAGGAGAGGCAATGAGAAGTATCCCGATAAAGGTCACAGTGTGGGGTGTAGCTCTGTGCTCTCAGGCATTCTTGTCTCCTTACTACATCTGCTTCTACTAACTTGGTTCTGAGTGTAAGCACATTCCCTTCTAGAATAAAGATACTTTTGAATTATTTTGGTGAAACTTATGACGTTCCAAAAATTCGAATAAATAAGCTATGTGTTTCTCTTCATCAAACACATCTCCAGTTTTAGCTGCCATGATAATTCTGGACTAGAAGCACCAGGTATCTGACAGGGTGTGTATTCTTGGCACACCTCACCCACTTGCCTTGTGCCAGCGCATGGGCACTCACTACCCAGCATTGGTGAGCCTCCTTGTCAGTTGTTCTCTCACTAGGGTGACCACAATGGGAGTGGGTAGCACTGATTTGAGATTTGGCAATGGCTAGACTTTCTTATATTTATTATTTCATAATCTCAGGGTAGGGATCTAAGTAATTTTTTAAAATTGGTCCTATGTTCAATCAGCCAGATTTTCCAGATTATTTTGGCCTTTTTATCTCTTAAATAAATATTAAATATTTATTTTAATATTTAATATTTATATTACATAGTCTTAATATTTTTATGAAATAATTTGATATGATGCTTATTGGCTTGTTACCAAGAGATATAGATCAGTAGTAATTTTTAGGGTGAGTGATTAAAAATACTATGCTTAGTAGATATAAGACACTGAGGATCATGGAGTGAATCTGGGAACATGACAATCTTTCCATAATATTTCTCTCCTTGTAAAGATAAATAACCCTCAAAACAGATAATGAAAAGGTGAGGTCTCAGAATAGCATTTATATTCAAGTATAGTTTTATTTATAGATGCAAAGATAAAATTTCCATCTGACACTACTTAGCTGTTCGTGGGATTTTTATGGTTCACTGCATGATTTGAATTCTTATTTTTATTTATTTATTTAAAGATTTATTTATTCATACAGAACTGGGGTACAGGCCAGAGATGCGGAGGGTGAGAGGATTCACCAGAAACAAAGTGGGGGAGCAGAACAGGGAGATCAATGAAGTACACTGCTGAGAGGAGCAGCGGGGGGGTCAGGAGAGGTCTGCCTCACCATGTGGATCTCCTCTGGGGCAGGCGGGAATTGAACTCATGCGGAAGTGGCTTAAACTTCTTAGTGCTGTGCTTTAACCCGCTGTGCCACCAGGGAGAGCCCTGAATTCTTATTTTAATGCACCAAATTACTGAGTTGTTGGTAAAAATGAGTTTTAGGCATTTCTTAAGTTTTGTGTACTGGACTTGCAAATTATGTGATAAATATTCTTATATGGAGAAATATCAAGAATTCTCTAAGTGGTAACTGGGCAGATAGTATCTAAACTTTGTGACACACCTGAGAAATATTTCTTTGGAAATCTAGTCTGTATGCACATTGTACTTAAGTTCCAATAGTGTCCCTGCATTTTTAAAAAGAAGATTTATTTATTTATGCATACAGAACGAGGTACAGGCCTGAGGGTCATGTGTGGTGAGAGGATTCACCAGAAACAGTGGGGAGCAGAACAGGCAGATAAACAAAGTACACTACTGAGGGCGGCAGTGGGCGGGTCAGGAGAGGTCTGCCGCACCATGTGGGTCACCTCTGGGATGGGGATTGAACTCAAGCTGAAGCAGCTTTAACTTCTTAGTGCTGTGCTTTAACCGGCTGTGCCACCAGGGAGGGCCTTGTATTCTTGCACTTTATATCTATTATTCTATATTTTGACTTTGTTCTGTCCGAAGTATCTCTTCATTGTCTCTGCCAGATTCTTGGCAAGTATACTTGGAAGTGCTGGCCAGTATGGGGAGGAGTTCCCTTAATTACCAAATGAGTTTTTCATCTGGGAAAAATGAAGCCTTCCCCTCAACCTTGATGACTGATCTCTAATCATCTCTTATCCATGCCTTATTTGTGGCAGATTCCTTCCTGTGTCATTGTGTCTGACATGCTGATTCCTGCGTACTCTCACCCCTGGACCTACTCTTGAGCTGACACCCACCTGCCTTCACTGAAGTTTTTTTTTTTTTTTTTTTTGCGTTTTCTGCATTTCTTTCTTTGACCAGTTATACACATTATCTACCTCCATTCCTTTCCACTTACATACATAGGAAATTACTACTATCTTGAGCCACTAGATGTCGCTGCCTTCAATCTGTTCTCTGGATTAAGAGCCCGCCTGGCATTTCAGTGTGAGCATTTCAGGGTGGAGAGAGCCCTACCAAGCAGAAAGCAAAGAGAACTCCAGCTCTAGGCTGGAAGCGCTTCTAGTTATCCTGAGCCAGGTTGAAAAGCAGGTGAATAGACGCGCGGGGAGGGGCGTTCTCACTGCAGTGACTGGAGTTCTGGCACAACCAGTCCGAGAGCACAGCCCGAGTTCCCGCCGGTTACTTGCCAACCAATGAGGCCAGCCTGGCTGTTTCCCCCTCCGAGGAAAGGAAAACGAAGAAGGGAGCCCCAGCAGGCCCAGAAACAATTTCTTCAGGTTAGATCATAAACTTCACACTCAGTGTATTCACTGTATCCCCTGACTGGCTCCTGATGGGGTTTGGGACAGGTCCCCAGGGACCGGTGCTAGTGGATAGCGGAGTCACAAAACCTGTAGTTAATGGCACGCAACTGCAGCAGGCACATGGTCTACAGGCAAAACCTTCGAAGTAACGTGGCATTGGTCAAATATTGGGAAACAAGTTCCCTTAGGAAGAGGATGACCGCTTCATGAAGAGTTCCACTCCCCTAGGTTGTTTGTTGCAGAGAACACTGACCAATGCCTGAATTATTTTTTTCTGATAATGGTATTATGTTTTTTTTAAAAAAATTAATTTATATATATTTCACATCCTTCTTCCTTTATGTGTAATGCATGCTTTCTTCTTTCAGGTATAGTCCTCACAAGATTCCCATCACTAATTCACCGGTGCACTATCACCATAGTTCCTTGTGTAAGAACACATTTCCTCCCCTGTTTTAGTCCCTCTTCCTCTCTGTCCCCTGTAGAGTATCTCTGATTAATAGTTGCCTGTTAATTTTTTGATTCATTATATATTTTTCCCTGATCCCTTATTTAGTTCCACTACATTCATCCTGTAAGTGAAACCATCCCGTATTTTTCTTTTTCCCTTCTGGCTTACTTTCACTGAACATAATCCCTTCTAGCTTCATCCATGTTGCCACAAATGGCTTTAGTTTATCTTTTTTGATTGCTAGATAGTATTCCGTGATATATATAGATATATCTATATATATCTTCTTGATTAAATCACTTGTCTTTGAATATTTAGGTTGTTTTCATATTTTACCTAATGTAAACAGGTCTGCAATAAACAGCGGGGTGCAGGTGTCCTTTTGAATTAGTTTTTTTGTGTTCTTTATGTAGATTCCTAGAAGTGGAATTGCTGGGTCATATGGTAGCTCCAGTTTTAGTAGTTTGAGGACCCAGTTTGCATTCCCACCAGCAGTATAGGAGAGTCCCTTTTTCTCTACATCCTCACCAACATTTGTTGTTGCCTGTTTTTTTTTTTTTTTAAGATTTATTTATTTATTCATACAGAATTGGGGTACAGGCCAGAGATGCGGAGGGTGAGAGGATTCACCAGAGACAGAGCGGGGAACAGAACAGGCAGATCCATGAAGTACACTGCTGAGGGGAGCTGCAGGCAGACCAGGAGAGGTCCACCACGCCATGTGGTCACCCCCGGGGCAGGCGGGAATCGAATTCATGTGGAAGTGGCTTTAGCTTCTCAGTGCTGTGCTTTAACCCGCTGCGCCACCATGGAGGGCCTGTTTTTTTTTTTTTTAATGTGCCATTCTTACTGGTGTGTTATCTCATTGAGATTTTAATTTGCATCTCCCTGATTACAAGTGATGTTGAACTTTTTTTTTCATATACTTGTTGCCCATTTGCATTTCTTATTTGGAGAAGTATCTTCTCAGCTCTTCTGCCCATTTTTTTAAATGGATTGTTTGTTTTTTTAAAAAAAGATTTCATCAGCTCTTTGTAGATCTTTGTGATCAGTCCCTTGTCAGTTGTATTGTGTGCAAAAATTGTCTCCCATTCAGTAGAGGGTGTCCCTTCATTTTGGTTAAAGTCTATTATTTTTGTATAGAAGCTTTAATTTGATGTAGTTCCGGCTGTTTGTCTTTTCCTTCATATTCTTTGCTTTGAGTGATGTGTCTTTAAAGATGTTACTGAGGCGTATGCCATATAGTGTTTTGTCTATATTTTCTTCTATCTATTTTTTGCTTCCAGACCTTATGATTTTGTGCATGGTGTATGGTAATAGTCTAGTTTCATTTTATTTGCATGTGGCAGTCCAGTTTTTCCAGCATCATTTATTGAAGAGGTTTGTCTTGATCCAGTGTATATTATTTGCAATGGTTTTATGTTCGTTGACTTTTTGTAGTCTATACTATTTCTATAGTCATTCTTATTGTGTGTAAGTAAATTTACCTGCTGGTATCTTAGCAATGTTAATTGTGTGGGAGGAATGACAACCCAAATTAGCTCATCTATTATAACCCAACCACTGTTAGTAGGCTGAATGCTCTAGAGTATCTAGAAGAAGTTAATATTAAAATAGCAAGTTGTGCACTTTAATTCATATGGATAAATTTAGGAGCACTTATAAAGGGATAAGGAATTCTCCCATGTTTGGGTTCTGGGGATTTCAAAAATCCTGTCAGCATGGCAAGGGCCAATATGGCTGTTACCCTTAGAAAGGAGCCTTTTTTGCTAAGGAGCATGGTGATTATCTAGCTGTAGCCCAACTGGAAATAGCATTTCTCCATGCTAACAAGCTGTTTCTTCTGTGGGCATATTTGGACATATTCTACTTTTTCCCTACTTGACAGCATCACTTGGATGACAAAATTAAAAGGTTTATCTATAACTAGTCTTTATTATATGGCTAATATGGGTTTAAGTGTACCAGGGCAAAGAGGGTCCTATGAAGGCGGACATGAGCAGGAACCCATATAGAGCAAAGTTGCTGGAATCTAAGTTAGAGTAGTTCCTAAAAGAGAGGAGTTAACGGGTAAAGACAGGTGAGACAAAACTCTTCTTTACTCAATACTCAAACAAAATCTGGATCCATTAATTTAGGAAATGTGCTGGGTGCTGGCTTGAACTGAGCTAAATTAGTTAACAAAATAGACTGAAACCACAATCTCTACAGAGTCCTCTCATGGGGAGAGACACAAAATAAATGAAATGAATGAATTATATGGTAAGTGAATATGATAAGTGCGAAGGAGAATGTAAAGCAGGACAGGAGCATTGGAGGGTTTGGGGTGGGATGGTTGGAAATATCTCCCTGGGAAGGTGACATTTGGGCAAAATTGTGGATAATGCTAGGTAGTTAATCACGGAGATGGCAAAGGACAGCATCTAGGACTTGAAGCTAGTATTGCCCAGATCCTGAGGTATCCTGGGCTCATCAAGAAACAGTAAGGAAGGCATATTGTTGGAGGAAATGATGAGGGAGAGGGCCAATATGGGTCAGGCACATGGCCGTGAACTTGTAGGTCATTGCAAGCATTTGGATCTGTACTGAGAATAGATAAGAAAAGCAATGGCTGATAGAAGAAGACTGATGAAACTTGTGATGATCATGTGGTTAAACATGGCTTTAGCAGGGGCAGTACTAGAAGAGTTTGTTACCTGGAAATATTGGGGGTGATTGTGTCCTGAAACATGGGTTTGCTGAATTAGTCAAGACTGGCTCAAAAAAGTACATTATTAAATATTTAGGACTCTGCCACCTAGTGTGTGGTTAAACCTAGTATGGCTTGAAATGGACCATGATGGGATCATATACACCAGGAAAATTAGCCAGCACTACAAACCAAAGCACGTTTCCTTGTAACAGCTGGTTTCTCAGCCCAGCACAGGTGAGAAAGGAGAAGCAGGGATGACCTACTGATGACCTGACCAGTTCTTGACTCTAGGACTAAGCTGCTGGTACTGGAGGAATAAAATTCTACAAGCTCACAGTCTTAGAGA
The DNA here is from genome assembly GCF_000260355.1 of Condylura cristata. Classification (NCBI taxonomy): domain Eukaryota; kingdom Metazoa; phylum Chordata; class Mammalia; order Eulipotyphla; family Talpidae; genus Condylura; species Condylura cristata. The sequence continues at coordinate 62,532,851 of NW_004567110.1, read as the reverse complement.
CTGTTGCTGAGTTTCTTCTCAAGTATTTAAAGGTAGCTCTTCTTTGAATAATCAACTTTTCTCTCCAGGTTGATGCTATCTAGTATGTGCCTCTTTAAGAGAAAATAGTTGTCACACATTTCAAATCTACATTCTTCTGAATTGCCAAGGTCTGTAATTATGTATAGTTGTGTCAAGGGTGCCCAAGTCCATTGTAAACCCACAGGAGGCTTATTTGTTTTGGATCAAAATATGCTCTGTGAACCTTCTCCAGACACATGCTCAAACTGCCTTTCCCTTCATCCCACTCTGTACTCTCTGAGGATTTTAATGGCTACAACTCTGAGCAGCCCCCTACAATTTTGAAAAATATCACATTTGCACCTCAAGGTTCATTAGAAATAATTTGGGCAATTCTCTTTGATATTTACTTTGAAGCTTTTGGTTATGTCAGTTGAAGTTAAATTTCTCTATGAAATTAATTCTGACCTATCTTATATATGATAGTCACTCTAGAGCATCCAGGAAAAGTCCAGCTGCCCTTTTAAATAGGCAGACTTAGAGCAATTTAGAACACACAGATCTTCCTTCTGGGGCTAGCAAAAACACACTGGAAATTTTATGAGTTGACTTTTTGTGACGTTTCCAGAACTTTCACCTACTATGTGGTCTGGCACCAACAGACCACATCCATTGGTATGAGCCATTCCAGCTGGGAACAGGGAGCTCAGAGGTAGAAATCCACAGTGAGGGCCCAGGCAGGCCATGTTCCAGGCCCTGGAGCCATAAGGTCCAGGCACCATTCTGTCTGGCTTGACTCATTCTTTTGGACTGGGAAAACCATGGTGGACTCAGCTTTCTTGAAGATTTCGTCAGGATCCACTACTGTGGGCATGCATGATGCATTTGTGGGGAACTGTGCTTGCTCATACACTTCCCAGCAGGGCTTGGGAGTGTGTGGCAGCAGTCTTGATTTTCTCAAGGCTCTGGGAAGTACTGCTATCATTTTTAGAAAAGATTTGTGTATTTATCAAAAACACTGATTCCTGCATCTCCATGTTTATAGCTGCTTTATTTACAATTGGAAAGACATGGAAACAACCCAAATACCCAAAAGTAGATGACTGGATTAAAAGATGTGGTACATATGCACAATGGAATATTACTCAGCAACCAAAAAAAAAAAAAAACAAAACAAAACCCACATGTCTTTTGCCGCCACATGGATGGAGCTGGAAAAGATCATGCTTAGTGAAATAAGCCAGAAAGAAAAGGAAAAATACTGGATGGTTTCACTCATAGCAGGATTATAATGGACCAGTAGAGAAAATAATAATAATGAGCAACTATATACCATTGACATTTTATGGGAGTGGAGTGGGGAATGGGATCAAAAATTGTGGAGGGAGGGAAATGAACTGGACTGTGGTGATTGGCCCATGGGTGATTTGGTGATGGGAAGCTCATGGGGATTACAACTGAGATGAAAAAATGCACAAAATGATCGAAAAATAAGTTATTACTTAAAAAAAATTGTGTATTTATGCATGCAAGAGCAGGTGTACACATCAGAGTTGTGGGAGATGAGAAGATTCACTTGAGACAGAGTCGGGAACAGGAAAAGCAGATGTACTGAAATACACTGTTGAAGGAGAGCAGCTGCATAGTGCTGAGATTGACCAGAGAGGCCTTGAGTGCTGGGATTTTAAGAGTAGAACCAGGAGGAAAATTTTCCATGCTCAAAATGCAGGTGGCTCATGGGGACATAATAGGTGCTACCTACTCCCTGTATTCAGTGGGAGTCAGGGCTACAGTTGAATAATACCAATGAAATAGACCCCACAATTTGTGTTCCAAATTGTCTGCAACTCTGACACAAAGGAACAAAGCTAGAAGAGGACCTGGACCGCACACAGGGTTTGCTATTTGCTCTCTCAGTGATCTTGGTCAACCCTCTTTGTGCCTGTATTCTTTAAAACTAGGAGGTAGGCGCATTTGGTCCTGATGTCCACCTTTTATAGTTTCTTAGATGAGACAGACAGAGGGACAGAGTTCATCTCCTGGGTCAGGAGGGTGAACGCTGTTTTGTGGGGAGCTGATTCTGAGTGTGTCTCAAGGAGGAAGTAATTTTGATTTTCTTTTTTTGGGGGGTGTGTGTGTGGAAAGTAATTTTCAAGTAGAGACAAGTCATGAAATGACATATATGATAGTCACTGTTATCAGAAGGTGTTCAGAACAGCCCCAATATTTGCATACAGTGAATAGTTATTTAAATACAATTTATTTATTTCTTTTCTTACATCATTTTTACACCTCTCAGATGTAAGGGGACTTAGTTCTTCCATGACCATAGCACCTGTGAACCATTACCAGATTTCCAACTATCCATAGTGTCTGAACAAGTTACATTCCCACCAGCAGTGTGAAAATATTCCCTTTTCTCCATATCTTCACTATCATTTGTTATTTATTTTTTTCTTTATTTGGGCCACTCTCACTGTTGTGAGGTGATACCTCATTGTAGCTTTGATTTGCAGAGTAATGTGGAACTTTTTTTGTTGTTATATTCCTGTTGGCCGTTAGCATTTCTTCTTTGGAGAAGTGTCTTTTTTAACTATTTTGCCCATTTTTTGAATGGGTTGTTGGCTTTGTTTTTTTTTTTTTTTTGAGTTGTATAATCTCTTTGTAGATCTTTGATATCATTTCTTTATCCATTGTATGTATTTTCTTCCATTTCCTATGCTGTCTCTGTTTTGGTTACTCTCTCTTTTTTTTTGTGCAGAAATTTTTAGATTAATGCAGTCCCAGTTTATTATCTTATCTTCTCCTTTGTTTTCCTTGCTTCGGAGATGAGTCCTCAAAGATGTTTCCGAGCTGTATGTCATGAACTGTTTAACTTATGTTTTCCTCTCTACAGTTTATAGTTTCAGGTCTTACATTCAAGTAGTTTGTACATTCAAGTTGATTTTTGTGTATGGCGTGAGACTAGAAATCTAGTCTTTTTGCATGTGGCAGTCCAGTTTTCTCAGCAGCATTTATTGAAGAGGCTTGCCTTCATACAGTTGATATTCTTTGCTCTTCCGTTACAGATTAGTTGTCCTCATATGTGTGGCTTTAATTTTGAATTTTCAATTTGTTTCCATTGGTCTGTGTGTGTTTTGTTTCTGTATGATACTGTTTTTATTACTATGGCTTTTAAATATAGTTTGAAGCCTGGGCGTCTCTTTCCCCACTTCCAGTTAGGAGAGTTTTAGCTCTTTGAGGCTTTTGGTGATTCCATATGAATTTCAGCAACATTTGTTGTATTTCTTTGAAGAATGTCATTGAGACTTTTATTGGAGTTGTTTTGCTTTGAATATGAAAATTGCTTTTGGTATGAGGACCATTTAGATAATGTTAATTCTGATCTGTGAACTGTGGTTGTCTCTATTTCTTTGTGTCTTCCTTTATATCTTTTTTTTTAATTTTTAATTTTTTTTACATCATTTTTCATTTTGTGCATTTTTTCATCTTTCCTCTATTTCTTTCAGCAGTGTTTTATAATTTTCCTTGCTTACGTCTTTTACCTTCTTTTCATTTTCCCCCCCAAGTATTTAATTTTGGGGGTTATAATTGTAAATGGATGGTTTTATTAATTTCTCACCTTTCAGACTGATTCTTTGCTGATTTTTGTGTACTGATTTTGTAACCTGATATTTTGTTAAATTGATTTAGCATTTTAATTAATTTATCCATGAAATTTTAAGGATTATGTATCTGTATTATCATATCCTCTGCAAATATTGATAGCTTAATTCTTCTTTTCCAATTTGGATTTCTTAAATGCCATTCTCTTGCCTAATTGCACTAGTTAGAACTTCCAGTATTATATTGAAAAGCAGTAATGAGAATGGATATCCTTTTCTTGTTGTAGATCTTACAGGAATGGCTTTTAGTTTTCCCCATTAAGAATAATGCTAATGTGGGTTTGTCATATATGAATTTCATCATGTTAAGATGTTTCTTTTATCTTGAGTATTTTAAAGGCCTTTATCATAAATAGATATTCAATTTCCTCAGCATCAATTGATATAATCATGTAGTTTTTCTTTTTCATTGTTTATTTAGTTTATTCTTGAATTACATTAACTGATTGTTGAATGCTGAACCACCCTTGTTTCCCTGGAATGAATCCTATTCATGGTGTATAATCCTTTTGATGTGTTGTTGGATGTGATTTGCTAAGATTTTATTGATTATTTTTGCATTTGTGTTCATTTGAGAATTGGCCTTTAGTGTAATGTTGGCTTTGAATAATGTATTGGTAGTATTCCTTCTCAATTTTAGTAAAATTTTTGTAAGGTAAGCACTAGCTCCTCTGTTCATTGGTAGAACTCACTTGTGAAATCATATGGTTCTGGGCTTTTGATTACTCTTTCAGTTTCACTTCTTGTAATTGGTTGTTGAAGTTTTCTGTTCTTTATTCAGCTTTTGATGCTTGTATTGCTCTAAGAACTTGTTAATTTATTTATTTCATATTCCACATATTAATGATCCATCCAGTATTTATCTTGTTCTTTTTCACTTAATTCACTTAGCATTATCCTTTGAAGATCCATCCATGTTGCTGCAAATGTAATGAGCTTCTTTTTGATTGTTAAGTAATATTCCACGGTGTATATGTACTATACTTTCTTAATCCACTCATCTGTTCTGTGGAATTTAGGTTGTTTTCATGTTTTAGCTGTAGGAAATAAGCCACAATAAACATGGCAATGCAAATTTCTTTTCAAATTCGTGTTTTTGAATTTTTTTGGTAGATGCCTGGCAGACTGTTTCATGTCTTTTTTTAAAAAAATGTTTATCTATTTATTATTATTTAAATTTTTAAAAAAAGATTTATTTATTTATGCATACAGAAATGGGGTACAGGCTAGAGTTACAGGAGTGATGAGAAGATTCAAAAGAAACAGAGTGGGGAGCAGAACAGACTGAATAATGAAGTACACTATTGAGGGAAACAGTGGGTGGGTCAGGAGAGTTCTGCTGTGCTAGGTGGATCACCTCTGGGGTGGGGATAGAACTCATCTGAAGTGGCTTTAGCTTCTTAGTGCTGTGCTTTAACCTGCAGCAGCATGGGTAGGACCCTCCACGTTTAATGTCTTGAGGTACCTACAGGCTGCCTTTTATAGAGCATGGAGTACTACGCATTTTTACCAGTAGTGTAGGAGGGTCCCCTTTCACCATAGCCTAGCCAGCACCTGTTGTTTCTGGTGTTTCTAATGTGAGCCATTCTCACAGATGTGAAAGGGTATATCATTGTGGTCCTGACTTGCATTTCTCCAATAAAAATTGAATGTAAACAGTTTTTCATGTGCCTGCTGGTCATTTGACTTTTGTTTTTGGAGAGAAGTCTATTGTGGTTTTTTGCCCATTATTTGTTCTATTTTTGTAGAGTTTTATGAGTTTTTTGTATATTTTTGATATCAGCCCTTTCTCAGATGTATGGTAGGTATATATTTTCTCCTATTCAGTGGGTGTCTTTTCATTTTAGTTAGAGTTTCTTTTTCTGTGCAGAGGCTTTATTGTTTGTTTTAACGTCAGCTGTTTATATACATACATACATACATATATATAGTTTTCCATGTTATCGGAATGAATCCCTAAAGATATCGCTAAAGCTTATATCATGAAAGTTTTTCCGTATGTATTTTATGGTTTCAGGTTTTATATCCAAGTCTTTGATCCATTTTGAGTTAATTTTATTGTATTATGGGGCTTGTTTAGTTTCATCCTTTTGCATGCAGCTGTCCACTTTTCCCAACACCATTTGCTGCAATGTCTACCTTTGTTGCTGTACATATTCTAGCCCCTTTGAGATTGATTAATATTTTATATTTTTTTGTGGATCATTAACCATCAACCTGTGGTATGTTTTTGTTTGAATTTCATGCTGTTTTAATTATTGTGGCTTTTAAATATATCTTTAGGTCTAGAGTGCGATGCCTTTATTTTCTTTCTTTGTTGAGATTTCTTTTGGTATTTGGGGTCTTTTACGATTCATATAAATTTCAGGAGTATTTTCTCCAGTTTTCTGAAATATGCCATTGATTTCCTTGAACTTATATACTGCTTTGGGTAGAATGGCTATTTTGACAATATTGATTCTTTTAATCCATGAATAGAGATTTAATACTTTTTTATGTGAAATGGTAAATGGGATCACTTTCTTAGTTTTTTCCTCTTTTATCTCATTTTTAATGTATAGCAAGGGAACTGATTTATATGCTTTGATTTCATACTTCGCTGCTTTGCTAAATTGGTAGTTTCAATTAGTTTACATATATTCAGGGGTTTTAATGCATATTATTATGTAATCTGTAAATAATGATATCTTTACTTCTTCCCCAATTTGGATTCTTTTTATATCTTTTCTTTCTAATTTTTTAAAAGATTTATTTATTTGCACATACAGAACTGGGGTACAGGTCAGAGGCTCAGGGGCAGCGAGAGGCATCACCAGAGACAGAGTGATGAGCAGAACAGGCAGATCAATGAAGTACACTGCTGAGGGGAGCAGCGGGTGGGTCAGGAGAGGTCTGCCACGCCATGTGGTCACTTCCGGGGCAGGCGGGAATCGAACTCATGCGGAAGTGGCTTTTGCTTCTTTGTGCTGTGCTTTAACCAGCTGCGTTACCAGGGAGGGCCACTTTCTAATTTTTTTAGATAGAACTTCTAATAATATGTTGAATAGCAATGGTGAGCATTGTTGTACCTGATTTTAGTGGACAAGCTTCAATTTTTCACTCTTGAGAATATTAGCTATCAGTTTGCTGTAAATGGTTTTGTTAAGGTATGTTCTGCTTTTCTACAGATTTTCATGGATTTTATCATATATGTTGAATCTTACTAAATGCTTTCTCAGCATCTCTTGATATGATCACGAAATCACATATTTTTGTCTTTCCTTTTGTTTATGTGGTGAATTACAGTGATTGATTTTCAGATGTTGTACCACCCTTGTTTGACTCTTACTTGGTTAGAGTTATGATCTTTTAGCAAATAGTTGTATTAGGTTTGCTATGAATTTATTCAGGATTTTTGCATCTGTGTTCATTAGGGAGATTGATCTGTATTTTCCTTTGTGTGTTTTGGTGTTAGAATAAAATTGGCCTCATAAAGTGTTTGGAGTATTCCTTTTTTATTTTTTGGAAGAGTTGAGTAAAATAGGTATTAGTTAATCTTTTTCTGGAAAGTTTTGATTACTGTTTCAATTTCCTTGCTTGTGATAGGTTTGTTTATGGTGTATATATTTTTTCTACTCAGTCTTGGATGGTTGTATAATTTTAAACTTTGTCAGCCTCTTTAAGATTTTGAATTTGTTAGCATATAGGTAGTCACAGTAATCTTTATTTGTCCTGTGAATTTCTGAAGCATCTGTTGTGATTCCTTCTCTTTAATTTATGATGATTTTATTAGAGATTTCTCCCTTATTTCCTGGTGAGCCTTGCTAGAAGTTTGTCTGTATTTTCCCAAAGAACCAGCTTTTGCTTTTGTTGATCTTCTGGACTGTTTTTAATTTCTATTTCATGTACTTCTGCTTTGATTTTTACTATTTGTATTCTTATCTTGGTTTTGGATTTATTCTTTTTTTAATTCCTTGTGTTGTGAGAGAAGGTTGTTTATTTGAGCTTTTTCTTATTTCTTGATGTGGTCCTATTATATATTTCCCACTTAGTATTGCTTTCCTGTATCCCATAGTTTTGAATGATTGTGTGCTAGCTTCAGTTGTCTGTAGTGTGTTGTTCAGTGTCCTTTCATGAAAATATTTCCCTGATTTCTATTAATAGTTGATTGTTAACTTAATGCCTTTATTGTCTGAAAAGATGCTGGGTATGATTTCAATATTCATGAAATTATTATTTTTTGTGTGTTCTATAATGTAGTCTGTTCTGGAGAATGTCTCATGTGCAGTTGAGAAAAATGTGTATTTTGCTTTTTTGGAGTGCAATGCTCTCTATATATTTGTGAATCCTCAGAGACCCAATTCTTTAAGGATTTTTTTTTAAAGATTTATTTATTTGTGCATACAGAACTGGGGTACAGGCCAGAGGCTCAGGGGCAGCAAGAGGCTTCACCAGAGACAGAGTGGGGAGCAGAACAGGCAGACTGATGAAGTACACTGCTGAGGGGAGCAGCGGGCGGGTCAGGAGAGGTCTGCCGCGCCATGTGGTCACCTCCGGGGCAGGCAGGAATCGAACTCATGCGGAAGTGGCTTTAGCTTCTTAGTGCTGTCCTTTAACCGCTGAGCCACCAGGGAGGGCCTAAGGATTTTTTTTTATCCCTGTTTATTTTCTGTCTAGAGTATCTGTCCACTGGTGAGACTTATGTTGTTGAAATTTCCTACCACAAATGTGTTTTTTAAAATGTTGTTTTCAGAGTATTTTGTTCTTCTTCATTTGGTGCATATATATTCATGAGTGTTATGTCTAATTGATGTACTCTTTATCATTGTATAGTGTCCACCCCCTCTCATTGCCTTTGCGAACTGAAAATCTCTTTTGTCTGATATAAGTATGGCTGTCCCTGCCTTCTTTCAAGTCCCTTCAATATCATATATCTTGCTGATTTTTTTATTTTATAATAGTGTATTGGGGTTATTTTTGCTTTCTGTATTTGCACCTTTATTCTCTTCTCTAGATTTAGGAAATATTCTTCCACTATTTCTGTAAGTACATTTTCTGTTCCTTTCTTTCTGACTCCCTCATCTAGTATTCCTGTTATTCCTACATTGCTTTTTTTCCATAGGGTCAGATATTTCTGCAGTTTCTTCATTTATTTTATTTTATTTTTTAAATTTAAAAATTTTTTTTAAGATTTATTTATTTGTGCATACAGAACTGGGGTACAGGCCAGAGGCTATGGGCAGTGAGAGGCTTCACCAGAGACAGAGTGGGGAGCAGAACAGGCAGATCAACAAAGTACATTGCTGAGGGGAGCAATGGGCGGGTCAGGAGAGGTCTGTCACACCATGTGGTCACCTCTGGGGCAGGTGGGAAGTGGCTTTAGATTCTCAGTGCTGTGCTTTAACCTGCTGCGCCATCAGGGAGGGCCTGAAGTTTCTTCATTTTTAAAAAAAATTGTGTCTCTTTCTTTCTCTACCTGAGTTCCTTGTAAAGCGGCATCTTCAAATACACTGACACCTTGTTTCCCTTAAACTAATCTGTTTCCATGACTTTATTCTGAAATTTTAATCTCTTGCATTTCTATTTTTAATCCTGACACAGTGTATTTCTTTTATTTAGAAGTTCATTTTCTGTATTCAGTTAATTGATTGCATTTCTACGGACATTCATCGAATTTTTTTTTCTGAGTTTGGGTTCTGGTTATTCTCTCTCTGTACTGCACTAATTGCTTGGGGACTCAGATTGCTCCCTTCCCCCCTTTTTTTTACTTCTGGCCATTATTAACTTTGAAAGTAAGCTGTTTTACATAGGGTTTCTTGTTGGCATGGTTCCTCCCTCCCCACCTAACTGGACAGCGTTCTCACCTATCTGGGAAAATAAGGGTCAGACTGGTTACTCTGGCTCACTCCTTGATGTAGTTCTGGGGTCTCAGTCTGTGCAGCTTCTGGCAAGGAATAGAGTGGGATGTCACACAGCCTTTATAGGTTCAGATGGGTGCTGGTGGAGTCCCATACACAGTCACAAGGTTTCTTCTGGTCTGGGCAAGCACTGACTGGGTCCTGTGGGAGGGTGTGAGGTTTCTTGCAGGCCTGAGTGGGGCTGGCATAGTCTCTTGAGTCCTTTGGCTGCTCTGGTGCCTGCCCTAACATGGGGCCAGATTCCCAATAGTCTGTGTGGGCACTAGCAGGGTCTTGCAACTTCTGTAAGACCTTCTGCTCTGGGCAAGGGCAGGCAGGGTCCTTGGAAAGCCTCAAGTTCTCTTGTCAATTTGGGTTTCCCACTGACACAATTTTGGGGTCTCACTACTCCAGCAGGGTCTGTGGGGTCTTGCAGAAATTAGGGAGAGTCTGCTAAGTCTGGGCAGGGGCTGGCAGGGTCCTGGATTATGTTATGAGGTCTCTGGCTGCTCTGGCTCCCTCACCCTATGATTTTATTTAAAAAAAAAAAGCTATTTGTTTCATTATAGGATCTGGCTAATGTTGGTCTCATACTATGTGTTGGGAAGTTTTCCTTCCTCTTCAAATTTTTTGAAGAGTGAATGTATTAGATGTTCTTTGAATTTTTGGTATAATTCACTGAAGAAGCCATCTAGTCCTGAACTTTTGTTCTCAGGCAGATTTTTTATTACCCCTTCAGTAATAAGCACTTGTGATTTGATTATTTAAGCTATTTCATCCTTATGCAATCTTGGAAGTTTGTATGAATATAAAAATAAAATCTTTTCTATGTTGTATAGTTTGTTTGCATAAAGATTTTGTAGCAGGTCCTTACACTCACATATATTTCTGCAGTTTCTTGAATTTTGCCTCTTTCATTTCTAACCCTATTGCTTTTGGTTTCCTAGTTAATCTTGTTTCAATATTTTATTGTTATTTTTAAAATCAACTTTTGGTTTCACTGATACTTAATTGTCTTTTTGTTTTCAATTTTATTCATCTCTGCTAGAATTTTTTAACATTTCTTTTCATCTACTGTTTTTATGATTACATTGTTTTTCTTTTCCTAGTTCTGCAGCTGCAGATTTAGATTGAGATTTTCCTTGTGTTTTTCATGTGGAGCTGTATCACGTGGGCTTCTCACAAAACATGGCTTTGTGAGCTTCCCCTTGGATCTGGCAGCTTGTCTCTGCATTTTCATGTCTCTGGGTACTTTTTAAAAATTTTTTCTTTGATTTCTTTATTGAATCAGAAGTTTTAAGAAACATTTTGTTTACTTTTCATGTCTTTGATTTGTTATAGGATATTTTTGTAATTAATTTCTTATTTTATAACTTAGTGGTCTCTGAAGATGCTTGGTGGAATCCTATTTTCACATATTTCCTGAGACATGTTTAATGTCCTATTATGTGATCTATTCTTAAGAATATTCCATGTGCACTGGAGAGGAAAGTGTACTTCTTTCTTTTATGGTAGAGAGCTATAAATGTCAAATAAATCTACTTGTTTTAATAATTCTTATCAGGACTTTATTTCTTTGTTAATATTCTGTCTGGATGATCTATCTCTTCATATCAGTGATTTGTTGAGGCCTGACAGTGATTGTATTTTTGTCAATTTGTTGGTTTAGTTCTGTTAATAGTTGTTTTAGGTAAGTAGGTACTCCCATACTAAGTGTATCAATAATAGTAACAGCTCCCATGATCATTGTCCATTTTTGTCCTTTATAATCTTTTTTAGTTAAAAACCTAATATGAGGATAGCAGTTTTGCCTTTTCTTTTTAGTTACTAGCATGTTTGATCTTACTTTAACCTTTTATTTTTAGTTTGATTTTATCTTTTGGTGTTAAATGTGTCACTTGCAAGCACAGTAATAATGGTTGAAACTTTTCCACCCACGTTGTTAGTCTGTCTTTGAATTGGTGAATTCAGATCATTTACATTTAGTATGGTTATTGGCATGAATGTTTTGTTATGAAGAGTCATTTGTTTATGATTGTTTTATTTTTCTGTTATTTATTTTTCAATTCTTCTCTCTGCTTTTCCAGATGTCTTTCTCTAGTATTTCTATCAATTTCATTATTTCTTAATCTGTGGGTCTCTAGACAGTTAGTGGTTAACATGGGAGTTTTAAATTCTTATGTCTTAGGTCTCTTATGACCTGGTGTCTTGTCCCCAATATTTAAAAATACGGGCTCTGTATATTTTTTCCTCCCTCTTTTTCATAGTTGACTCACACTTTTCCACACTCTTTCCACAGGATGCTATATTCTATGGTGAGGTGTCTTAATTTCCTACGCTCACCTCCCTGCTGCTCTTTCTGCTCTGTCTCCCAGTAGGAGGAGCTAGGTCTGGACCATCAGCCTCATGCTTTAGGACTAATTTTCACTTGGCCATGATGTGGCACTATGACAGATTGTGGAAGGTGCTCGTGTCCTGATGTCTTTGGATGCCAACAATGACTGTCACTATCTCACCTCTATCTCTGCTGCTGCTTCTGTGAGGCTGTAATATCGGAATGCCATATCTTTACTTTCTCAATAATTTTTGTAAATTATCTCATAAACCCTACTCTTGGGGTTTTACTGACATCAAATCTGGCTAAGCCTGGTTTCTCTTTGACCTGGGAGAGGGGAGAGGAAGAAAATTTGGTGTCTGCACTGGCCCTCAATTTCCAGGGTTTGCAACTACAGAGTTCTTCCCCTTCATTTCCTGATGTTCCTTCACCTCAGAGTCTACCAACCTTATTTTTAGATCTTTATGAAAATTTTCTGACACGCTATAGATGGGATGGCAACTCTGGTTCTCCCCATAGGCAAATGTTATTTTTATAATTACTTTTGAGGGTAAGTATGATCCCAACCACCCTATTCCACCACATTTTTGGTCGAATCTCTAATGCCACTGAACTTTCCTTCAGTCTTAGGCAAGAACCCATATTGTAGTTATCTCCAGGGTCTCTCCAGTACCTGGGCTAGAGGAACCCCTGAGTAGATGGTTGATGAATTAAGTGAATTATGGGTGTCCTCAAGCCACTCTTTCTCCACTAACTTTTCTTATTTATTTATTTATTTATATGATTAGTATTTGATTCTACTTAATTTTACTTTTCAGTTGCAAGAAGTTTCAAGGGAGTCTGGCTACATAACTATTGTAAATAGTGCTACAATAATCATTGTAGGGCACATATTTTCTTGTGTAAATTGTTTCTTTTTTTTTTTTGATAGATTACTGATTACCAAGAGTATAAATATTGGATGTTATGGAGCTTCCATATAATAGGTTTTTTTTTATTGTACATTCAGATTGTTTTTCATAAAAGCTATACCATTTTATGTTCCTACAGCAATATCATAGGGTCCTCTCTCCATATCCTTTCCAACTCTTATTATTGGGTCTTTTCACTATGCGCTATTGTCATGGGAGTAAGATTGTGGCTCTTGGAATTTAAACTATAATCCTTTAATTGGAAGCAATGATGAACATTTTAAAAAATATATCTATTATACTCGGAGTATTTTCTTTGGTGAATTGTCAGTTCATACCTACTGTCCATTTACTAATTGGGTTGTTTCATTTTGTTGGATTGGGTAAGTTTTATAGAAATCTTGGATTTTAACTCATTGTCATATTTATGTGAATATTTTTTCCTATCCAGTAGGATGTCATTTTAATCTCTAGGTTTTTCATTTTGCTATGTAATGCCCTTTTAATTTGAAATTAGCTTAGTTGTTTATTTTTCTCCCTTTGTCATAGAGTTCAAGTCTTTAAAAACATCTTTATCGTTGACGTAATAGAACACATTTCCAATATTTTCTTCTATGTATTTTATTGGTGCAGGTCTTATATCTAAATTATTAATCCATTTGAAATTTATTTTTGTGTATGGAGTTAGAGAGTGTTCCAATTTCATTCTTTTATGTCTGACTAAATAATTTTCCCAATAAGATTTATTAGAGACTGTAATCTTCCCATTTTATGGTTAAAAAGTTAAATAGTGGTATGTACATAGATTCATTTCTGGGCTTTCCATTTTGTTCATTTATCTATATATCTTCTTTTGTGCCAAAAGCATGTTTTAGTACTGATGTTATATAGTAACGTTTGAAGTTGGGAAGTATGATACCTCCCATTTACTATCTTTTTTTTACTAAGTATTAGCTTTGCAATTCCAGATCTTTTCTGCCATCATCTAAATTGCAACATCCACATTGTTCAGTTTCTTTGAAAAACATTGTTGGTATTTTTTTTTAAAGATTTATTTATTTGTACATACAGAACTAGGGTACAGATCAGAGGCTCATGGGTGGCGAGAGGCTTCACCAGAGACAGAGTGGGGAGCAGAACAGGCAGATCAACGAAGTACACTGCTGAGGGGAGCAGCGGGCGGGTCAGGAGAGGTCTGCCTTTATTCTTTGGAAGTCTTCCTAGAAGCTTTTCTATATTATTTATTATTTTTATATAATAATATAAAACATTTTATTATATATATTTTCTATATTATTTATTTTTTCAAAGAACCAGTTTTTTTTTCATTGATATTTAGCATGTGTGTTTTGTTTCCATTTTATTCTACTATTAAAAAAATAGCTCCTGGACCCTCTCTAGTGGCACAAAGATTAAAATGTAGCACTATGAATCTAACAGCAGCCACTGGAGCACAAGTTAGATCTCTAGCAAGGGAGGTGACCCACATGGCACAGCAGACCTTTCCTTTCCTGCACGCTGCTCCCCTCATCATTGTATTTTGGTCAATCCACTTGTTCTCTTCCCCATTCTGTCTATGGTGAATCCTCTCACTCATCCATCCTTCACTTCTAGTTTGTACCCCAGTTCTTGTGTGCATAAATAAATAAATCTTTAAAAAAAATATTTCTTTTCTCCTACTGGCTTTTGATTTTGCTTGTTCACTTTCTAATTCTGCAAGGTGAGAAATTTTATTTATTTGAGTTCTGTTTTGTTTCTTGATGCTCTGGTATATACTCCTCTTTTAGAACTGCTTTTGCGTGTCCAATAGTTTCTGATGGGATGTGCAATTGTTTTGTTTGTCTCCAGCTGTTTTTTAATTTAAACTTTGACTTCCTCACTCACCTGCTAGTCATTCAGTAGTATTTTGTTTAGGCTTTACATATTTGGAGGTTTTTCTCTGTGTGAGGTTGATTATTAGTTGGATAACATTGTGATTATAGCAGATAAAGATTAATTCAATCTTTATGAATTTATGGATACTTGGGTTTTGATCCCATATATAGTGTGGTCTCTACTGGAGCATGTTTCATGTGCACTTTAGAAGAATGTGTATTCAGGTTTATGGGGAACAGTGCCTTATAAGCTTTAGTATACTATATTTATTTATAAATTTGTCAGTTTCTTAGAGGACACCGACTTTATCAGCATATTGTTGTTCATAGTAAAATGTCTTTTATAGTTCTTCTTACAATTAACTTCTTATAATTCTTTGTGATTCTGTACTATCTGTAGTAATAGCTTTTCTTTAATTTCTGTTTCTGCTTATTAATGTTCTCTCCTTTCTTTTTGTTAACCTGCCAAAGTTTTGTGTTTTTGTTTACCTTCTAAAAAAATCATTTTTAGTGATTTTTATCTTTTTGATCTCTTTTTTTTGTCTCTTATTTTTCATTCTCTTTTTCTACTAATTTTTTTTTTACTTTTTTTCCCAGTTAATTTATCTGTAGCATTAGTTCTGTATTTGGGATCTTTTCATATATTTTAATGTGGGCCTCTATTTCAATTGTGCTTCTTCTTAATGATTGCATTTTTGCATTATTATTATAATTTCCTTTTATATCCGCCATTTTTTAAAAACAGAATATTGTTTAACTTCTACACACTCATATATCTTCCTATTTTTTCCTTATAGTTGATTTTAGCTTTATGGTATTATGGCAACATTCTCAGAGAACATATTTGTTGTAATTTCAAAGTTTGTTGTTTATTCATAATGGACTTGTATTATCTCAATATATGATGTAATTTTGAAAAAATTCTGTGTGCACTTGGAAGTATGCAATGAAATTTTTTTTGTGGTGTGTTCTGTAGCTATTTTTCTTGCTCTTTATTTAATACTGTTTTTTTCTTCTTTTTTATTTGTCTTGTTGATCTGTCCATAGTTGTAAGTGTAGTATTAAAGTACTCACATATTTTTCTATTCTTGTCAATATCTCTTTTTAGATCTGTTAGTATTGTCTTATGATTATTTTTTCTCCATCATTTGTTGCATATATATTTAAATGTTATTTTTCCTTGTTGTAGTAGGCTCTTTCATCATAGTAAAATATCTAGTATTTGTCTTTTATTATCTTTATAAATTGAGTTTATTTTATTTAATGTAAATTTAGCCTTTTCTGATATTTTCTAATTGCCATCACTTTTTCTGATATTTTCTAATTACCATTTTCTTGTAAAACTAAATTTTAGTCTTGAACTCCAACCATATAAATGTTATTGATAAGATGCTTTTCTTGTAGGCAACAGAAAGTTGGAGTTTGTTTTAAAATCCTTTTAATCATGTGAGAGTTTTTGACCAGTAATTTCACTTTATTTTCATTTACCATTTCTTTCTCTTTTAGTCAATCATCATCAATCTTGTTTGTCCTATCTTTTTCTTTTTGCTTTATTGCTGTTCAAATCCGTTGTGCTATATATTACTTCTATTGATACTTTTTAAGATTTATTTTTATTTATTTATGCATGTAAGAACTCAGATGTAGGCCAGAGATGTAGAAGGGGGGTGAGATGATTCATCAGAGACAGAGAGGGGAACAGAACAGGCTAATCTACTGAAATATATTACTGAGTGAAGCATTGGCAAAGCAGGAGAGGTATGCTGCCCCATGTGGGTTAAATTTGTGGCTGGGGATCAAACTCATGTTTCAGGGGCTAGTGATAGCCTGACAGAACTGAAACTTAACCCCTACACCACCAGGGAGGCCCTACTTCTCTTGATTTTTGTTTGAAGGTTTGATTTTGTTTGTTTGATTAGTTTAGTATAGTTATATTATTTATGTAACACATTAGTTTGATTTCAAACTCATTATAATGATCCACATTATTAGTAGTTTTTGTTCTATTGCTTTATAAAAACTCATTAAGGTACCCTCCATGGTGGCAGCTTTGGAGTGCTGCACTGCAAAGCTAAGCCAAGTTCTGGCTGCTTCTTTGCTAATTCAGTCCCTGCCCTGTAGGTGATCTAGATGGTGTAGCAGACCTCTCCTGTCTGGCCTGCTGCTCCTCTCAGTTGTGCACCTTGTTGATCTGCCTGTTCTGCTCCCCACTGTTTCTGGTGAATCCTCTAGCCATCCTGCACCTCTGGCCTGAAACACATTTCTGTATGCATAAATAAATAAAATCTTAAAAAAAAAACAAAAAACACCTCTTCACAATGCTGCACTTTAACCCATTGCACCACCAGGAAGGCCCAATAAATTCTTTTAGTTTTTTTTTTTTTTTTCATTTTCACCAAAGTTCCTTACTCTTCCCTCTGTCTTGAATATTAATCTTACAGGCTAAAGGATTCTAGGTTTGAATTATTTTTCTTTGAAAACTTATAATAGCTCTTGCCATTTATTCTTTACTTGTAAATTACTGAAACATCCACAGTATATTTGGTATTATTTTATAGGTTACTCTTCTCTCAATGCCTTTAATATTATGCTCATTTCATTGACACTCAACATTTTATAATAATGTGTGTTGGTGTGTGCTTGTCTAGCATTATTTTGTTAGATCTCTTGGGTCATGGCATGTGGTTCATTTCCCAGGTTGAGATAGTTGTCAGAAATATTGCTTAATTTTTCTATTATTTTTCTCCTGAGAAGCCATGATATGGATGTTATTTCTCTTTAAGTTATTCCAAAGGGTTCTTACACTACTTTCCGGTTTTTTTTATTCTCTTTTTCTTTATGTTGTTTTTGTTGTGTTATTTCACATTGTGCTTTCAAGTTCATCAATTCTCTTCATTGTTTGTGCTTTGTCTGAGGTCCTTCAATTGTATTTTTTGAATTTGATGTCAATATTTTCACATTATTACTTCTATTTATAACTGCTTCATATTGTCTTTGTTTCAATTTTGTTTCTGTTTACTATCACCCATTATTTTTAAAAGCTAAATAAATTTTGTTATAACTGTTACCTTGAACTCCTTTTAAACGATATCCAAACTTTTGTTGAATTGTGAGTCATTTCTGGATGTTTATACTCCAGCACTTGTGGTAAGTTATTTTCTTTCATCGTTTTCAGTTTTTCATAGGTTGCTGTCTTGATACCCCTTTCTGCTGGACCACAGCTCCTAGTGGATACTATAATTATCACCCTAGGGTTTATTGCCTTTATTCTGCTACAATCTAGTTGTGAGTTTATGGAGGAGGCAAAACCTGTGTCTTCGTATACTGCCATTTTTCTGAATTTACAATTTAGTTCTTATTTTTGAAAGGTTACTGTGTGACCTACTTTTTTATTTATTCTATCAAATTTTTTTTACAGATTTATTTATTTATTCGTACAGAACTGGGGTACAGGCCAGAGATGCAGAGGGTGAGAGGATTCACAAGAGACAGAGCAGGGAGCAGAACAGGCAGATCGATGAAGTACACTGCTGAGGGGAGCAGCGGGCGGGTCAGGAGAGGTCTGCCACGCCATGTGGTCACCTCTGGGGCAGGCGGGTATCGAACTCATGGGGAAGTGGCTTAAGCTTCTTTGTGCTGTGCTTTAACCCACTGCGCCACCAGGGAGGTCCCTATTCTATCATTTTATTTAAATTATTGTCATTGATAGTTTGTTGAGACAATTTTGATTTACAATACTGTATATGATTGAAGAATATAAGTTCTCACTTCATCAGATGTATGTTACCATACCACAACTGCCATAATCCTCTATCACAGTTCATTTGATCCCTTCCCTACTTTTTTGCTCATGTCTCATTTTTCCTTTCTGTGAGTCTCAATTCTATGTTTACATTTGGTTTAGTTTTTTTTCCTTTCCTCTATTTGTTTCTTTATAGTGTATTTGTTTATCTAGGTAAATTGATTTAGAATATTTGTGTTTTAGAGACATAGAATCTGTCTCTTCAGGTTATTATTATACCATACCCATTGCCAGAGCACCCAAAAGTCATAGTACTTCTTATTTTGTTATACTTTTCCTCTCTTCCTCTTCTTCTGGAAACAGAGTCTACAGTCAAATATCTAGGGTTTGTTAGTTTGGTTTTACATAACCATTTCTTTTGTTTTTTATATTTCACATATAATGGCAACATCTGATTTTTATATTTCTCCTTCTGACTTATTTTGTTTACCATAATCCCCTACAGTTACATCCATATTGTGGGAACTGACAAGAAGATTTAAAAAAAAAAAAACAACTATTATTCTATTGTGTATATAAACCACATCTTCCTGATCCACTAATCAATTGTTGGGCATTTAACTTGTTTCCATATCCTGGCTATTGAAACTAGTGCTGCAATGAACATAGGTGTGACATATCCCTTTAAATTAGTGGGGGTTTTGGAGTTAATTGGTATTAATTGGATTAGTATTTTTGAGTAGATACCTAGAAGTGGCAAATGCTGGGTCTTATGATGCGTTCATTTTCAATATTTTGAGAAAGTACTAAACTGTTTTTCTTAGGGACTGGACCAGTTTACAATTCCACTAACATGTAGGAAGTTTCCCTTTCCTTTGCCTCCTTGCCAGTACTTTTTTTCTGAACTTTTTAACATGGACTATTCATACACTTGTGAGGTGATATCTCCTGTACTTTTGATTTGTATTTCCCTGATGATAAAATTATGTGAGCATTTTGTCCTATGCCTACTGGCCATCTATCTATGTGTCTTTGAAGAAGAACCTATTTTATTTTACCACTATTATTTTTGGTTAGATTATTTGTTATCTTGTTGTTATGATGGTGGTTTCTGAGCTTGTTGATTTGGAAACCAATACTTTGCTGGATGTATGGTATACAAATAATTTCTCCTGTTTAGAAAAAATACTCAGGGTGTCTTTTTTGCTTTCTCCTATTCTCTAAATAGGAGAAAATATTCAGGGTGTCTTTTTTGCTTTAATGACATTTTCTTTTGTTATGCAGAGCTGCTTCAACTAATGTAGTTCTAATCTTTTGTTTTTCTTACTGTTAGAGGAAAATCCAGAAAGACATCTTTGAAGCTTATCTCCTAGAGTGTTTGCCTATATTTTATATATTTTATCATTTGGGGCCTTCCCTCTAAGTCTTATTGCTCTGGCTTTGACTTCCAATGTGCTATTCAGTATTGGTGAAAATGGCATCTTGTTTTGCACCCAATCTGAGTGGGTTGATAGATTTCAGTTTTTCACAACTGAGAATGTCACATAAGTCCTCTATTATGTTACGTATTCAGTTTTTTTTTTTCAGCTTTGCTTTATCACTTTCATTAATATGTTCATATGATTTGATCTTTATTTTTATTGATGTGGTGACTTATGTTAATTGATTTGGATGTTGAACTATTGTTGCATTCCTGGGCTAAATCTCACATGGTCATGGTTTATAACTTTTATTATGTATTGTTGCATTCAGTTTACAATATTTTGTTCAGGATTTTTGCATCAATGTTAATTAAGAAGATTGGTTCTCTGTGTGTTTTTGATATTAGAGTAATGTTGGTCTCATGAAATGTGCAGAAATATTCCTTCTTTTGAAATGCTTGGACATAAATTGTCGGTGATTTTTTTTTTAATTATTGGGTGAACTCACTAGTGGAACTGTTATTTGACTTTTGTTTTCTTAAAGACTTGATTTCTGTTTCAATTTTGTACTTGTGAATTGGTCCATTGAGATTTTCTATCTCTCCTAAACCACACATAGATGTTTCTATATTTCTAAGAATTTATCCATCTTGTTTAATTTATTTAAATTACTAACACAAATTTTCATAGTTATCTGTTATGATTTTCTGAATTTCTAAGATGTGAAACTTTGTGTATTAAGATATAACTTTTCTTTATTTCTAATGCTGCTTTCTTGAGTTTTATCCCTTTTTTAGTTTACCTTACTAGGGATTTGTTTATATTGTTAATTTTTTTCAAAAAACAGTCTTTTTTTTTTTGAATTTCACTAATTATTTGGGTTATTTTCTTTTTCGTTTACTTTTGGCTCCTTAAAAAATATTTTTTGGCCCTCACTGATGGCACAGGGGATAAAGCACAGCATTAAGAAGCAAAAGCCACTTACGCATGAGTTCGATCCCCACCCCTGATGTGATCCACAAGGCATGGAAGACCTCTCCTGACCCACCCTCTGCTCCCCTCAGCAGTGTACTTCGTCTATCTGCCTGTTCTGCTCCCCACTCTGTCTCTGGTGAATCCTCTCACCACTCCTGCATCTCTGGCCTGTACCACATTTCTGTATGCATAAATGAATAAATCTTTAAAAAAATATTTTTCTACTTCTACTGGTGTTGCCTTATCTTGTTCATCTTTTCCTCATTCGTTATAGTGAGAGGTTAAGCCTTTTTTATTTAGCTCATTTTTATATCTTGATGTGTATCTGTTTTGTTGTAGATTTTTGTTTCAATCCAGCTTTTTCTGTGTCCCACTGATTCTGGAAAGTTATGACCTCATTTTCATTTGTCTCAAGGTATTTTTTAATTCCTTTCTGATTTTTTCATTAACCCAAAAGTCTTTCATTAATGTGCTGTTCAGCATCCACATATAAAGTTTTCTTCTTGCTTTCTTTTTGACATTTTATTTTGATAACATTTGTGTCAGAGAATACGGTTGGTATGATTTCAATCTTCATGATTTCATAGATTTTTAAAAAAATAATTAGTTAATGTATATATTTTATATCATTCTTCATTTTTGTACAATGTATGCTTTCTCTACTCAGGTGTAGTACCCATAAAATTCCCACTATCATTCATGTGCACTATCACCAGAGTTCCTTGCACTCTTCCATCCCCTGTTTTGATGTCTCTCCCTTCCTCTCCCTTGCAGAAATAGTTGTCTGTTATTTTTTTATTTGTTATAATTATATTTTTTCCTGATACTTTATCTGGCTCCCCTATATTCCTCCTATAAGTGAAACCAACTAATATTTTTCTTTTTCATTATGGCTTATTTCATTGAGCATAATCTCTTAGAGCTCCATCCAAGTTGCTACAAATGGCATGCATTTATCTTTTTTGATTGCTGAGTAATATTCCACTGTGTATACATATCTCTTCTTCTTGATCTAGTCATTTCTTTTTTGGCATTTGTGTTGTTTGGATAGCTTACATATTCTGAATAGTATGGCTATCCTTTAGAATTAATGTTTTGGCATTGACTCCATGGAGTGAAATTTCTGGGTCATATGGAAGCTCTAATTTTAGTAGTTTGAGGGAACTCCATGCAGCCTTCCATAGTGGTTGAACCATTTTGCTTTTCTACCGGATGTGTAGGAGAGTTATTTTTCCTCTACATCCTTAACAATATTTGTTGTTTCTCTCTCTCTCTCTCTTTTTCCATTTGTACATATTCTCACTGGTGTAAGGTGGTATCTCATTGTGCTTTTGATTTCCATTTCCCTGATTACCAGTGGTATGGCACATTTTTTCATATACCTGTTGGCCATTTTTATTTTCTATTTAGATAAGTGCTTTATTTTTTAGCACTTATGCCCATTATTTACTGGATTGTTTACTTTGTTTTTGTTGACCTTTGAGCTCTTTTTAGATCAGTCCCTTATTAGTATGTGTGAAAAAACTTCTCCCAATCAGTAGGGTTTCTCTGTTTTGGTTGAAGTCTCTTTTGCTGTACAGAAGCTCTTTCTTTTAATGCTATTCCAGATTTTTACCTTTTCCTTTACTTTTTTTGCTTTGGGGGATGAATCTTTAAAAATATTACTGTGATGATGTCACCAACATGGCAGTGAAGGGACACTAGAGTTAAATTCACCTATTAGAAACAACTTATATGGAGCCCTCAGTGAAGACCACCAACTGCTGCAGCCCAGGTAAATGAAGGCACAGGAGACATACAGCCCCAAGGGAGGGAGCACCTCCAGGGATGTCAGGAAGCCTGTGGGAGTGGAGATAAGGTAACTTTCGCACAGAGACAAGCAGGTGTGGAGGGGAGTGTACACAGATGGGCCCAGCTCTGAACTTGGGTTTTGAAACCCATCACTGCAGCCTCAGTCCAGGCAGAGGCCATGAATGCTGGCCACTGCACCTCAGGTGCCATTATTGTTTAGAAAAACCATGTGCAGGGATACGAGGAAGACTCTAGGGAGTAGAAAAAAGATAAACCTCCCTTTTGAGACCAGCAAATAAGTGCGTATAGCCAGGACCTACTCCTGACAGGCTTTTGGAGCCCTCAGTAAAGACCACCAACTGCTGCAGACTCAGCCCAAGTAATTGTGGGCACAGGAGACTCACAGACCCAAGAGAAGAAGCACCTCCAGGGATGCCAAGAAGCTTATGGAAAGCAGAGATAAGGTAACCCCCCTCAAAATATGTGAATGTCAAAGTGTCTACCTCAAAGCCTAACTACCAACTGATGATTTGGACCAGCCTATCACTACAACCTCAGTCCAGGCAGACCATGGACACTGGCCATTGTGCCCCAGATGCCATTATTGATTAGAAAAACCACGTGCAGGGACCCGCAGAAGCCTCTAGGGAGTAGAGAAGAGGTAATCCCCCAACAAAGATGAGTTGAAAAGTGAGTGTATCCAGTGTCAGGAAAACACCATCTTGGGCATGCAGCATAGTAGTACTGTGGGAGCTCTGTACCCACAGTAGTGGCAAGGCACTATCTTGGGCACATACCAATGTTAGGAATCTAAACCCCAGACAGTGCTTCAGGGCTGGCAAAGCACTGAATGTGAGCTTCAGCACTGAGGCTCCCCTCGCACTCCATCCTTTTCTCGGAGAAACAGTGGGAAAAGCATAGTTCTGGAAGTTCACAGGAAGTGATCATTGGCATTACATAGTGCCTGGGACAAAACCAACTACTACATATTATTGGAAATCAGGGATCCAAAGATTCCTTGATCTGAAAAAAGGAATACTTAAGAAATGAATATAGAGGCCTCACATGCCCCTTCCTAAACCAAATAAACAAAAGTGAGAAAATCTCAAGTGTCAGTACCTATCAGTCTACCCACAACCTCAAGATTCAAACACTACATGACACACACTTCAGTGACATCTTTGAAGATACGGCACCAAATGCAATAATAGTGAAGGCAAGGATAAATAGATTGGACTACATCAAGTTAAACAGCTTCTGTATAGCAAAGGAGACATTACAAAAAACAAACATCCCACTGACTGGGGAAAAATTTCCTCACACAAAACTAGTGACATAGGATTGATCACAAAAATATATGGAGAACTGATGAAATCCAACAAAAATAAACTGAACAACCCCACTAAAAAATGGACAGAAGATCTAAAAAGACATTTCTCCAAAGAGGAAATGCAGATGGCCAACAAGCATATGAAAAAATGTTCAACATCACTTGTAAGAATGGAAGTGGAAATTAAAAGCATAATGAGATACCACTTCACCCCACTGAGAATGGCACATCTTAAAACAACTAGCAACAACAAATGTTGGTGGAGAATGTGGATAATAAGGAACTCCTGCATTGCTGGTGGGAATAAAAACTAGTACAACCACTATGGAAAACTGTTTGGAGGTTCCTCAAACTGCTAAACATGGAGCTTCCATATGACCCAGCAATCCCACTTCTAGGTATCTACCCAAAAGACACAAAAATACTGTGTCAAAAAGATACCTGCACCTCCATGTTTATTGCTGCTTTATTCACAATTGGAAAGACATGGAAACAGTGCAAATGCCCAAAAGTGGATGACTGGATTAAAAAGGTGTGGTACATATACACAATGGAATATTACTCAGCAATCAAAAAATAAAAAAAAAAATAAAGACATGCCTTTTGTAACAACATGGATGGAGCTGGAAAAGATGCTTAGTGAAATACTCCTGAAGGAAAAGAAAAAATTCAGGATGGTTTCACTTATATCAGAAATATAATGAAACAGGTGAGAAATAATAATAATAATGAACAGCTATATACCAGAGACATTTTATGGGGGTGGAGTGGGGAATGGTATAAAAAATTTTGGGGGGAAGGAAATTCACTGTGCTATGGTGATGACACATTGGCACATGGGTGATTTAGCCCAAGGGGATTTCAGCTGAGATGGAAAATGCACAAAATTATTGAAAATAAACTATTACATTATTCATTTAAAAATATAAAAAATACAGTATATGCAACTGTATAATTTAATCTAGAATGTCAATGTAGTGTTGATGCAAAAAAAAAAAAAAAGCTTTGGACAAGTAAAACAAAAGATTTATTTATTTAGACATACAGAACTGGGGTATAGGCCAGAGGTGCAGGGCTGGTGAGAGGATTCACCAGAGACAAAGAGTGGAGCAGAACAGGCAGATCGACAAAGTACACTGCTGAGGGGATCAGTGGGCAAGACAGGAGAGGTCTGTTGCACTATGTGGATCACCTCCAGGACTGTGGATCGAATTCACACTGAAGCGGCTGTGGCTAGCTTGAAGTGCTACATCCTAACCTGTTGTGCCACCAGGTAGGTCCAGCATATCAATATTAACCCTACATGTAAATGGTCTTATCAATAAGAAGACAGAGTAGCAGGCTGGGTTAAGAAACAAAGTCCAACACTTTGCTGTCTACAAGAAACACATCTAACTACAAAAGACAAATATAGACTGAAAATGAAAGGTTGGAAAACTATCCTACAAGCAAATGGACCTAAAATGAAGGCAGATACAACTGTAATTATTTCAGATGAAACAGACTTCCAAATAAAAGAAGTAAAAAGAGACAAAGATGGTCGCTACATTATGGTTACATAATGTAATCGGGAAGATATAACACTCATCAACATATACTCATCTAATGAAGGAGTGCCAAAATACATTAGACAGTTATTATCAGCTCTGAACATGACATTAAAAAATACATATATGGTAGGAAATTTCAACACTGTTGACTTTCAACAATGGTCAGATCAATGAGACAAAAAATAAAAAAAGACACTAGAGCCCTAAATAAAGACCTAGATTTCATAGGTCTAACAGACATCTATAGGACCCTGCACTTAAAACTAAGTCTGAGTATACATTTTTTCTCAAGCACATATGGATCGTTCTCCAGAATTAATCACATACTGGGCCACAAGACAAACATCAACAGATACATTAAGATCAAGATCATAACAACTATTTTCTCTTATCATAACGGGATCAAACTAGAAATAAATCATGAAAAGAAAGTAAGGAAACCATCTACCTCATGGAGACTGAAATCCACTATTTTGAAAGACCATTGGACTAACGAGGAAATCAAAGAAAAAAATAGAAAATATTTTGAGTTGAAGAACAATGAAGATACAAAATTCCAGAATATATGAGATGCAGCAAAAGAAGTAATAAGAGGAAAATAATATAGCAATACAGGCACACATCAAACAACAGGAAATAAATCAAAGAAACAAATGAATCTCACACCTCACAGAACTAGAATGAGACTAACACCACCACCAACAAAAAACCCCAAAGCTAGTAGAAGAAAGGAAATAATAAAAATCAAAGGAAAATAAAAAAAGTTCTAAAGATAAATGAAACCAGCCATTGGTCCTTAAAAAAAATAAATAGGAACCTCCCTTGTGTCACAATGTTAGGACACAGCACTGCAAGTGAGCTGCAGCCACTTCTGTGTGAGTTCAATCCCCAGCCCTGGAAGTGATCCACATGGTGAGACAGACCTCTCTTGACCCACCCACTTCTCTCCTCAGCAGTGTACTTCATCCATCTGCCCATTCTGCTCCACACTTTGTCTTTGGTGAACCCACTCACTGGGCCTGCACCCTAGTTCTGTATGTATAAATAAATAAATCTTTAAATAAATCTTTAAATAGTTGATTGATAGATAGATAGATAAGGTAGACAAACCTCTATCCAGGCTCACAAAGTTAAAAATGAGTGAAAACACAGATTAATAGAATCATAAAAAGTAGAAATGACACCAGATTCTGATGAAATCAAAAGCATAATCAGAGACACCTGTATATATCTATATACAAACAAATTCAACAACCTAGAAGAGATGAACAAATTTCTAGAATATAAAACTAGACAAAGAAGAAAAAGAACATCTAAACAGACCAATTATGAACAGTGAAATTGAAGCAGTAACCAAATAACACCCCCCAAATTAAAAGCCCAGGCCAGATGGCTTCACAACTGAATTCCACCAGACATTCAGAAATAAGTTAGTACCTATCCTACACAAGCTCTTTCGAAAAATAGAAGGGGTACTACTAAATACATTCTATGAAGCCAATATTATATTAATACCAAAATCAAACAAAGACATCACCAAAAAAGAAAACTACAGTCCAATCACCCTAATGAATATTGATGCAAAAAAACTCAACAAATCCTTGCCAACAGAATCCAACAATGAATTAAGGAGATAATATATCATGATCAAGTGGGATTAATTCTAGGGGCATAAGGATGGTTCAATATACTAAAATCAATAAATATAATCCAACACACAACAAAGAGAAAAATAAAAACCACATTATCATATCAATAGATGATGAAAAAGCTTTTGACAAGACCAACATCTATTTCTGATGAAGGCCCTTGAAATTTTAAGGATAGAAGGAACATACCTTAATATGATAAAAGCTATATATGACAAATCCACATCCACTTTTATTCTTTTTTTTTTTTAAAGATATATTCATGCACACAGAGCTGGGGTATAGGCTGGAAGTGCAGGGGCGGTGAGAGGACTCACCAGAGACAGAGTGGGGACCAGAACAGGTGACTGATGAAGTACATTGCTGAGGGGCACAGTGGGCTGGTCAGTAGAAGTCTGCTGCGCCATGTGGATCACCTCTGGGGCAGGGATTGAACTCATGCTGAAGTGGCTTTAGCTTCTTAATGCTGTGCTTTAACCCATTGCTCCACCAGGGAGAGCCCTCCACTGTTATTCTTAATGGTGATAAGCCTTTCCATTAAGGTCAGGAACAAGAAAAGAATGCACACTCTCTCCACTCCTTTTGAATACTGGAATTCCTTGCCAGAGCAATAAGACAAGAGAAAGTCGCACAAGGTTTTCAAATAGGGCAAGAAGAAATAAAACTAAAAGATAACCTCATGCCATTCAAAACTCATTGGTGGAGCTGGAAGTGATTGTGCTCAATGAAATAAGTCAGAAAAAAAAGAGAAAAATATTGAATGGTTTCACTTATAGGAGGAATTTAAGAGAACCAAATAAGATATAGGGTGAAAAAAAGTGTAAAATAAACATACAATTATAAACCAGAAAGATCCTGCAGAGGAGGGGGACAGAGATGGATCAGAAGGAGGGAGGATGTGGGAGGCTGTGGTGATAATGGTGGGGGAGTAGGGAAGTAAACATTGTTGTAAAATGAACAGTAATGTAAATATAGAAATAAAACAAGTAAAAATTAAAAATAACTGATAGTGAGAAATAACAATGAGTTCCTGGTGGGACACAGATGTAATGGAATAGTTGGTGATCAAACAGATGCAGGGGGAAAGTGAAATGAGAGTGACATGGTGAAGGAGAGAGAATCATCATTCTGAAATCCTTTCCTCCTGGCCCCCTTTGCACAGGAGAAGAAATGAAGGAGAAAAGTTTGGAGGCCATAGGAGAATCCAAAGACATCTGTTACCTTCGTGCCTACAGGGAACTAATAGCTCAACAGAGAAGTACATTCCACCCAACTGCAAACACCTTCCTGTGGACTTGCCTCAGCATTTATCTGGAGATTCAGCACTCCACACAAGACTCTTGACTACCACCGGCTGAGACATTAAATCGCAACCTGCATAGAGGGGGGTCAAATAAGCAGGATCTCCTGGAGCAAATCACAGCTCAAAACAACATCATATATGGTAGAAGAGTGCACTGACTTGCACCAAAGGGGGAACTACAGGACCTTCCCAACTCCCAAGTCTGTCATCTCCAACACCTTGGGAAGAACACCAGGATTACCACCTGTCTAGCTCAGGGGTACAGTTGAAGACAACAGAGGGGGCAAATACAAGAATTTCTACCTCCACCTCTACTCAACAACCACAGCTGCTTAGACACAAGGCATAAACAGCTACATCCCAGCAAGAGAAATCAGAAGTCATGCCCACAGGTATCAGTGGTAATGGTACACTACAAACAGCAATACTGAAGGCAAACATTAGGAAGAAAGAAAAATAAGCAAAATATTATCATAACATCTACAGAAGTGATAGCATCACTACTTTTCCAGTTTCGATTATTTTGTATCTACTTCTTGTCCAATTGTTGTGGCTATTTCATTACTCCATTTAACAGCAGAGGTAAAATTTCAAGGTTTGTTTCTGTTCTTAGCAGAAATGATTTCAGATTCCAGCAAACTGACTTTATAATAGTCTACTTATTAATTTGTGACATATTCCTTTTATTTCCACTTTTGAAACTTTTATGATAAATATGTTGGATCATGTTAAGTGCTTTTTTAGTGTCTATTGAGAAAATCATTAATTTGTTTGTTTATATGCTGCATGACTTGATTTATTTACATAATGTTTTACCAACCCTGCCTCCCTGGAATGAATTATACTTGGTCATGATGGATGTCTCATAGTGTTTTGTGGGATTTGAGTTGAGAATTTTTGCAAGATTATCATCTTTCTGGAGAGGATTCCTAGATAGCGTGGGAAAGCAGAGGCTGAGGATTTGCACAGTGGGCAGGAGATTATGGCATCTAGGGTGCTTTTAAAGTTATGCAGGAATGGGCCTTCCTTGGTATTCTCTTTCCCAAGTGCTTTTTGTGGCTTGATATATAACAGGGAAGGGATTAATCAAAAAGGACTCAAATTTCAAGTCTTCATATTTTGCATTCACCAAGATATTAGTCCACAATTGTATGTGTTTGTGTGTGTGTGTGCTGTCCTTGTTTGCTTTGAGCTCAAGTTTGTGTTGGTTTTATTAATGGTGTTTCAGAGCTTATTCTTCCTCTTCAATTCTTTGGAAGCACCCAATACATTTACATGTTAGATACTTAATGAAGATTTGTTGGATTTCACTATTGAAGTCATCTAGTATTGTTGGATTTCACTATTGAAGTCATCTAGTATTGAGAATTATAATTACAGTTTTGATTTCTGTGCTTTTCATTTTCTATTTATAGACAGTGAATTAATCAATGATTAGTCTTTTTTATAATTATGTGATTTTATAAACTTGTGATTCTATAAATTCTTATAGGCTGTAAAGTTTGTTTGCATATATTCATAGTAGTCTATCATGATCCTTTGTATTTATGTAATAGCTGATGTAATTTATGTGTGGATGTGACCTCATTATCATTTAGTAATATAGATTCTATCCTTTACTTCCTCCCGTTCTGTTTTCTGTTGTTGCTTATATCCATATTTATGCTCTGATTCTGTATTACTGTTATGTTGCTCAAAGTTTTGTGTTCTTCCGCTTTTTTCTTTTATTGTGGTAGAAAATTTTTCAAAACTTCTTATATTGTAGTTCTTTCTTGGGGTGATGGTAAAATCAATTAGCTAGTTAAACCTTTATTTTTCCATATTTGGATGATAATTTTGCTGAAAGGATTCTTAGGTAGCAACTTTTAACTTTTGGATTTGCAAATTTCTCATTCATCTTTTTTCTAACATTGAGAATATATGCTGAAAATGATGACGAAAGTCTGAGTTGTCCTAGTATGTTGCATTCCTCTTTTCTCTAGCAGCCTTTAATAAAACTTTGATCTTGATAATTAAATAATGATGTGTCTTGATGAAGGTCATTTTTTTCTGGTTCCTGGGTACCCATATTTACTTACTTTTATGTAAGTATTATCTCTTTGAATGAGGTCCCTGTTTTCTTTTACTCTCTTCA
Source organism: Condylura cristata (assembly GCF_000260355.1). NCBI lineage: Eukaryota > Metazoa > Chordata > Mammalia > Eulipotyphla > Talpidae > Condylura > Condylura cristata. The sequence continues at coordinate 62,502,295 of NW_004567110.1, read as the reverse complement.
CTATCTAGAATAACAATTATCATTATGTTTCTTCTTCTAATATAATCTGAAATTTTCTGTAGAGTTTATTCATAGTTCCTAAAACATTTCCATTCTGACTATTTGTAGATTTGTGTCTTCAATTTCAAAGTTCTCTTCTGCCAGTTAAATCTACTTAATTTTGTTGGCATATTAGTTTTAATTACATTCAGCATCAGTTTTTGTGTCAGTTTATTACCTTCAATTGCATTAGAAAAGGACTCCATTTTGTTCTTCGGTCTCTTTTCTAAGGTCCTAAATCTGTTTTCTATGTTTGGTTGACTGCTCAGTCTTCATTGAGTTTCATTATTTTTTTATATTCTAAAATATTTATTAGGTCTTCAAATTCTTTTTACTTCATCTATTTCTGTACTGTTTCTCTCTCTCTCTCTCTCTTTTAGCTTTAAAATGTTCAGTTTTTCTTTGTTCAGTTTCCTAGTGATATATGTTGTAATAGTTGATTTTATTTTCAGTTTGGTTGTGTCTTTTGCTTGCTAATCTTCTTTATTTAACTGGATACAAGGTGGGGTGGGGGAGCAAGGTTAACTTGGAGTGTAAATACTTCATTTCACTATTGGTTTGGAGTTAAGGCTAATTCTGGCAGAGTGTTACAAGGCAGCTCCCGTTTTTCCTGAGCAAGCACTCTCCACTGTTTCGTGGAACTCAAGTTCTTATGCCAATCTTGCTGATGCCCTCTATGGAGTGAAGCATGCTTCATTTCCCTAATCTCCTGGTATGCAGGTTGAGAAATATTTCCTACCTATATTTCTCATAGCCAGATTCTTCATGACTGAACAAATTGCCCCGCAATATCTATATGTAATTTTTTTACTTCCTCTTATGGAACAGATTCACTGAAAATATTCATACCTGCTTCATGTGCCACACTATATTTGCCCAGTCTCTAAATTATTTTATCTGACTGGAGTGGCTGGTGCCTTTTTTTAATGTCTTTTACCCTTTCTGCTTCTCTCTAATAGAAATCGCCAACCTCAAAGAGAAGTATTTGAATGTCAGTCTCTCATCACCAGCAATAAACTGGTAAAATTCCCTGAGAAAGGTTATCAGAAACTCCATACTGTGAGTGAAGATCTGGAAGCTGATGGCTCATGTGAGAATTTCACATTGTTTCTGGGATTATCTGACTCTGTTACTCTCTATATACACAATTTCTGACCAGCAACTAGGTGTTTCCATGGAAAAATTCATACCACTATTATTAATTGGGTGAAAATGTGTAGTTATGCAAGAAAAGCTTATTTGGGGGTCACTTTGACTCTTCCAGCAAATGGGGACATGGTGTGACTTGTAGTGGCAATGCATCCCCCAAATCAATGCTAGGGTGCCAAGGAAGCTGGATGACTCTCTCTTAGGGTATTATGAGCTTTGCTGGCAAAGGGGATCCTGAGAAACATCCTTCAAATGCTCAGAGAAACTACTCATGTTTTCTTTGTCAACACTTAGTTTTGATTAGCTACTGAGTCTGATGTATAGATATGATCACATTCATGGCTAATGCCAGTGTTTGACTATAGTTTAACTCCAGCATGGATGGAAGAAATCCAGTTGCAGAGAAAGGCTAAGAATTGTCATGTGGCCTCAGGTCTCTGCTCAACAACATGGTATAGCAATGCATGATCCAACTACATGCTAAGGATTGTACCCTTTATTGGCTTGGGCATGAAGTACTGGAGAAGGTGATGAATAGGAAACATGAAGGATCTTCTTCCTACACAGTGGTTTCTCTATGGAGATGATTCTTAGATAGCATGGGAAAGTAGAAGCTGAGGATTTGTCCAGTGGGCAAGAGGCTGTGGCAGTTTGGGTGCTTTTGAAGTTAAGTAGGAGTGGGTCTTCCCTGGTATCCTTTCTCTAAGTGCTTTTTGTGCCTTGATATTTCTTTAACAGGGAAGGGTTTATTCAGAAAAGATGAAAATTTTAAGCCTATATACAACTTTTGGAAATCTAGATATAAGTTGTCACTGAATCTGGCCTTCACAGGACATTGTGTGTTAATATAAAGATTTTATTGTCAACTCTATAATGATAAAAAAGAATCCCTTCTGATGTTTTAAGAAATTCATGGCTATTATGAAGAGTCACAGACTCTTTTAGACTCTTTCAGAATCTAATTTAGTTAGGTGATACTGAACAAGTTACCATAATCTTTGTAGAGCTCAAATCACATAATAAGAAGAGTAAATTTTACTAGATGATTGCTTTCATCTCAAAACATCACATTTATCAACCTTATGGAATTGTTTCACTTATATGTGAAATGCAAAGAAACAATGGAAAGAAATAATGGTGAAGCAATGGAAAGTGGCACCCGCATTTTATGGATCTCAACTAAGGGGCTCCAAGAAAAAACATGACTGGTGTAACACTAAAAATCTGACGCTTTTTCTTTTGGCTCTGTAATTTGCTTGGATCTTGAAATAGGCAATGAATTAAAAAAATCATATTTTCATGGACAGTAGTAATTTATGTAACTTTTTTAAAGTTTAGAAGAGTTTTAGGGTGTTCTTTAACTTTTAGTTTTAAATATTTTTGGTTTGAATACATTTTGAACATACGATATAGTCTGTAAAATCTTTTGAAGCCTTTGGATGACTCCATCACCTAGATATGGGGGCTTCAGAGGATTGATGTTCCTCTCTTTAGTCCCTGTGCCAACTGCCTTGAGCCTTCCCAGTGTCAGAGCTTTTATGTCTCCCCAAGCAAATAAGTGACGAAGGTCCCAGATCTGTGGTATCTCTTTTCTACTCAGTCCCTGGGGATCTCTTCTAGGGTGGGAGTCACAGAGATAATGATTTATTTTTTCTGGTCTTTAAAGATTTTCCTGATATTCAGTTTCTGTTAGTTAATTCTTTACAAATGGACTACTAATTTAATTAATCAGTAGTGCTTATTTTAAGATAATGATTTGGAGTCACTGAGACCAAAAATCATCCTACTTATAATAGGGCCATTAAAATGAAGATAAAAGACAAAGGATGTAAAGGAGGATATAGTCATAATCTAGGTAAGCTTGTTACTCTTAGCCTTAACTTAGTTTTGAAACTGTGGGCAACTCAGGTGAGACACATTAGAGATAAACATTAAACATTATGAGTTACATGACTTCCACTATATCATGAAGAGAATTAGACTCATTTGTACAATAACTTAAGAATTTTATTCTCAATTCTCAGGAGACTATGCCATGTGTCTGCATATAAAGTGCTTGAAAAGTAGTGGGGAAGTCTGAAATATAAAGTAAGAATTACAGAGACTCTATCTTTCATATATTTATATTTTCTTTTGTCTGTCACATTGAGAGGAGATAAGTGTAATCCAGGGGCCACCTACTCTAAAATGTCAAATGGGTAAAGAGTAATGAAGTTCTCAATAGGTAATTCTGTGGAATTTCTAATAAAGATATTACCAGAACAGTTCTGTAATCCTATTAACCATGATGCTTCCATCTGTCTGACTTCTGTTATCTCTTACTATGTTCTGCCTACCTGATTGGACATAGTGTGTTGTGACTTAAACATAGAAGGGGAGGGAAGTACAGTTCATTTTCATAAGTTAGAGATATGTGGGTCCTATATACTGGTACTGTTAATGCTTTTGGTCTTTATTTTAAGGAAATGGGAAAACACTGACTTTTATTTTTATTTTTTGACTTTTATTTTTACTTAATTTTATTATATTTATAGCATGGGTGATACACGGTAAGCTTGGATTTTGAAAAAAAGTATTGTGTGTGTAAAAAAAGCTGCAAGGATACATGAGGGGAGCCAGGTGATAGACAACAAATGAGTTGGCATGATGTAAGGTAGTGTCAGTGGGAATGGGGATGTGTATGTGGATTGGTGGTAAATTAGCTATGTATTGGGTGAAAAGGGATAAGACTACTTCTAGATTCTGAAATGCAGAATAGACTATCAAAAAGGAGTAACCTGTGGAGGAAGGATGATGAGTTTGGTCTTGAGTGTTTCTATGAGTTCCTAGGAGGGACTACTTAGTGGTAGTCTGTATGAACATGTTTGGAATTAGAGAACATTCTTAAATGGAGATATATTTTTTTACTTACTTTTATTAAACTTTTAAAATTATCTCATTCATTTTTATTTGACTCCTCCTTTCAAGTATTTTCCCCTTGATTCTCCTACACCACATCACCCATGAACTGTCATCATAGTCCCTTGCACTCTTCTCTCTCTGTTTTGATCCTCTCTCCTCCCAGCTGGATGCTTCAGATCTATAGTTTGCCTGCACGTTTTATCCTTTTATTTTCTTGAACCTATCTTTGGTTTCCCGGTATTCCTCCTATTAGTAAAACCACCTGATATTTTTTTTCTTCTGATTTATTTCAATGACATATCCCACCCAGCTCCATTCATGTGCTGCAAATGGCATGAGTTGGTCTTTTCTGATTGCTGAGTAGTATTGGATCTTCTTGATCCATTCATGTGTTTTGGGGCATTACTTTTTTCCTTGTCTTAAATAAAAATGGGGTTACTGGTTTCCTTTTGAATTAGTGTTTTTGTGTCCTTTGAGTAGAGTCCTCGGAGTGGCATTGCTGGGTCATATGGTAGCTCCAGTTTAAGTAATTTGAATTTAGCAATTTAAGGGTCCTTCCATAGTGGTTGGGCCATTTTGCATTTCCATTAGCAGTGTAAGAGTGTTCTTTTTTTTTTTTTTTCCACATTGGATGGAGATTTAAGTGCTTGAAGGTGCTTGAGAATAGAGATAGTTCACAGCAAGAAAGAACATGGATTTCAGTGGTGCTCCAACGTCCAGGTAAATTGAACCTTTTTTTGAACCTTTGTCTGGTTTCCCTGTATTCCTCCTATAAGTGAAACCACCTGATATATTTTTTTCTTCTGACTTTTTTTCACTGACATAATCCCTCCCTTCCAACTCCATTCATGTGCTGGATATGGCATGAATTGGTCTTTTTTTTGATTGCTGAGTAGTATTGGGCATATATACCAAATCTTGATCCATTCATATGTTTTTGGGCATTAATTTTTTTCCTTATCTTAAATAAACATGGGAGTAACAAATTCATTGGGAGCTCTATTGATGGAGTGGTGAGAGCAAAGTCTACTCTGAAATGCTGAAGAGTTCATGGGATGTGAGAAAACAGAAAAATCAAATGTGGGTGATTCTTTTGAGAAGTAGATTATGAGAGAGATAAAAGGGAAAAGGCTACAGGGTGTAAAACATTTTTGTATGATAGGTGTAAGATAGGGAAAGGCTAAGTTTTCAAGCTTAAAATTATTGTTGAAACATTAATCCCAAAGAACAGACATGTCCTCACACAGCATTTTCACTAGTGTTACTATATTCAGTTACCTTGCAGAACAGCCTTACTGATGGAGGTATTTATTTATTTAGTTATGACATAATATCTGATATTTTTGTTTCTAAAACTTATTTTGTTGAAGAAACACTGGACATTGAACATTACAAGTTTTAGGTGTGTGGAGGTGTAATTTAAAACATAAGTGGTCATATGAAGGTTGTGTTGACAGGAGAGTGGCTATGCTTAGGAATGAAGATGAAAACTACAGAGGACAAGACACACATTAGAGAAAATAAAAAAGCAGAGTGATGTACTTTAAGTTTCCTAGCAAGGTGGGTATAATTCATGCTGTCTTCTCCAAAATTCTTAAGTCTGCTAACTAAAAATCTAAAAACAGTCCTTGTGCTCTACCCTTCAATGTCTCCAGCACTGTCTGTTTTCTTACTTAAAAGACTTCATTTCATGATCCATTCATACCTCTGAGCACAGGTCCTTTTTCTGTTTTTGAGCATAGACTGTCCCATAATAGAGATACTTTGAGCTCTTCCCCCCTACTCCTTATCCTTTCCAAATAATCCCCAGGAGTGCAATTCATCAAGCTACACCTCCATTCTGGACCCAGTCAAGGTATAGGCTGCCAGAAACTAGTGGTGCCATGGCTAGGCAGTAAGCCCTGCTTCTGCAAAGGGAAAGGAGCAGGCTCCAGAAATGAGGATTGGGAGAGCCTGTGCCTGGGAAATGGATAAAGTGTGAGGTATATGTTTGCCAAATACCCCCACTTAGCCATGTTTTCCAATGTTAGTGCCTACTGGGGATGGAAGGAGAAAACACTCAGTGTGTCCCTCTGCCCAAGAATTGTGAGGCTTACTGTTTTTTTTTTTTTTAAATAAAACTGATCTATGAAGATGTAAATTTCCATAGTTAACTCTATTGTGAGTTCAAATGAAGTGGGCTTATTTACTTATTATCTCATATAAAAAGCATTTTCTATTCCTAGGGATACATTCACCAGAACCATGGAAACTGGTAGTCTACTTCAAATAATTAAAAATAAAATCTGGCCCTCCCTGGTGGCGCAGCGGGTGAAAGCACAGCACTGAGAATCTAAAGCCGCTTCCTCATGAGTTCGATTCCCGCCTGCCCCAGAGGTGACCACATGGTGTGGCAGACCTCTCCTGACCCACCTGCTGCTCCCCTCAGCAGTGTACTTCGTCGATCTGCCTGTTCTGCTCCCCACTCTGTCTCTGGTGAAGCCTCTCACCGCCCCTAAGCTTCTGGCCTGTACCCCATTTCTGTATGCACAAATAAATAAATCTTTAAAAAAAAATAAAATCTACATGGTGAGTGTGTATAGACATATGAGGGAGGTCCTCCCCTAACTTCGATATTCCTTTACTAATCAATATATGTGAAGATAGAAAGCACACAAAATCCCATGTAGACTCATTCATAACTACAGATGATCCTGCCTGATTATCATTTCCTAATAAGCCCAATCAGTTCATAGTTGTCACACTTTGGTAAGGTGTGCTTTGTAGAAACATCTGTCCTTCAGTTAGATATAGAGGTGACAAATCAAACAGCTGCTGATCATAACTCAAACATAAACAAGGAGGAGTGGCAGAAGGGACAGTTCAGATGAGGCAGTAAGATTTTTTTCATGAACTTTATGAGAAAAAGTAGAGCTACCTGTATAAGAATCTGGTTTTGATTATCAGAGTTTGGGTATTATAGATTTTTGACACTCATTTGTGATGATTCCATTTTTACTAACCACAATCTTGTGTGCTAAATTTAGTTTGCTTACCTTAGTTTTACCTCCTGACTAGCCCCTCCAGAAATGGGAATCTCTGCTTCTGGAAAGTGCATCTGTTAGTGTGTGTGTTTATGGAGTGGGGGTGGGGTCTTGTATGGAAAACAATACAGCTATGTAAAGATTGACACAAATATCCAAAAGAATCAGTTCTTATGGAAAAAATATAGACATTTATTAGAACTTTGATAGTAGGGATATTGAGGCTTGAAGATTGATGTTATTTTCATTTAGAGTGGTCTCTATGGGGAACTTACTTGACTAGCACAGGTGGGAATGTGGTAGTTAGTGTCTTAATGGGAAGATTCTGGCAAGCTCTAAGTTTGCACTGGGCCTTGGGGGAAAGCTGGATAATTAGAAATCCTGGCGTAAATGTCAGTTAACCGACCAGATACCTTGAAATTGGAAGCAATATCACTTGGTCGTTCAGAACTTTTAACCTCAGAAAATATATTTTATTCCTGTTCTGAACAATGATCCCACACTAGACTCAAGCTCAATACTGATGCCCAAGCCTTATATACTCTCTGACTGAGCCAGAAAATATCAAAAAAGAAACACTGGCATTTTCAGATAAGGAGGCAGTGATTCTAATGCTCAATTATTGAGACATTTTAGCAATTAACTAGTACTACTAAACCTTATTATTTTCACTACTGTGCTGTGGCTGTGAGTATAATACCTTTCTTCTTTGCAGCCATTCAAGAATGGGGTAGACATTTCCCTCTTTCTCACTGCATTAAGTATGTAGTAGATTTTGATAAATTAGTTTGTATACAGTAAATCCTAAAGCAATCATCAAGAAAGTCACTAAACATATGAAAAATCATAAGAATGAAAACATTAGGCTAGGCAATGTTTGCTTAATGTAAAACAATACAGTAAAGGAGCAAAAGAGAAAGAAACAGGACATGACACATATAGATAACAAATGTAACATGGCAGTTGTAAATCCCAACTATAACAATAATAATGCTAAATATGAATAGTTCAAACAATATAATTAATTAAATGACCTAAAAGTCAGATACTGACATATTGGGCTTTTTGTTCTGGAAGTCTATTTTGTGCTGAAATCCCTCTTAGTATTCACAGAAGATTCATATATTTTGCTATTCAAAGGATCTATTCCTTTGAAGCTTCTAGAAACACTATGGTTCACATAATGCCTGGAGAACAGGATGAGACTGCAAGCTGAATTTGAAAATTTGAGGCCAGGTTATATTAGCAGACACTCAGTAGCTTACTCACATTTTAACTAGAGTGTCATCCATAATTAATTTTTGTAAAAAAACCAAAAAACAAAAAACCTCAATAACACACATATTTCCCATCAAAGGAATGTCCCAAGAAAGCATTGTATGTCAAGTGAGTTAGTAGGTAATAATACAAGACAGATGGCAGATACTTCTGCTTCTACCTTAGAGCTGTTAAAATTTATATAGTAATGAATTCTTTGAATTTTCCTCATATATCTCTTAGTAGATATTAGAGAAACTGGTAATCTAAAAACACCAAAGAGTATAAAAACAAAACAAAAAGGTGCTCCAAGAAAATTTCACTTTATCTAGACAGAGGACAAGTAAAGGGACCCAAGACCTTGTAATCCAATCTACATTTGTAAAACAATTTTTCTATATTGTCAAACACTACATAAAGATACTGTGGATCCCACCCCATAATGCTATAGAAAACTAAGTGGAATGCCTAGACTTCTATCTATCTCTAGGGTGTAAATAGTGCCCAATTCATGTTAGGTCATTTCAGAGAAGTTGAATGCTAGGAATTTATCACTTTTTTGCTTGGTCTGGGTGAAATAAAGACCCCCTGTCTTCTCTTCATGGTATTAGTGTATCTGTTCATGGAACTTTGGTAATGACTTAGCTCTGTCTCTATCAGGATGGTATCAGAAGAGATTGATGGAGAACCTGAACTCTTATCTCTGTTCATAAAAATGAAGAAAAGGATGAATGAATGAATGAAGTGTCATACATACATATTTTCAACCAAAAAAGGTAATTTTTTTCCATTTGTAGCAACTTTGATGAACTGGAAGATCATTTAAAGGAATTTAAATGACATTAAAGGAAACTTTAAATGTTAAGTGAAATAATTTAGGTAGAAAAAGACAAGCACTGCGGTATATTATTTTTATATGAAAACTAAAAAATTAAACGCATAGAAACAGAGAAAAATTGATGTCCAGGGTCTGAGAATGGGGAAAATGGAATGGGAGATTTTGGCTAAAAGGTAAAAACTTGCAGTTATGAGATGAATGCATTCTGGTGATAGTATAAAGAGTGTGGTGACTGTAGTTATTCATACTGCATTTTATACTAGGAATTTTCTGAGACCATAGAACTTAAATGTTACACACACACACACACACACACACACACGGTATTTTGTGAAGTGATGGATGTGTTAATTAATTTGATTAAAATCATTTTACAGCTTATTGAATAATCACATTTAACCTTAAACAAACTCCACACATGAACCAGTAATTATCAATGACAATAGGAGATGTATATTATTTTTTGTCAACATGCTATAAATATTTGTTAAGTAAATATTATGTTTTTCTTTGTGCTTCATACAGAAATATAACAGTGAAGAAGACAGGTCTGTCTTCTTATTCAAAATGCGGAAACATAAAATGAGTCAAGCAACAATTAAATCTAAAACTTATTTTTTAAAATATAACTTTTTTACATATATATATTACAACTTTGTTCACTTTTGTACAATACTAGTTTTCTCCTCCAATAGAATATCTACCACTAACTCACCCTGCACTATCATATTCCTTCACCCTTCCCTCCATGTTTTGATCCATCTCCAAATCCTCCCCTACAGAATGCCTCTGATTATAGTTTCCTGCTAATTTTTTTTGATATTTTCCCCCATCCCTTAGTTAGTTCCCCTATATTCCTTGTATAAGTGAAGCCAATCAGTAAATATTTCTTTTCCCTTCTGACTTACTGAGCTTACTCCCTTGTAGCTCCATCCATGTTGCTGCTAATGGCATGAGTTACCTTTTTGATTGCCGAATAGTACTCCATTGTTTATATATACCACACCTTCATGATCTGTCAATTATTTTTGGGTATTTGGGTTGTTTCCATATCTTACTTACTGTAAATACTGCTGCAATAAGTATAGGTGTGTAGGTTTCATTTTGAATTAATGTTTTTGTGTCCTTTGGGTAGGTTCCTAGGAGTGGTTTTGCTGGGTCATATGGTAGCACCGCTTTTAGTAGTTTGAGGAACCTCCACATAACTTTCCATAGTTTTTGGACCAGTTTACATCAACACAGCAATGCACAAATTTCTTTTTCTCAAATCCTCATCAACATTTGTTAGTTGCTACTTTTTTTTTTTTTTTAAATGTGTGCTGTTCTCACTGGTATAAAGTGGTATCTGATTGTAGTTTTTATTTGCATTTACCTGATTATAAGTGATGCTGAACATTTTTTTTTTGTATGCCTATTGGCCATTTGTACTTTTTCTTTAGAGAAGTGTCCATTTTTTGACTTTATGGTTCTCTTTTTTTGTTGAGTTGTTGAGTTCTTTGTAAATCTTTGTGATAAGTCCCTTATTAGTTGTATGGAATGAAAAAAAAAAAAAAAAGAATTGTTCCCAGACAGCAAGGTGTTTCTTTGTTTTGGCTAATGTCTCATTTGCTGGACAGAAACTTTTTAGTTTCTCCTCCATAGGATCCCCACCACTAATTCACCCTACTGTTTATCTTTTATTTCACTTTCTTTGCTTTGGAGGATAAGTCTTTAAAGATGCTCCTGAAATGTATGTCATGTAGTTTTGCCTATATTTTCTTCTTCTTCTTCTTCTTCTTCTTTTTTTTTTTTTTTACAGTTTCAGGTCTTATATTCAATATTTTATCCATTTTGACTTAATTTTTATCCATGGTATGAGGTAGTAGTCTAATTTTCTTCTTTTGTGTGCAGTGATCCAGTTTTCCCAGAACTATTTGTTGAAAAAGCTTCCCGTGTTCTAGTGCATGTTCTTTGTCAAAGATTAATTTTCCATATATGTGCTTTATTTATGGGCTTTCAATTTGGTACTATTGATCTGTGTGCATGTTTTTGTGCCAGTACTATACTATTTCAATTATTATGGCTGTGTAGTATAGTTTGAAGTGTGGGAGTGTCATACCAACATCCTCTTTTGTTTTAATCAAGAGATCTTTGGCTATTTAAGGTGTTTTGTGGCTCCATATGAATTTAAGCAATATTTGTTTTATTTCATTGAAGAATGTTATTGAAATTTTTTTGTCAGGATTGCATTGAATCTGTAAATTGCTTTTGGCAGGATGGCCATTTCAATATACTAATTATTCTAATCCATGAACAGGGGATGTCTTTCCATTTCTCTGTGTTGACTTATATTTCTTTTAACAATGTTTTATAATTTTTTTGGATAGGTCACTCACCTTGGTTAAATTTATACCTAGGTATTTGATGATTTTTTTGTTTCAGTTGTAAGTTGGATTGTTATTTTAAATTCTTCTTTGATTGATTGTTTACATATAGGAAGGTTATTGATTTTTCTGTGTTTATTTTTTAAGATTTATTTATTTATGTATACAGAACTGGGGTACAGGCCAGAGGTGCAAGGACGGTGATAGGATTCACCAGAGACAGAGTGGGGAGCAGAACAGGTGGGTCAGGAGAGGTCTGCTGCACCATGTGGATCACCTCCGGGGCAGGGATTGAACTCTTATTCAAGTGGCTTTAGCTTCTTAGTGTTGTGCTTTAACCCACTGTGCCAACAGGGAGGACCTGTGTTGATTTTTTAAACCTTGCTACTATACTAAACTGGTTGATTATTTTAATTTCTGTGGAGTTTTAGGGTTTTCTATGTATATTATTTTATCATCTGCAAATAGTGATACTTTTACTTACTTCCCTATTTATTCGTTATATGTCTTTCTTTTTTCTTACTTTTCTGGTTTATTCCACTGTGTTTAGTATTGAAAGGCAGTGGCAAGAGAGGATATCCTAGTCTTGTTACATATCTTAAATAAAGACTTTCAACTGTTCAGCATTGAGAGTAATCTTGACTGAGTTTGTCATATACAACTTTTATCATGTTAAAGTATGTTTCTGCTGAGAATTTTGAGGGTCTTCATCATAAATGGATATTGAATTTTGTCAAATGCATTCTCAGCATCTATTGATATGATCATATGGTTTTATTTTTTGTTGTTCATGTGTTTGATTACAATAATTGATATGCAGATGTTGAGCCATACTTGTGCTCCTATTATAAATTCCACTTGGTCATGGTATCTTAGCCTTTTTGTGCATTATTGGATTCTGTTGGCAAGTACTGAGGATTTTTTCATAAGTGTTAATGAGTGAGATTGACCCTGTAGTTTTCTTGTTTTGTGTTGCCTTTGTTTGGTTTTGGTATCAGTGTATTGTTGGTATCATAGAACATATTTAGTAGTGGTCCTTCTTTTTCAACTTGTCTTTAGGACTTCTTGTGTAATTTTTTGGAGTAAGTTTTATTATAAGTGATTTCTGGAGATTCTGTTTGTCAGAGAAGGTTCTTATTTTTCCTTCATAAGGGAAGGAAATCTTAGTGGGGTGAAGTATACTTTATTGGCATTTGTTGGCCTGGAGTTTGTTGAATATGTCATTCCACTCTCTTCTTGCACATAGTGTTTCTTTGGAGAAGTATGCTGTGAACTTGAGTGTTAATAGGTTTATCTTTATAAGTTTATACATTACCTTGATAGGGTATTTATTTCTTCCCCTTCGTCAACTTTATTATTTTTCTCTTCTCTTGGAATCCTGGAAGCATTACTATTATGTGTCTTGCTTAATTTTCTTTGCATTAATTTGGTGTTTGAGCTTCCTGCCTGTCTGTTTTCTTCTCTTTTTTCATGGTTTAAAAGTGCTCATTGATTGTCTTCTTGAATAGTTTCTTGGTTCCCTGTTCTCTTTCCTCACCTTCTGGGATTCCTATAATGTTTATATTCCTTTCCTCGTGTCAGGTAGTTCTGCAAGTGTTCCTTCATTATTTATTCTTTGGAATTCTCTTTCCTTTTCATTTTTTCTTTTTATGTTTGAGGTACTGATTCATTCTTTCATTTCATCAATTGTTTTGTTGCTTTTCCCAGAGTTCATTAGCTCTTCCAATAATCTCTTAACATCCCATGTTTTCTTCATTTGCTTTCTAAAGACTATTTCATTCTTTAATTCATTAATTATATTTCTCACTCTTTCCCTTTTTGTCTTCTTTATGTTTTGTAATCATGGTTACTCTAAATTCTCTATCTGGCATGCAGAGGATTTCTTTCATGTCATTGTTGTTGAGCTCTGGGTGCTGATTTTCTTTTTGGTGTTTTTCCTTCTCAGAGGATTTTCATGGTTATTTATATTTTTCCTTCTCCCTGTTGTTTGTTTTCTAATTTGTTCTATGCATTGGGCCACACTATTACCAGTACTGGTGGGTACCTCTTTCTGGAATGTCAGTAACTGATGATCAGACTGAGTCTGGCAATTTTATGCCAGGTTCCACAAGAATAGTGATCTGTGGTTGGTTGACTGGCATTGTCCTGGAATATACTCAGTCTCTATATGCTGCTGGTCTCATTCCCTACATGATAATCTTAACTTTAGTTTGCTTAGCTCTTCATCTTCACTCGGTTCCTGAAGAGGACTAAGGGTGGCTGTCTTTCAATAGCCCAGCTGGCAGGCCCACTCTTTTCTGGGATCCACTGTTCACCTTGATGGTAGAACACTCCCTCTCTAATCAGTTTCAGAAGGGGATTACACAGTTGCTGGCTTCCAACATCCTATCCAGCAGATTTGAATTATCCCTGCACCCACAATTGATCTCGATGGTGGAGCTCTCCCTCTCTTCTTAAATAATTTAAAACTTTTAAAAGATAAGAGTAAGAAATTTAGATGTTTCTAAGGAAAGATAAGACATATGCCTATACTTCATTGCTGAGATGAGAGATGTTGTATAAGCTGAAAAAATTTCCCACCCCTTGTCTGAAAGTATATGGGCTATAAGAATATGTGGGAATCAGCAGGAAAGTTTAAATTCCCAATTGCCTAGTAATTAATTGTGACATCACCAAGATTGTAATAGAAGAGTGTTTGCTTTGCTCATAAGAGGGACAACTAACAAGGCAGAGTGACAATTACTAAAAAAATCCCAAATATCAGGATGAATCAAAAATGTTCAGTGAACACCAGAGACAAATACTGACTACAAAAGATAACATAGAAACATGGAAGGTATTCATGTGAAATTTAACAGCAGGTAGGTGAAGAGAAATGTCTGAAGATTATGGCCTTAGGTGAGGGGGAATAGAGACACCAAGAGTTATGGCTCAGTCAGAAACTCTGGGGAAACATGGTAAGAAATTCTGTAGAGGAACATAGCCTTGAATGATGGGAAATATTCTGAGGATACCAAACAAGTGGGATCCTTGGTAAAGAAAAGAACAGTAAAATACCTCTAGATTGGACTTCCTTGACTTTAAATGTGCACTGTAAATACACAGAAAGTGGAGTTTCAGAGCTAGGAACTCAGAAAAGAGGGATATTTGTGATGCCACAAGAAATAACCATACTTATGGATTATGCTAGCTGAAATTAGAATGAAAAGATAAATACTGGACAGTCTCACCTCTACATGTAGTATTTAGAAACACCCCCCCAAAAAAGTCAAGAAAAAGTCAAAACTAGAAAGCTAAGTATAGAACTAAGGTATTAAACAGAGGAAGATGTAGGGTTCCAAAACATGAGGGGATGGGAATAATATGGTGATGACTCATGGGTGATGAATGAGGACTACAATGATATAAGAAAAACAATTAATAAAAAAATTAAAATATACCCCAGATGATTTTCATGTACAACCAGGTCTGTTGTTCAGTTTCATGGAATGACAAAGTTCCTTAGGAAAATCTGAGACAGAGTGAATGCTTTGCCTAAAGATACAGTTGCAGCTGTGAAAGACACTAGTACCTTGTTTTGGTAAGGTTAAAATCCATTGTTGGTGGGAAAAACATACATATTAATTACAGTCATTTAGTAGACCATACTATGGAGTCAGTGGATGAAAATGTGGAGGTTTAAGTCTCCCCAGCATGAGATCACCAAGAACAGAGATGTGATTTCTTAGAAGAGGTAGATGAAGATATTGACAAAGACAAGGAAAAGGAAACAATAACCAGACTTCTCTAATCCCTGCTTATTTGTAGCATCTGAAAAAGAGGTATTACTTACAGAAGCCATCAAATCTCAAAACAATGAAACCATAGATCCTCCTGCATGGTATAAGTGTAATTCAACTCTATATTTGAATGCTACAGACCTTCTTTTAAAAACTAGAACACTGGAAGGGCTTAAAGACAATCTGGTCCCACCTATTTTCCACACAGCCAGACTACATCTAGTTGAGTTCACCAAGGTGCTGGAAGCCAGGCTAATACCTGCCTGCTTTCACCAGGAACTGCTGCAGGGAAGATTATGGCTATTGAACCCAATAACTAATAAACCACAAGTAGAGATGGAGAAAAAGGCTCATATCTAATAGAAGCCCCTATTTACAGCAGAGAAAAATCTGGAAACAAAAAATAGGGAGAATGTAAAATAAAAATGATCAGGTAGGCCCTCAGTGGAATAATAAACTACAGAAAGAAAACCATTTTCCAAGACCAACAAGGCAGATAAGGGAGAGTATTTATTCTTATCAGATAGTGAGTTCAAAATGCTACAAAAAGAATTTAAAATAATTAGAAAAATACAAAGAAAGTTCAGAAAAACAGATCAGAGATAATGTGAAAACCAGCTATAAGAAACACAAGAACAAAATTGAGACTGATACTCAAAATAAGAGAATAATGGCATGGCCTTCTACAAGCAGATCAGTGAAGGAGGTTAAAAAAAATTCTGGAGAAAGCCATGGAAATAAAATAGAAATAGAATAGAAGAACAAATTAGTAATCTGGAAAATATAGAAACAAAGGCAGAAAAAGAGAGATCCAAAGGAAAAAGAATGAAGAAACACTTTGGGAATTATCTGAATTTGTGAGGAAAGAAAATATGAGTCAGTAGTCCCAGAAAAGAGAGCTGAAAAACTAAGGAAATAATTGAAAAATTCACCCAAATTTGAAGAAGAAAATGAACATAGAAATACAGGAAGCAAAACACCCACATACTTAAGTAAAAGGAAATCTAAAGCAAGACACATGGAAAAGCTACCAAAAATCCAACACAAAAATAAAAATTTAATCAGAGGCAAAAAACACACAAATAACCCATAAAGAAACAATGATTAGGGTAACATTGGATGTCTCTGAAGAAACATAATGGGTAAGAAGAGAATGGAGTTACTTATTCAAAATAATCCAAGGCAAAAAATGTCCATTAAAAATACTTTATTTATTAAAGGTCTTCTTGCAATAAAAGGAAGAAATAAGTCCCCTCTCAGACAAACAATACCTTTAGGAATTTGCAGTCATTAGATATACCATCTGAGAATAATAAAAAGAGGTTTAAGAGTTAAAGAGAGGAATAAACAAAAAAATTGAACAAGAAGTAATAAAAAGACATAGAGTAGTATATTAGATTAAGACAGAATCCAATGTCTCCTGCATCTAAGAAATACATTTAATTCCAAAGTTAAACATAAACTGATAGTAAAGATTGCAAAAACAATTCTACAAACAAGTAACAACCAAAGGATGGAAGGGACAGACTTACTTATTTCAACTAAAATGCATTTCCAGCTATAAAAGATGACAACAGAGAAGGATGGACACTACATAATGATAAATGGGACAATGCACAAGGAAGAGATAACACTCAATAAAATATTCCCCTCAAATAAAGTAGCATCAAAATATTAGACAATTACTATCATCCTGGAAAACAGATATTGCAGAAAATATATACATGGTTAGACCATGTTCTCACCCATGGAAAGATCAGTGAAACAGAAAGTAAGGATGCAATTGGCTTAAACAAAGATTAAAACCAAATGGGCCTGAAAGACATTTATGGGACACTGCATTCCCCCAAATCTCATGCACATTTTCATCAAGTGCACATGGTCATCCTCTAGGATTGTCACATAATGGTTCACAAGACAAACATTAATAAGTACATGAAGATTAAAATACCAAGTATCTTCACTGAACATAAAGTCATCACACTAGAAATCAACTACAAAAATAAAGCCAGGCTCACAAAAAGGAGAAAATCTCACATAAATAGGATCATAAATGAAAGAGGAGAAATTACAACAGACATGGCAGTTATCCAGTTGATAATGAGAAATTACTATGAAGATTTATATGCAAACAAGTTCCACAGCTGATGAAATGTATATATTCTTAGAATTACACAACCAAGTAAGCTTGAATAATGAAGAAATAGAAAAGTTGAACAGCAAATTACAAGTGAGGAAAGTGAAACAATAATTAAAAACTTTCATTAAAAAACAGCTTCAAGCCAGGTTTTTTCAAAAGTTAATTTTATAAAACATTTCAGGAATGAACTAATACTTATCCTGCTAAAGCTCTTTTAAAAATTGAGAAAGATGGAATACTTCCAAAAACATGAGGTCAACTATTATAAAACCAAAGACAACAGACTAAATAGAACTATAGGCTAATTCTGAACACAGATATCAAAATCTTCAATAAAATATGAGCAAACTGAATCCCACAATGATCAAAATGACTATTTATAATCAAGTGACATTTATTTTAGAGACATAAATATGGTTCAATACATAAAAAACCAAATGATATAATTCACTACACAACAAAAAGAAAGAAAAAAATAAATGATCATATAAGTAGATGCTGAGAAAGTTTTACACCCATTTATAATGCCCTTGAAATTGTTGAGATGAAAGGAACATTGTAAAAATTATGTATGAAAAATTCACAGTGATTATCATTTAAATTGGTGAAAAACTGAAAAGTTTTCCACGAAAATCATTACAAACGTACTCCAACTAGCATAGATAAAGCAAAAATAGAATTAAGTATTTTTACAGTCTACAGAAAGTTAGGAACATAAAAAAAATGAAAAATAGAGAAAAAACAGAAAACAAGTTATAAATTTTCTATTTAAGTCCTATCATATCAATAATTATTTTAAATGCAAATAGCACAAATACCTAAATAAAATATAACAATTGACAGAATGGATAAAAAAATATATTCAGGATACCCTGAACCCATTCAGGGGAAAGTCCCAGAATGGCCAGGGGCCTTGTCACATTCTGTCAGATCCCTCTCAGACTGGTAAGTTCCTGTTCCCACACTGGTGTGATGCCAAATCTGTTATAAGTCTCAGGGTATGCTTGGAGGCTCCCACCAGTGTTGACCCAGTGATAACCCTGGCCAGTGAAAGGAAGCCCTACATACAGCAGCTAGGTCCCAGAGTTAATAATGGGGAGAAGGAAAAATCCAACAAAGAGCAACATGAATACTCAGAGGAATCTCCACACAGTGAGAACAAATCTCTGGAATTCAACTTCAAAGACATGGAACCTATATTCCACAAATCAGAGACAGAATTTTGAATTGCAATGATAAATTCATTTACTGTAGCTAAACTATGGAAACAACCCAAATGCCCCAGAAAAAATTAGTAGATCAAGAAGATTTGGTCTATTTACACAATAGAATACTATTCAATGATGAAAAAAAAATGATAAACTCATGCCATATGCAGCAACATGGATGAATTTGAAAGGATAATGCTATGGGAAATAAATCCTCCTCTGTGGAGGGATTTACTTTTTCTTCCTCAGTCTTTCTGAAGTCCCTGAATGTGGCACCATTCTTTGTAGTAAGTCAGAGTCTTTTTGAAGTCCCTGAATATGGCTCCATTCTCTGTAGTAACAGTCTTTTGCGCAGTTTCTGGGGCGCCTGAATTCCACCTGGCTGCTGTTGCAATGGTGGGTAGATCCTTCTCTAGGCTCCAAAACCCAGTTGAGGGCTGGGCCTGGCTGCACCCAGCTCACTTAGTGGGGTATTTATTCTTTCTCCATTCCTTAAAGTCTTATTGGGGTACCAGAACTGAATGTGGCTGCCTTCCCTGCAGCTATGTATCCTGCTCATATTTACTTGCACCTATATTCCACCTGGGCTGCATTGATGGCCTGTAGATTTTTTAATTACTGTTTAAATTTCCATATTTGCACTAGCTTTGTTTAACTAATATTTCTTTCTGTGTTAGACTTAGTAAGCTATATGAGCCTCTGCTTTTAATGCTTTCTATTGTGATTTCTCTGTTTTCATTACTAATTCTTTTTATCAATGCTTTCTCTTTTCTGTTTTGCCTAGCAAAATGTTTTTTTAATCAATTATGTTTATATCCTCAAAGAATCAATTTTATCTTTTTTTTTTTTTGTCTTTCAAATCACAAGTTCATTTATTTTTGCTCTTATTTTTATTTCCTTTCTTCTACTAGCTAAGATCTTGTGTGGTGCTTTTAACAGTTATTTATATTGCATTATTTATTTGGGATTTTCTTGCCTTTTTTTTTTTAAGATTTATTTATTTGTGCATACAGAACTGGGGTACAGGCCAGAGGCTCAGGGACAGTGAGAGGCTTCACCAGAGACAGAGTGGGGAACAGAACAGGCAGATCGATGAAGTACACTGAGGGGAGCAGCAGGCAGACCAGGAGAGGTCTGCCATGCCATGTGGTCACCTCCTGGGCAGGCGGGAATCGAACTCATGTGGAAGCAGCTTTAGATTCTCAGTGATGTGCTTTAACCCGCTGTGCCACCAGGGAGGGCCCTTTCTTGCTTTTTAATATGGGTCTGCATTGCAATTACCTCCACTCTTGTTGCACCCCCTTGGTTCTGTTAACTGGTATCCTCATTTTTAGTTCTCTTGATTGTAATTTTTTTTTCTAAAGATTTATTTATTTATGCATACAGAACTGGGGTACAGGCCAGAGGTGCACGGACGGTGAGAGGATTCACCACACACAGAACGCGGAGCAGAACAGGCAGATCGAAGAAGTACACTGCTGAGGGGGGCAGCGGGCGGGTCAGGAGAGGTCTGCCTCACCATGTGGATCACCTCCGGGGCTGGAGGGAATCGAACTCATGCTGAGGTGGCTTTAGATTCTTAGTGCTGTGCTTTAACCCACTGCACCACCAGGGAAGGCCTCTTGACTGTAATTTTTGACTTCTGTTTTAATTTGTTCTTTAATTTAATAGCTATTATGTGGCCTGTTATTCAGTCTTCATGTATTTATGGGTTTCCCTGTTTTATATTTTCTTATAGTTTGTTTCTATTTTATATATGATGGTCACAGCTTTACTTGGTATGATTTTAACCTTTGTAGTTTACTGATAATTGATTTATGTTGCCTATTCTTGATAATGATCCATGTGCACATTGTCTGTTCACTAAGGGAATTGTATCATTATTCTATTCTTGTTTATCTGTCACAATTACAAGTGAAATATTGAAATCCCCTAATATTATTGTGTTTCATCAATTGCTCTCCAGTTCTTTTAATAATTGTTGTATGTATCCTGGTGCATACAACATCTCTGTCTCTTATTAATTTTTAAAATTAGAGACTGTTTTACTTGGAATTATAGAACCTCCTTTTTTCATAATGCCATTGCTTGTAAGATTATCTTCCAGTCTTTGTTCCTGGAATCCTTTGTTCTAAGATTGTCTTTGTTGGAAAGATAGGTTCATGTTTTTTTTTTTAATTTTAAATTAAATGGTCTATTATTCAGTCTCCATGTATTTATAGGTTTTTAAAAATTTTATTAATTCATGTATCTATTTACAGTATTGTTCATTTTAAAGCAATGTTTACTTCCCCCCCCCAATTTTCCCATGAATCATCACCACATTCCCTCACATTCCTCCCTCTTTCCTTCTTATCCATGTCTCCCTCTCCTGTAGAATATATCTGGTTTATAGTTGTTTGATTTTGTATGGTAATAGCAATACACTTTCTTTGTCTTATTTGGTTATCATATTCCTCCTATAAGTGAAACTCTTCAACATTTTTCTTTTTCCTTCTGACTTATTCACTGTGCATGATCACTTCTAGCTCCATCCAAGTTATTGCAAATGGCATGAGTTTATTTTTTTGATGGCTGAGTAATAGTCCATTGTATAGATACACCACATTTTCTTAATCCAATAATGATGAGTTTATTAATAGCAGAATGTTGATCTATATTTTTAAATCCATTCATGCACTCTATAACTTTGAACTGGTGGGTGAGCTCAACCTTTTTACATTAAACATGATTTTTGTCACATAATTCTTTATTGTGATTTTTTGTTTTAGTTTGTCTTTTTAATTTTTGAAATAGAATCAAATAAAACATAATTTTCCTTTTATGTTTTATTTGATTCTATTTCTATTATCTTCTGTTACTTCTACTGACCTTTAAAGGTTCTGCTGAGATTTAATACATGACTTTTGTGGTCTTCTGGTCCCAAGCTTATTATGATGTTATTCACCACCTCCTTTATGTTGTAAAATATTGGTTTATTTTGCATCTATCTTGTTATTTTGTTGACTTATATTAACCTCTCATATTTATGTCAGGTCAGGCTTGATGTTGATAATTTTACTGTTTGCTTTTCAAGGAAGCTACTTTTCCTTTTTTCCTTCTTGAATATTATAGGTAACAGATTGTAGGTTGGAATTATATTTTCTTTGAATACTTTTGATGTTTCCTGCCACTCCTTTTAAATGTAATATTTCTATTGAAATTTCCACATATGCTCTACTTGGTGTTCTTTCATGTGTTACTTTTTTTTTCTCTTAATACCTTTAATATTTTCTCATTGTCATTAAACCTCTATTTGGTCATATTCTATAATTCTGTTGGATTGAGATTTCTAGTGGGGCCTTTATTTTTGCTCTAATATTTGAGACAGGTATTTTTTTTTTTTTTCGTCTCTTGATGCTTACTTTCTATATACTTTTTTTTTACAGTACTATCAAACATTATTTTATTTTATTTTTTTATTACAAAGTTTATTTTTACATCATTTTGCACATTTTTTTTTTTTTTT
>NW_004567110.1:62459787-62474211 GCF_000260355.1 Condylura cristata | reverse complement strand
TATCCTCAGGTCTCTGGTTCTGAGCCGCAGCCTTTTCCCACGATTTGGTTTCCCCTCCCTAGCTGAATTGTCTCAGTTTATCTCCAGGGTTGTAGTAGGGCTGGGACAAAAGGCTGTTGAGCAGCCCACAGCTGCCGCCTCAGGCCGTTTTCCCTCTGCAGGTAGCTTTCTGCCTTCTGCAGCTGCTGCCTAGATTTTTAAAGGAGCCGAGCCAGTTGGAAGCCGCTGGTGTTCCTGGATCTGTTCCTGCCTGTGCGGCTTTCCT
The DNA here is from genome assembly GCF_000260355.1 of Condylura cristata. Taxonomy (NCBI): domain Eukaryota; kingdom Metazoa; phylum Chordata; class Mammalia; order Eulipotyphla; family Talpidae; genus Condylura; species Condylura cristata. Next base: position 62,473,946 of record NW_004567110.1, on the reverse strand, counting down.
TATGGGGACTCCCCAATCGCTGGTTCTCCCTAGGTTATTTTTCCTCTAGTGAGTCCAGGGCATTCTCATTTGGGTTGAAACTCGTAGCATGAAAGTCTATAGTCCGTTTTTGTATAATCCCGTGCGAGTTTGGATGTAGTCGCCTTGGCGTCTTTATTCTGCCGCTATCTTGCTGGTTCCCAAGCTGGTCGAGCTGCTCAGCGGCTTTGCGAGGTGCCCAGGTGCTCCAGATTGGGTCTGAAGTTTCAGCGGTTTTTCTCTCACCCAGGTATTGAGGATCAGATTTGCAGTCTTTCTGCAGCCTGGGCTCCACTCACTGAGCTGAGCCGTCCAGCTTTACCTCCAGGGTTTAGTGTGGGGCAAAGTGGCTCCTCAGCCCGCGGAACTTCCAGGGGCCTGGGTTTTCCCGGGAGTTCCCTTTTGGGAACTCCCCAATCTCCGATTCCCTTGCAGTTATCTACCTTCTAGTGTGTCCAGGGTGTTTTCGTTTGGGTTAAAACTTGTAGTAAGTGAGTCTATAGTCCGTTTTCAGTCCTCAATTCCTATGCAGGCTTGGACGTGGTGATCTCGGTGTCTTTACTCTGCCGCCATCTTCCGGAAAGTCACTTTCTATATACTTTAATAAGAATTATCCTTCTTAGTAAATTAACTTTATACACCTCTGATGTGAGACTGGATAAAAACCTTATATTTTTTCACCCAGGATACTTAGGTTTTTACATTTTACAGACTATTGCTATTTAGATGGCATGGACACTGCTATTTAGATGGCAAGGAAAGGAAACAGAATGGGGGTGATACAGAAAGGTCACTTCCATTAAGCATTAAGGGTTCAAGCATCCTACTCTGTTCTAGGCCTACAGACTCCAGCCAAACAGAGGACCTGCATACAGGGAAGAGTCTCCAGATTACTTACCCACTGGTTTCAGAAGTCTCACAGTGTATGCTGCCAACTTGATGCTCATATAAGCATTTGTCAGGGAAGGACATAGCTACTGTACTCACACTGGTAAACACTCCAAATACTGGGATAGGATGATCTCTATCTATAGCAGAGAAAACTCAAAAGCAATATGGAAAATGAAAAAAAGGTACAAATTGTCAAGCAAGCACTCAGGGGAACCACAGAAAGTAAACCAATCTCCAGAACCAACAACAGTGGCACAGAAAAATTTTTCTTCTTGTCAGTTGAAGAATTAAATAATTCAATAACTAAGAAAGTCAAAGAATCAGAATAACAGAAACTAAACTCAGAAAAACAGAACATAGATATATAAGAAAAGGAATAGCAAGCTAAGAGAAATATCTGATCACTCAATCAACAAACACAAGTTTGAGAGTGAACATAAGAAAATAAATGGGCCCTCCCTAGTGGAGCAGCGGGTTAAAGCACAGCACTGAGAAGCTAAAGCCACTTCCCCATGAGTTCGATTCCCGCCTGCCCCAGAGGAGATCCACATGGAGGCACACCTTTCCTGACCCGCCTGCTGCTCCTCTCAGCAGTGTACTTCATCGATCTGCCTGTTCCGCTCCCTTCTCTGTCTCTGGTGAATCCTCTCATCCTCCACATCTCTGGCCTGTACCCCAGTTCCATATGAATAAATAAATTAATCTAAAAAAAAAAAAAGAAAATAAATGAACAGCAGAAGCTAAAATATCAGTAGGGTAGGGTAAAAATACTGGAAAAAGCAATGGAAATAGAATACATGATAGAATAGAAGAATGAATCAGTGATCTTGAAGACATAGAATGAAAAGAACCAATTTGCAACAAGAAAGAGAGATACAAGTAAAAAAGAATGAAGAGACACTTTGAGAATTATCTGACATCATAAGGAAAGGAAATATGAGTCATAGGAACCCTGGAAGGAGAAGTGTGAGAGAAATATTTCTAGGAAATAATTGAAGAAGACTTCTGAAACTCGAAGGAAATGAAAATAGACATATTAGGAAAGAAAATGATGTTAAGGTACCAAAAGGAAATCTACAGCTAGACAAATAATAGTAAAACTTTTGAGAATCCAAGATGAACAAAACATGAAGTTGATGGTGGGGCAGAGGAAAAGACCTATAAAGAATCACAAATTAAGCTAACATCAGACTTATCTGAAGAAACACTTCTACAGGTAAGGAAGTCACTCTACAAGTAGAGTGACATACTAAAACAAAACAAAACAATAAAAAAATGTAAGCCAAGAGTACTTCATCCTGCAAAGCTCTCCTTTCTACAGGAGGGAAAAATAAGGATCTTTACAGATGAAAAATAATCTTCAGGACCTTTCTTCTATTAAGACCCAATCCAAGAGAAATTACAAGGAGCCTAAGGATTTATACCAAGAGAAAAATTAGCATTAGTAACATAGCAAGGAATTAAGTAGAACCACAGAATTATGGCTATAATAGAAGTAACAGACTCCCATGTATCAATAATCACCCAAAAAGTTAATTCACTAAAATCACCAATTAAATGACAAAGGATAGTTGGTTAGGAAACACAATCTAACCTTCTCCTGTCTCCAAAAAACCCATCTAAATTTCAGAAGTAAACATAGACTGAAAGTAAAGGGTTGTAAAGTAATTCTGTAAATGAATGACTTCCAATACAAGTCAGGAGCAGCCACATGATATCAGATAAAATAGACTTAAAGCTAATAAAAATTATAAGAAACACAGACACTACATAATAATCAAGATGAAATTTACACCATGAAGACACTGTAACTATCAATATATACTCACCAAATAAAGTAGCACCAGAATGCACTAAACAATGTAATTCTGAACAGATATTGAAGAAAATACGTATGTTGCAAGACACTTAAGAATCCTACTTTCAATAGCAGTTCAGTGAGACAGAATATAAGCAAGAAACCAATAGCTGTAAATAATTATCTAGACTTGTCTTGGTGGTAGTAGTTTTATGGGTATTACATCTGGGAAAATAAATCAAACTTGCACAACATGAACAATGATGTAAAAATAAATAAAAAAAAGCAAGTATATGAAGACTGAAATCATACTAATTATCTGACTGTAGAGGCATCAAACTAGAAATCAATTAGAAAATGAAAGAAAGTAGTCCTCATTAAATGGAGACTAATTATCACACTACTTAAATATCCTGGGTCAATTAATAAATCAAAGAAGAAAAATAGTATTGAGTCAAAAAAAATAGTATCTTGAGGAGACAACTTCCAGAATTAATGGGAAACATTAAAATCAATATTAAGAAACCTATATCAATAAACTAGAAATAATCCAAATAAATAACCTAATCTTCCATCTCAAGGAACTACAAACAGAAGAATTAAAAAAAAAAGTAGAAGAAAGACAATAATAAAATTAAAGCAGAAATATACGAAATAAAAATAAAAGACAGTCCAAAAAATTAATGGACTTTGAATAAAAAAATCAATTGCTTAATAAAATAAACAAAATAGATAGTATTTTAGTAGGGCCTAAAGGAAGAAGAGAGAGAAAATTCAAATAAATAGGACTATAAATGAAAGGGGTGAAATTATAGCAAACAGAGTAGTAATCCATAGTATAAAAGAGGTTACTATGGATATTAATAGCAAATGAAATGTGCAAAATTCTTTTCATATTTTGAGAAAGTGCACTCTCAAATATAATTTTTGTACTCCACATCACAATAATAACAAAACCCCACAAAGATAACATAAAAAAGGAATCTATAGGCTAATGTATACAGATGCTAAATTTCTCAATGAAATCTTAGCACACTGAATCCAACACATCAAAAAATCTAACACATCAATGACAAGTGGGTTTAATTTCAGGATGCAGTTGTCTCAACATACAAAAATTAATTAACATAATTCACTGCTTCAACAACAAATAAAGTAAGAACCATATGATCATATCAATAGGTATGCTCTATGCTAGAATCCTAGAGTATGGGTGATAAAAGATTGATTTCTAGTGTTTTAAGGAAACACCTAATGGACCTTATAGAAGCCTCACTTAAAAGAGTGAATTAGGTAAGAAAATAAATTTTTAAAATGAGCACATAGCCAACCTACTGACTATAGAGAGCTCTCACAATCAGATATGGGTCGTAGTCCATTCTAACCCCAACAAAGCAAAGCTTCAAAATAATATGAAAAGTTTTGTATATAAGCTGTTCAAGATTTCTTCAACGTTAACAGACACAAAGCACAGTGAGATGCACTTTTTTTTTTTTAAAGATTTATTTATTTGTTTGTACAGAACTGGGGTACAGGCCAGAGATGCAGAGGGTGAGAGGATTCACCACAGATAGAGTGGGGTACTGAACAGGTAGATCCACGAAGTACACTGCTGAGGGGAGCAGCGGGCGGGTCAGGAGAGGTCTGCCACGCCATGTGGCTCTCCTCTGGGGCAGGGGGGGATCGAACTCATGCGGAAGTGGCTTAAGCTTCTTTGTGCTGTGCTTTAACCTGCTGAGCCACCAGGGAGGGCCGAGATGGCACTTTTAAGAGAGATGTCATATCCAAAAAGTGAAGAGATATTTCAAATGGCTAAATCAATGGCAAAAATATATAATTTTCTCTTCTCTCTTTCAAGGAAGTAGGGAAGCAAAGTGGTCACCTGAACATAAGTTGCACATAATCCATTCTGTGAACAGTTGGGAAGGGACTCAGAGAAGGTTAGGGTTTGGTCTCAATGGTCTCACCATCTTAAAATGTTAGGTTACTTCTAAAGAAGAAAAAAATCTAAAAACACATACATGATATTTATCAATGGTATCTTAAAGCTGAAAACTTGAACAATGCTATTTCTTTATTAGCTAGCTCTCCCTGGAATCACCATTTGGCCTGCCCACTACTCTGTATAGAATAATGGTTCTCACATAGGAGCCATTGGGCTCTACTTGGTTTTCAATAAGGCAGATCCATACCTCTTTCCCTTTTTTACTTAGGCAGTAAGCTAAGAGTTACCTTCTAAAAGTGAGAAAGATGTTTTTACTGTTGTTTCAGAATGGTGGAATCATTTGAACTGTCTTACAAATAGTTGCTACATCAGTAATAACAAAAAATAAGTACAAAATGTGTACACCACACATCCTTTAAAAAAAAGATTTATTTATGTGTTTATGAACTGGGGTACAGGCCGGAGATGCAGGGGCTAAACGATTCACCAGAGACAGAGTGGGGAGCAGAGCAGGCAGATGTACTGAAATATACTGCTGAGAGGAGCAGCAGGCTCATCTGGAAAGGTCTGCCATGCCATGAGAGTCACCTCCATGGCCAGAGTTAGTATTGCGGATGCTGAGGGAGAGCTTCATTGCTGCACTTTAACTGTTTGCACCACAAGGGAGAACCCCTATATAACATGCTTTTTAAAGACATTTCTGCATTGTGCTCACATTCCCTTAAATTTTGTCTCCAAAGGTGCATAACCTCTTGCCCAACTGTAATCTTTGAGGAGGGGCAAAGTTTGAAGGAAAAACCATAGAGGTTGGGGTGTAGGGATTGTGAAGGAACAAAGCAGCCTTACAGTTAAAAGTGAGTTCTCAGTTCTTGCAGGCTAAGTCCTTAGGCTGAGTTGGGATCAAGAGGGAGGAGCAGTGGCAAAGCAGAACTGTGGGGTGCTCTAAAATATTATTCACACCAAGTGGAGTTTGGTATCTCATCCTTTGTGTATATAAGTGCTTGTCTTTGGTGCATATCATTTTGCCTTTCAAATGATCAATTGTCTTTTCTAGCTTAGCTACCAATTTCTTTGCAAAATCTACATGGGTCTCTGTCTTCTTGAGTTTATCAATAAAGTTATTTTTTCCGCATGTTTGTCTACTTTTTGAGAGTACTTCAACAGCACTCAGACATTTCAGGTTCCGCTCCATCAGTCTGAGTTTCTTAGTCATCTCAGCAGCAGGACTCTGACAACTCATCTTGTTCCTCTGTGTATTCCAAGTCCCCTTCAATAATCACAACTTACTAGTTACCTCTTCTATGTCTTATCTGCCTTTTCTGCTATGTGCTCAGCTTCTTTAAATTGGATATCCTGGAATTCCATATTTTCTTCATTGCTAAGGCTTGATTTTCAATTACCATTCCTAATTTTCTCACTGTCAGCAGCAGCATTCTTAGCTTCCTCCAGCTTCTGCAGGGAAGTGGCCAGGACACCTCAGCATAGTACAGCTCCTCTTCAACTAGTTAGATCCTATCATTTTAGGAGGTAACCTCAGCTTCAATCTGTTTCTGACCCTGCCTTTCTCCCTCCACTTCTCTTGGAGTCTTTTGATTTTCTCCTATCCATCATCAGCCTGTGGCTACAGAAACTGGAGTTTGCATTCCACTGCTTGGATGATGGTGATATCGGCCATGGTTCTATGTAGCACCAGCTTACACTCCAATGACTTCTTTCACTTACAAAAGTCAATTTTTACCCCAACTTCTAATTAAATAATTTTCTCTCTTATTATATAAGTATACAAAATATAAGAATATACAAAATATTCTTTTATTTTTTTAAATATATTTTATTTCATTGTTCACTTTTTCATAGTAATTGTTTCCCTACTTCAGGTATAGTCCCCATAAGTATTCCGCCACAACACCACCCATGAACTGTCACAATAGTCCCTTGTGTTCTCTTTCTTTCAGCTTAATCCCTTTTCACTCCTTCATCAGCTGTATGCCTCAAATCTATATTTTGCCTGCAGCTTTTATAATTTTTTGGTTTGTTTTACTTTTAGCTTGATTTTCCTACAGACCTCCCATAAAACAACAACAACAATGTGCTATTTTTCTTTTTTCCCTTTGACTCATTTCACTGAGAATAATCCTTTCCACCTCCATTCATGTTGCTGTGAATGGCATGAGTTTGTCTTTATTGACTGCCGAGTAGTATTCCATTATATAATTATGCCATACCTTCTTCATCCATTCACCTATTCTAGAGCATTTAGGCTGTTTTCACATCACAGATATTGTAAATAGTGCTGCAGTAAACATGGGTGTAAAGGTTTCCTTTCAAATTTATATTTTTGAGACCTTTGGGTAAATTCCTAAGAGTGGAATTTCTGGGTCATATGGAAACTACATTTTTTTTGTAATTTGAGGGATCATTACACAGCTTTCCATAGTAGTTGGACCAGCATTGTTTAAGAACATTCCTTCATTCCTTTTTCCTCATGTCCTCGCCACTTTTGTTGCCAGGTTTTTCTTTTCTTTATTTTTTTTTTAATATGACTCATTTTCACCAGTGTGAGGTGGTATCTAATGTGGTTTTGATATACATTCCCGTGATTCTAAGTGATACTGAGAATTTTTTCATAGACCTATTGGCCACTTGAAAGTTCTCTTTGGATAAGTGTAGTTTTAGCTCTGTGTATTTTTAGGCTGGATTGTTTGCTTTAATTTTTTGAGTTATGTAATCTCTGTAATTTTTGATATTAGTCCCTTATCACTTGTACAGAGTGCAAATATTTTGTCCCAATCTGTAGTGTGTCTCTTCATTTTGGTTACTGACTCTTTTGCTGTACAGAAGTTTTATAGTTTGACATAGCCCAAGCTGTTTATCTTTTCCTTCAATTTCTTTCATTCTGGTGTTGAATTCTCATGATGTTCCTGTGTTTGCCTATGTTTTCCACTATATATTTTATAGTTTCTGGCATAGTCTTTGCTCCTTTGTCATAGACTAGTTGACTGTCTACGTGAGGCTTTACATCTGGGTTTTCAGTTCTATTCCACCGATACGTGTATCTGTTTTTGATTATGGCTTTGTGGTATCAGCTGAAGTGTAGTATCTGCTTTCTTCCTCTTTTTAGTCAAGAGAGATTTGGCAATTCCAGGTTATTTGTAGATTCATAAAATATTTCATCTATATTTCTCCTATATAGATGAAATGCTGAGATTTTTACTAGAATTTCATTGAATAGAATTTCATTGCATTGCTTTCAATAGGATGGATATTTTGTTAATGTTAATTCTTCTGATCCATGAGCAGGGAATGTCCTCTTCTATTTATTTTAACATTATTTTGTAATATTCTTTGTAAGGTCTTGTACTTATGTTGTGAGGTTTATTCCCAGGTAGTTAATTTTCTTTGGTTCAGTTGTAAATGGGAATTTTTAAATTTCTTTTTCTTCAGACTGAGTGTTTTTATATAAGAAGGCTTATATAAGAAGACTGATTTTTATGTGTTGATTTTGTAACCTGTTGTTTTACTAAATGGGTTTATTGTTTTTCTAATTAAGTTTTCTGTGGAGTATTTAGGGTTTTCTCTCTATATTATAGATCATCTGCAAATAACAATTTTACCAGATTTTCTATTTGGCATCCTTGTTTGTCTTTCTTTTACCTAATTGATGCAACTAGGACTTCCAATATTATATTGAAAGTAGTGATGAAAGAGGATATCCTTGGCTTGTTCCAGATCTTTGAAGAATCTTAAGTTTTTCACCATTAAGATTGATATTAGCTATGGGTTTGTTGTATATGGATTTTATTATGTTAAGGTATGTTCCTTCTATCCCAAGAATCTTGAGGTCCTTTATCATAAATGGAAGTTGGACTTCTATCAAATGCTTTCTCAGTATCTATTAATATGGTCATATGGCTTTTCTTTTTATTATCTAATGGATTACATTGATTAACTTTTCAGATTTTGAGCTATTGATGTGTTTTTGGAATAAATCCCACGTGGTCATGGTATATTATCCTTTTTAATGTTTTGTTGGACTTGGTTGGCTTAGATTTTGTTGATGATTTTTACATCATCATTATAGAGATTGGTCTGTAGTTTTCTTTTTTTGTAGTTTTTTTTGGTTTGGTTTTGGTATTGTGTATGTTGGCTTAATGAAATGATTTTTGATAGTGTTCCTTCTTTCTCAATTTTTTCAAAGTATTTTTGTAAGATAGGCAGTTCATTTTTAAATGTTTGGTGGAATTCATTTGTGAAGTTATCTGGTCCTGGCCTTCCTGGCCTTTTGTTTATGGTGGGGGTGGGGGGTGATAGTGGGGGGATGGGTGGTGGTGGTTTGATTATTGTTTCAATTTTGCTGCTTATAATTACTTTGTTCAGGTTTTCTATTTCATCTTTATTAAGCTTTGGGCCCTTGTATATTTCTAAGTATTTGCTCATTTTACCAAGATTGTTGAACTTGTTTGCACAAGAATATTCATAGTAATCTCTGATTATCCTTTGGATTTCTGCTGTGTCTGTTGTAATTTCTCCCCTTACATTTATGACTGTATTCATTTGAAGTTTATCTATTTTGTTCATTTATTCAAAGAACCAGCTTTTGGTTTCATTGCTCTTTAGGATTGTCTTTCTTGATTTCTATTTCATTTATGATTTAATTTTTATTATTTCCTCCCTTCTATTGGATTGTTTTATTGCTATTGTTTTTTTCTAGTTCTTTGAGTGGGAGATTAGGTTGTTTTTTGGGTTCTGTCTCATTTCTCGATGTGGACATGTATTGCTATACACTGTCTTCTTACTGCTGCTTTTGCTATATCCCACATATTCTGGAACCTTGTCATTTGTCTCAGTATATTTTTTAAAATATTCTTTTATTTCCTCGTTAATTCTGTAGTCTTTCAGTAGCACATTCTTCATTCTACATGTTCTCCAGGGGTTCCTTGCTTTCTTTTAATGTTTATTTCTAGTTCGATGCTTCTATGTCAGAGAAGATACCTGGTATGATTTTAGTCTTCATGAATTTGTTTATCATATATGGCTTTTATCATGTTGAGGTATGTTCTTTCTATTCCGAGGATTCTGAGGGCCTTAAATATAAATGGGTGTTGATTTTTTTTGAAAGCCTTCTCCAAATCTATTGATATGATCATGTGGTTTTTATTCTTCTGTTGGTTGATGTGATGGATTACATTAATTGATTTTCTGATGTTGAACCATCCTTGTGCTCCTGGGGTAAAGTCCACTTGGTCGTGGTGTGTTACTCTTTTAATGCATTGTTGGATTCTGTTAGCTAAGATTTTGTTGAGGATGTTTGCATTGGTGTTCATTAGGGAGATTGATCTGCAGTTTTCTTTTTGTGTGTTTTCTTTCTTAGGTTTTGGTATTAGTGTGATGTTGGCTTCATAGAACTTTGTGGTAGTTTTCCTTTTTTTTCAATTTTTTTGATGAGTCTGTGTGGAATAGGTGCTTGTTCTTTTCTGAATGCTTGATAAAATTCATTTGTAAAATCCATCTGGTCCTGGACTTTTATTTTTGTGGAGGGTTTTGATTACTTATTCTATTTCCTTGCTTGTAATTGGTCTGTTTAGTTGTTCTATTCTTTATCTAGCTTTGGGTGGTTGTAGAGTTGTAGGAAAATGTCCATTTCTATTAAATTGTCCAACTTGTTTGCATATAGTTGCTCAAAATATTCTCTGATTATTCTTTTGATTTCTGCTGGGTCTGTTGTGATTTCTCCTCTTTTGTTTATGATTCTGTTTATTTGTGCTTTCTCTTTAATTTTCTTTGTGAGTCTGGCTAGTGGCCTGTCTATCTTGTTTATTTTTTCAAAGAACCAACTTTTGGTTTCATTGATTTTTTTGGACTGTTTTCCTAACTTCCATTTCATTTATTTCTGATTTGACTTTTATTATTTCTTGTCTTCTACTGGCTTTTGGGTTATTTTGTTGTTCTTTTTCCAGTTCTCTAAGGTGGGACATTAGGTTGTTTCTTTGAGTTATTTCTTGTTTCTTTATGTGAGCTTGTATTGCTATTTATTTTCCTCTTACAACTGCTTTTAATGTGTCCCATATGTTTTGGAGACTTGTGTCATCATTGTCATTCTTCTCCAAGTATTTTCTAATTGCTTCTTTGATCCTCATTGATCCAATAGCCTTCCAGTAGTGTGGAAGTCTCCACTTGGTAGGTGGGTTTCTTGCCTTCTTCATATGGTTTATTTCTAGTTTGATTCCTTCATGGTCAGAGAAAATAGTTGGTATGATTTCGATCTTAGTGTATCTATTGGTGTTTATCTTGTGACCCAGTATGTGGTCAATCCTAGAGAATGATCCATGTGGATTTGAGAAAAATATGTACTCATATTTTCTTGGGTGTAGTATCCTATAGATGTCCACTAGCCCCATGTTGTCCAGGTCCTTGTTCAGAGCTTCAGTGTCTTTACTTATTTTTGTATTTTTGGTCTTGGTGATCTGATTGTGGAGAGTGGTGTGTTGAAGTCTCCTACTATGTATGTATTCTCTCTAATATACATTTTCATGGATGACAGTAATTTCCTAATTTATTTTGGTGTTCCTTCATTTGGTACATATATGCTGATGATTGTTATTTCTTCTTGTTTATTGTCCCCTTAATCATAATGTAGTGTCCTTCTGTATCTCTTTTAACCTTTTTTAGTTTGAAGTCTATTTGATCTGATATAAGTATAGCAATTCCTGCCTTCTTTTTTGGTCCATTTGTTTGTAGGTTTGTTTTCCATCCTTTTATTTTCAATCTGTTTTTTTATTTTGTAGTTAGATGTGTTTCCTGCAGACATTTCCTGCAGAATGATGGGTTCTGTTTTTTAATCCATCCTGCAACTCTGTGTCTTTTTACTGATGAGTTTAAGCCATTTACATTTTGAGATAATACTGACATACTAGCACCTACATTTGCCATTATGGTTCTTCTGTATTTTTATTCCTTGCTTTGAACTGTTCTTGTTCATTCTTCTGTTGGATTTGGTTTTAGATCTTCTTGTAGTATTTTTTGGAGTGGGGGTTTATACATGATGAAATTGCAGAGTTTCTGTTTGTCTGAGAATGTCCTTATTCTTTCTTCATAGAGGAAGGAGAGCTTTGCAGGGTAGAGTATTGTTGGTTGTCATTTAATGCTTTGGAGTTTATTGAGAATGTCCCTCCACTCTCTTCTTGCCCATAGTGTTTCTTCGGAGAAATCTGATGTCAGCCTGATTGGTTTCCCTCTATAGGTTATTTGTTTATTCCCTCTTGTTATTCTCATTATCTTTTCCTTGTCTTATTTTCTTGGAATTTTTATTATAATGTGTCTTGCTGTATTTTTCCTGTCATCATGGTTGTTTGGTGTTCTTACTTTTTGGATGTCTACTTTCATCTCCTTTTTCATATTAGGGAAGTTCTCTTTTATTATCTCTGTGACTATTTTCTCTATTCTTTGGCCTTTCTTTTCACCTTCTAGAGTACCTATAACTCTGATATTTCCTTTCATAATGGTGTCAGATAGCTCTTGATGTGTGTCTTCATTTTTCTTCCTTTTTACTTCTCTTTCTTTTTAAATTCTCTTTTGTTCTGTGTCTTCAAGGGTGTTGTTTCATCCTTCCATTTCAGCTATTCTGTTTTCATTAATTTTCCCAGCATGATTTATCTCTCTAGTGGCCTTTTCATTGCCCACAATTCTTCTATTTCCTTTTTTTTTTTTTTTAAAGATTTATTTATTTGTGCATACAGAACTGGGGTACAGGCCAGAGGCTCAGGGGCAGTGAGAGGCTTCACCAGAGACAGAGTGGGGAGCAGAACAGGCAGATCGACAAAGTACACTGCTGAGGGGAGCAGTGGGCGGGTCAGGAGAGGTCTGCCACGCCATGTGGTCACCTCCAGGGCAGGCGGGAATTGAACTCATGCAGAAGCGGCTTTAGATTCTCAGTGCTGTGCTTTAACCCGCTGCGCCACCAGGGAGGGCCTCTTCTATTTCCTTTTTTAATGTCTCATTTCCCCTTTTCAGTTCATTGAATGCTTGTCACATATCTTTTTTTCTTTTTCATTTCTTTCATTTATTTCCTTGTTTGCATTCTTCAACTCCTTGATGGCTTGCCTCATTTCACTTTTTTCCTTCTTATCTTCTTTTTGTTTGTTTATCATGATGATTCTGAATTCTCTATCTGGTAGGCTGAGCATTTCTTCTATTTCTTTGATGGTTTTTGCTGACTGATCTTTTTGTGGTGAATTTTCCTCCTGTGACTTGATTGAATATTTGTTTGTCTTCTTTTCCATGTCATGTATTTTCTAATACTTTCTATTCATTGAGATATGATTTTTGCTATTATTGACTTGCATTTTTTCTGGCTGTCCTTTCTGGGATGGCAGAAGGACTTCCAGACACTTCAGTTGTGGGGGGTATTCTGAGCCTTGTTTTGTTTCAATATCTCCTGTTTATCCAGCCAGTGATGCTCAGGGGTCTCTTGTGGTGTTCAGCTTCTTTTGGTAACTTGTTGAGTCCTTGTCTCTGGAAGGTGCCTTTTGATCTTTATAACCTTCTGATGTCCTTGGTTCCCTCTATGCTTGGATGTGCCCCACAGGGTTGGGTGCATTAGAAGTGTTGCAGTGGTCCTGTGGTTGAGCCAGTCACTGATTTTGTTTATTTTTTGAGCACTATGAGCCTTGCAAGGCAGTGCCTTACTGGCTCACATGTCTTCTGGGCACTGCTGTTCAGTAACACTTGAGTCCTAATTCTGCACACCCCCCTTTGCCCAGCATCCAGGTGCTCTGGATCAGATCTGTAGTTTTTCCTCTGCCTGGGCTCCACTCACTGAGATGAGATACCTCCCTTCACTTCCAGGGCTTTAGCGAGGGGTCAGGCTGCTCCTGCCACCAGCCAAGCTTCCAGGTGCCTGAGCCCTCCTGTGGTGGGGGAGGGGAAGTTCTCTTATTGGAACTCCCTAATCATTGATTCTCCCTCCCCTCATATATCTTCCTTCTAGTAAGTCTGTGATGTTCTCATTTGGGTTGAAACTCATTGTATGTAAGTCTGTACTCCATTTTCAGTCTGAAATTCCTGTGTGAGCCTGGATGCTGTGATCTCTGTGTCTTTACTCTCTTGTCTAAATTTTAATTGGAGTTTGTTATAGTTTTCTCCTATTTACTATGTTCAAGAGAGAACTTAATCTAGTGACTCTTCACAGCCATGTTGGTGACATAACTCCTAAATTCAATTTTAAATTCTCCTTTGTTGAGAGTTAGCTGTTATGTTGATTTGGAAAAAATTCTTTAAATTTCCTTATTCTTTTTTCTTTTTTTTAAATATTTATTTATTTGTGCATACAGACCTGGGATACAGGCCAGAGGCTCAGGGGCGGTGAGAGGATTCACCAGAGACAGAGCAGGGAACAGAACAGGCAGATCGATGAAGTACACTGCTGAGGGAAGCAGCAGGCGGGTCAGGAGAGGTCTGCTGCGCCATGTGGTCCCCTCCAGGGCAGGCGGGAATCGAACTCATGCGGAG
>NW_004567110.1:62444460-62459582 GCF_000260355.1 Condylura cristata | reverse complement strand
GTACACTGCTGAGGGGAGCAGCGGGTGGGTCAGGAGAGGTCTGCCACACCATGTGGTCACCTCTGGGGGCAGGCAGGGATTGAACTCATGCGGAAGTGGCTTTAGCTTCTCAGTGCAGTGCTTTAACCTGCTGCACCACCAGGGAGGGCCCCCAGATTACAATTTCAACACTGATCTCAAAAGAAAGCCTTATCCAACCCACTACCTATAACTGTTGAGTTTCCATTACTATTTCTTTTCAAACTCACTGCCTTTCCAACTGCTACCAGCTTCATGAAGCTTTGAGAACCATGTAAGGAAAATGAAGTAATTCAGACTTTTTCCACCTTCCTGTCACTAGCCTCTGAAGCAATAGCCTGTGGATTTGTTTTTCTAACAGGTTTCATTACTCACAAGTGATTAGGTGTTATTGCAAAAAGCACTTAGGAGCATAAATACAGAGCAAACATCGGGCATGTACACCTGTAATTACAGACTTTCAGGCTGAGAAGCCAGAGAGCATGGGGAGTGTACACCTATAAAATAAGGTCACCTGAGAAGTGGGTTATTGTGGAGACCTTGGAGGCCAAGAAGCTTAATTGTTCCCTGACTGTCAGTGTGCTTGTGTGCTCACTCTGTTTCATTGGCATTAAAGGCATGTCAGATGTACCTAAGGCTCCAAGATTGTTTTTCTGTTTGCCCAAATTCAACAATGAACCTCCTTGCCTAGGATGGTTACACAACAAATCTTATTCCTAGGTCTGTGAACAGCTTGTTTACCTCCCTGAAATGATGCTTCTCCTTACTCCACTTCATCATATAGCCCTGATTTTAGGTCTGATTTCCTAAAAACTTTATATTGATAATTTCTATTCAGACACAATATTATATTTACTATCAAGATAAAGCCCTATTTTCCCAGGTTAGTGTTCAAAAGTCAGCCACAGATTTTCCTTAAAAACCTCTTTTTTGATTTTTTTTTACACACACAAATCCAATAAAAATCAATCAAGTCTGACTGGTTTATTCACATTCTCCCAAGTATACTTGAGGTGTTGAAGTTCAAAACTAATATAAAATAAACTAAAAATCTTATTTTTAGTTTTAGGCTTTTGTTTATCTCGTTTGTTTAGCAGATTAAAAGAACAGACATGAGGGCATTGCCTGGTGGTGCATCGGGTTTGATCCCTGCCCTGGAGGTGATCCACATGGCACGGCAGAACTCTCCCGACCCATCTGCTGCTCACCTCAGCAGTGTACTTCATTGATCTGCCTGTTCTGTTCCCCACTCTTTGTCTGGTGATTCCTCTCATCACACCTGCACCTCTGGCTTGTGCTCCAGTTCTGTATGCATAAATATATAAATCTTAAAAAAAAGAACAGACTGAAATGTTTTATCATTTCTGTGGGTTAGGAAACAAGGGAGGCTGGATGCCTTAGCTTAGAGCCTTTCAGAGGTAGAGTTGCAACAATGTATCATGATGTTTAACTAGGGTTGATACACAAAACTGTTCTATTTTTAAATTTAAGTAATATCATTATAACATATAGATTTCATAGTGTGTACCATTTATAAATGAACAACATATACAGTACATTCACCACTGACAGTCAAATTCCATCAGTCACCATACAATTGACTCTATCAGATTGACCCACCATTTCTTTAAAGAGTAAAGATATAAATAAATGTAAGTATTTGCATACCATACATTCTCTGTCACAACAACTCAAATCTACACAGTACTACAGTAACCACAAGCAATGAGTGGTCTATGTTCCAATTAACAGTTACAAAATAAGTTGCAGGCATGACTCCACCAGCAAAATGGAGAAATAAAGAGGCTGGAATCAGTTTCTCCCTTGAAAACAACTAGAAAAATATAGACATGTTCTTCTAGAAAAAAATCCCAATGCTTTGAACCAGCTATGGCACTACAGGACATCCACAGGGAGTTCAAGAATTATAGTTTGTGGATGCTGAGGTCAAAAAAATAGGAGGAGATAAAGGGGGAGCATGTCAGGGGTATGGATCTTCTCAGGCTGGCAGGGTATAGAAAAATTCTCTGGAGGAATATTCCTGACATGATGTTGAGCTGTGTCAAATCCTGGGTAGTGGGAACTCAGCTGACTCTGGGCTAGAAAATTGGGAACCCTGTGATTGGGGCAACATGCCCACTGAAACCTCCTTTTTCTCTCTGCCCCTCAACAGAGACAACTTAGGAGTGTCCAGGCCTGATTCCATAAAAATATTTACATCAGAAAGAAGGATTTTAGAATGAACTCACAAACCCTACAGGAAGGCAAATCAATGGAGCATACATTTTCCAGCCCAAGGAAACAGTAGTTGCAGGAAATGGCAGAACAGTAAAGGTCATTTTATGCTACTATAGAATTTAGTGGGCAGTGTGTGCCCCATGCACACATAGTGCTGACTCTGAACCAAGTTTAAATTATTACTAGAGTGTGAGCCTGGAGATGCTGATATTACCCTTCCTAGGGTGATGCTCAACCTTCATAGGTCACAATCCCCAGAAGAAAGGAAAAAAACAGGGAGGTGGGGAGAGAAAAAAAAAAAAAACAACATAAGCATAGAATACAGCTTATTGTGAAACATTGTAAGAGGTAGAGGTGACTAATGTCATTCCTCAAATCAAGATCATGTATTAATGATGCCCCCTCTTCTTCCACCTCATACTGAGGTAAACTAAGAAGACAAAGATAAATTCTAGTATCCAACCACATAGACACATAAATAGCAATAAATAAGGAAATATTCATACCCATGAAGCAAGGAACATCTCCACACAAGATGGAAAAGCAAAATGAGGACAGAGTTCTAGAACAAGTATAAACTTGACAGAAACAGAGAAACTCTGACAGTGATTTCAAAACAACAATATTAATTATGTTAAATTAGATACTAGAAGGTCAGCCAAAGGTAGAAGGCAGATGCAAGATCTTGGTTTGTGGTAGAATGTTCCATAAGTATCTATTGAATTCATTTAAAGTCATTGTTTCACTGATAATATTCTGTTTGGATGGTCTGTCCATGCTGTAACTGAGATGTTTAGTTAACCTACAATTGTTGTATTGCTGTGAGTATTTGCCTTTAGGCTTGTTAACATTGGCTTAATAAATTTTGCTTCTGCAGTATTGGGTGCATGTATATTAGTACTTATCACATCTTCTTTCATTAAGCATTATATAGTGTCCAAAATTGTCTCTACTAACTCTTTTGACTGGAAGTCCATTTTACCTTATGTAAGTATAGTAGTTCTTGTCTTTGAGAATTTTTAATTTGCTGAGAGTACTAGTTTCCATCCAAATGTTTGCTTTCAAATTTTTAATAAGTCTTTCATAAGGAGCACATAGATATTTTTTATTTTAATCCATATGATTCTCTGTATCTTTTGATGATGAATTCAAGTCATTTACATTAAGGTTGATTTTGTTAATAGATGAGGACTTGTTTAATTGCCATTTTTGTTTTAAGCTCTATTCTAGCTCTCTGTTTTCTTACTCATTTTTCTGTGGAATTTCTTCCCTTATCTTTAGATAGTAGAGCCCCTTTCAGCTTTTCTTTTAGGAGAGACCTAATATTGGAGAATATAAATTTTGTCTGGGAAGGTCTTTATTTTACACTCATATCTGAAAAAGTTTATTCAGTTTTTAATATTCTTGGTTGGCAATTTTTATCTTTCATTATTTTGAAGAGGTCATTTTTCTTGAATTGTATGATGTAGACCTGATAAGAGTACTGTTATTAATCATCTGATTTTTCTCCTACCTGCCTTCAGTATTTTTTCATTATATCAAACCCTTAGTTGTTTACTATTTGTCTTGTTATAGGTCTCATTATATATAAATAACTGAGTGTACTTTTAGCTTTATGGGCTAGAATATTAGTTCATTCACAAGTTTGGGAAGTTTTCTATTATTTTTTCTTTGATTAAACACTCTTATTCCCTTCTTTCTTTCTTTCTTCTCTTCCTGATATACTTTTTATCCTTATGTTTCTTTTTCTAGTATTTCAGATAATTGTCACTGTATTTCTTTTTTTCTTTCTTTTATATTTTATTTTTCTCACTCCTTTTACCTGAATTGTTTGAGTAACTATCACCAAGTTCACCGATTCTGTACTCTACTTGATTTATTCTCTTTCTCTTGCTATTTCTAGGGCTCTTAAACTCATTAATTGAGACTTTATGTACACAATCCATGTTGTTTTCTTACTGAAAACTTTAATTTCTATTTTTTGTTAATGTTATTTCTGAGCACATTCAATTATATTTCCCATTTGCTACTCTATTTTATTTTACACTCATATCTGAAAAAGTTTATTCAGTTTTTAATATTCTTGGTTGGCAATTTTTATCTTTCATTATTTTTTCATTGTTTCTATTTTTTGTGAATGTTATTTCTGAGCACATTCAATTATATTTCCCATTTGCTACTCTATTTGATTACATTTTATTGGTTCATTTTATATCACCTTGATTGCCTTTCTGCATTTCAAAAATAACTTTTAGTTTCTTTATTATAGAAATATGGAAAATCTATTTGATCAGAGATAAGCCTTCCATTTTATTGGGGTTGGATTATAGAGAATTATTTCCTTGTAAATACCTTGAGTTGTCATACATTTTGGGGAGGGAGAGAGGTTCTGTACATTTTGCTACTTTAAGTTTCCCTACTTAATGTAAGAAATATAAATTCTGACTTGAATAAATACAAGCAAGGGGGTTGAAATAGTAATGAAAACATTCCCCCCAAAAGAAACTCCAGAACCAAGTGGGATCACAAGTAGATTTTAGCAAACCTTCAAAGATGAACTAATACTTATCCTGCTCAATTTTTTCCAAAAGTTGGAAAAAAAAGGAAAATTGCAAACATATTTTATGAGCAAACATTACCCTAATACCAAAACCAAGCAAAGAATACAAAAATAAAACTAAACTACAATTTTCCTAATGAATACAGGTGACAAAATATTCAACAAAATGAATCCAACAATGCACTAATGGTACTATTCACCATGTCCAATTAGGATTCATTCCAGGTACACAAGGATGTATCCAAAAATTAGTGTAAGATACCATATCAACATAAAGGCAAATAAATAAAAGAAACAACAAAAAACTCTACACATGATTGTATTAATAGAAAATGAGAAAGCATTGATAATACACAATAATCATTCATGACTAAAACCATCAAAATGGGAATAACTGTAACATAAATTAACATAGTAAGGCCATTATATGGCAAATCTACTGTAAACATCATTTTCCTAGTTAAAGCAGTCAGGTATAAGAAAGACAAAAAAGAATATAAATTGGGAAAGAACAGTAAACTATTATTATTTGCAGGTGATATGGTCATATACATTGAAAACCATAGATATTCCATGGAAAAACTAATTGAAATAATTAACCAATTCAACAAAGTGGTAGATTACACAAACAATGCACAAAAATAAATTTCCTTCCTATATGCAAACAATTAGTAGAAGTTGAAGAAGTTAATAAAACCCCTAATTTATAATCACACACATATAAAATTAAATACCTAGTTATTAATCTAACAAAGGGGATGTAGGGCTTTATAGGAAAAATTATAAGACATTTTTAAAGAAAACAGTAGATGGCATAAAGAAATGAAAGTCATTCTAACTGGTTGGAAGAGTCAAAAGAGTCAAAATGGCCACCCTACTCAAAGAAATCCCAGTAAAAATTTTAATGAAATTCTTCAAAGTAATGAAACAAATATTACTTAAATTCACATGTAACCACAAAAGAACACAAATAGTCAAAGTTATCCTAACAGAAAAAGGGGAGAATGCTGACATTACACATCCAGAATCAACTATACAAAAAAAGTGTGGTATAGCCATGACATATATCCATAATAATTAAAACAGCATGGTACTGAAACAAAACCATACACAGAGATCAATAGAATAGAATTGAGAGCCCAAAAATAAAACCACAAATAAAAACAAATAGTCTATAACTAAGGGATCAAAAATATCCACTAAAAAGGGAAAACCTCATCAATAAATGGCACTGGAAAACTTGGACGGCATGCCACATGCATAATAATGAAATTAGAGCACATCTCACATCACAAACAAAAGTCAACCCAACATTTAAGACTTGTATACAAAACATAGAAGAAAACCAGGCAAATAACTCACTCTACTACCTAAATTTTAGAGATAACTTTGCAGATTCATCCCTAGAATGAAAGAAAACATAAGGGAGAATAAACAAATGGGATTACATAAAACAAAAGCTTCTGCATAGAGGAAAATATAACAAAAACTAAGAGACTCCTAATGGAATGGGAGAAAATATATGCATATCGTATGTCTGACAGGACACTGATATCAAAGAGCTCATTTGGCTCAACAAAAAGTAAGCAAATAACCCAGTCAGGAAACAAGAATTAAATATGTACTGCTCCAAAGAAGATATAGATGAGCAATGGTCTCATGAAAATATATTCACAATCACTTGCCATCATCAAAATGCATATTTAAAACACATTAACATACCACCCCACACCACTGAGAATGAGAAGAACATCAAAAATACCAGAAATAACAAGTGCTGGAGGTGAGGTTGTGGAGAAAGCAGAATGTTATTATTCTATTTGTAGGAATATAAACTGGTACATATCTATGGAAATCAGAACAGAGGTTTCTCAAAAGAGTGAAAATGGATCTCCCAGATGACCGAATAATTGCATTCCTACTTATCATACCCCAAATACAAAAACACTAACTAGAAAGGAAATCTACAGTTTTATGTTTATAGCAGCACTATTTATAATGGTCAAAACATGTAAACAATGGGAGTGTCACAAAATAGATTAGTGAATCAAGAAGATGTACATATACACAATGGAATATTCTTCAGCTATCAAAAGATAAACTCATGCTATTGGCAGCAATGTGATTGGAGTTGAGAGAAATAATTCTAAGTGTTATAAGCCAGAAGAAGAAAACTAAATAGTGGCTGGTATCACTAAATATGGAATATAGAGAAGCCCAATAAAAACCAAAGAAAGACAACTTAAAAGCTAATTGAAAATTGACTGAAGAAACAAAACATCTAAAAAGGAGAGGGTGTGGGTGAGTAATAGTTACAGGTAGAGGTAGGAAACATAAAATACTATTGTGGTGAACTGTGGGCGATTTGGTTTTGGGTACCGTACAGTGTTGATACCCTAATTTTACCATAATAGAAAGAATAAATTATTATTGAAAAAATTTCTTTAACACTATATTCTTAATCTCTATGTATTCATAGTTTTTCCTTTTATTAACTTGTAAATGGTTTCTAACTTTAAGGAAAATTCAAAGGGGTATAATTTCAACCTTTGATATTTTATTGGCAATTGACTTGTGCTTCAGATTATGTTCTATTCTTAAAAAATGATGTATATACACTTAAAAATAATACATCTGTGGCCCTCCCTGGTGGCGCAGTGGGTTAAAGCACAGCACTGAGAAGCTAAAGCCACTTCCGCATGAATTCGATTCCCGCCAGCCCCAGAGGTGACCACATGGCACGGCAGACCTCTCCTGACCCACCCGCTGCTCCCCTCAGCAGTGTACTTCATCCATCTGCCTGTTCTGCTCCCCACTCTGTCTCTGATGAATTCCCTCACCGTCCCTGCACCTCTGACCTGTACCCCAGTTCTGTATGCATAAATAAATAAATCTTTAAAAAAAATAATAATACGTCTGAAGTAGTTTGGGGGCAGAGTGTTCTTTAAGTGTGGGTAGCTCCTTATTCTAATGGCTATTGTGTCCCATTTGTTCTGTCTTCTCAATCTGCCCATTTGTAAATGGACTATTAAATTCCCCTAGTATTATTGTGTTGTTGTCAATCTCTGCAGTTCTGTTATACATTGTCTTTCATATCTCCGAATTTCATCTTTTAGTGTACCTATATTTATAAGTTATTTATTATTGTATTAGAACTGTGATTATAATATAGTGTCTATTTCTAACTCTCTTTCCTCATCAGAAGTCAATTTTATCAGATATAACTGTCTTGTCTCTGATTTTTGTTTGCCATTGCTTATATAAATCTCTACCAGTCTTTAATTCTAACTTGATGCTTGTCTTTTTTGGTAAGATGAGTTTCTTCCATCAAAACATTGGATTTTGTTTAAAGTTTATTTAGCCTCTGTCTATATTTTGAGTAGAGTAGTGAATTCAGGTCATTTACATTTAAGGTGTCTACTGAGTCATAAGTATTCCTTAACCTTTTGTTAGATTTTTTTTTTGTTTGTTGTTCAGTTTTTATTCTTCAGAGTACTTCCTTACACCTCCTGTCTTTTAAGATATAGAATTCTAAACTGGAACTCTCTGTAAGCACTTTAAGTATCTCCAGCCAATACCTTTTTTCTTGTAATGTTATTACTAAAATTTTTGCTTATATTTTTAGTATTCTCTCTTTGTTTTTGACTTTCAATAACTTTATTATATCATGGTGTGGTATTATTGTTTGGAAGCTTTTGGATATCTTAAATTATGATGTCAGGTTTATTTCTCAGTCTAAGATAATTTTCAGCAATTATTTCACTAAGGGTTTTACGACTTTGTCTTTCTCTTCCCTTTCTTTGACTCCCATATGGTGGGAATTTTCACAATGGTATTTTCACTAATTTCGTTTTAATCTACGTTGTTCTATTTGTGTATTTTTCAACACTGTTTTCAAGTCTATTAATTTTCATTACTGCTTCTGTTTGTCTGCTCTTGAGGTCTTTAATTGCTGGATGGCCTGTTATTGTGGTAGAGAATTTGACTTTCTACCAGGACTCAACTGCATTTTCACTTCTCTGGTCCTTTGACTAGAAATGAAGGTAAGAAAGGTTTTCTTTTTGTTGTTGTTGTTACTGTATTATTTTTTGTATAGTAGTTTGTATTATTTTTTGTATAGTAGTTTATATCATTTTGTGCATTTTCTATCTTAGTTGCAATCCCCTTGGGCTTCCCATTACCAGATCACCTATGTGCCATCACCATAGTCGAGTGCATTTCTCTCCCCCCACTGTTTTTTATCCCATTCACCACTCTACCCCCGCAAAATGTCTCTGGTATATAGCTGTTCATCATTATCATTATTTTCTCACCTGTTCTGTTGTATCCCTGCTATGAGAGAAACAACCTGGTATTTTCTTTTTCTTTATGGCTTATTTCACTAAACATGATCTTTTCCAGTTCCATCCATGTTGCTGCAGAGACATGTGTTTCTTTTCTTTTCTTTTTTTTTTTGGTTGCTGAGTAATATTCCATTGTGTATATGTATCACATCTTTTTAATCCAGTCATCCAATTTTGGGCATTTGGGTTGTTTCCATGTCTTTCCAATTGTGAATAAAGCAGCAATAAACATGGGGGTACAGGTATCTTTTTGAATCAGTGTTTTTGTGTCTTTTGGGTAGTTACCTACGAGTGAGATTGCTGGGTCATAGGAAATCTCCATGGTTAGCAGTTTGAGGAAACTCCAAACAGTTTTCCATAGTGGTTGTACTAGTTTGCAGTCCCACAAGCAGTGCAGGAGAGTACCTTTTTCTCCAAATCCTCACCAACATTTGTTGTTGCTAGTTGTTTGAAGATGTGCCATTCTCAGTGGGGTGAGGTGGTATCTCACTGTGGTTTTAATTTGCATCTCCCTTATTACAAGTGCTGTTGAACATTTTTTTCATATGCTTGTTGGTCATTTGCATTTCCTCTTTGGAGAAGTGTCCTTGTAGCTCTTCTGCCCACTTTTTGATGGGGTTCTTTACTTTATTTTTGTTGAATTTCATCTGTTCTCCAAATATTTTTGTGATCAATCCTTTATTGCTAGTTTTGTGTGAGAAAATTTTTTCCCAATCAGTGGAATGTCTGTTTGTTTTTGTAATGGCTCTTTTGCTGTACAGAGCTCTTTAACTTGATGTAGTCCCATCCATTTATCCTTGCCTTCACTATTTTGACATTGGGTGCTCTATCTTTAAAGATGTCACTGAAGTGTATGTCATGCAGTGTTTAGCCCATCTTTGCTTTCAGGTGTTTTATGGTTTTCATTCTTATGTCTAGGTCTTTGATACAGTTTGAGTTGATTTTGTGTATGGTGTGAAGTAGTGATCTAGTTTCATTTTTTTGCATGTAGCTTCCCAGTTTTCCCAGCACCATTTGCTGAACAAACTTTCTTTGTTTCATTGCATCTTCTTTGTTCCTATGTCAAAAATTAGCTGTCCATAAAATTGTGGATTTATATCTGGGTTTTCTATTGGAATCCACTGGTTTGTATGTGTAGTCTTGTTCCAGCACCATGCCGTTTTGATTATTATGGCTTTGTAATATAGCTTGAAGTTTGGGATTGTAATGCCTCCATTCTCTTTCTTCTTAGTCATGAGAGTTTGGCTATTTGAGGTCTTTTGTTATTCCATATGAATCTCATCAATATTTTTTCTATTTCTTTGAGGAATGTCATTGAGACATTTATTGGGATGGCATTAAATCTGTATATCGTTTTTGGCAGGATGGCCACTTCGATGATGTTAATTCTCCCAATCCATGAGCAGGGGATGTCTTTCCATTTTATGGTGTCTTCTTGTATTTCTTTTAACAGTGTTTTGTAATTTTCTTTGTGTAGGTCTTTTATCTCTTTTGCTAGGTTGACACCCAGGCATTTGATTTTTTTTGTGTTTTAATTGAAAAGGGGATTTTTTTTAAAGATTTATTTATTCATACAGAACTGGGGTACAGGCTAGAGATGTGGAGGGTGAGAGGATTCACCAGGGACAGAGTGGGGAGCAGAAAAGGCAGATCAACGAAGTACACTGCTGAGGGGAGCAGTGGGCGGGTCAGGAGAGGTCTGCCATGGCATGTGGATCTCCGCTGGGGCAGGCAGGAATCGAACTCATGTGGAAGTGGCTTTAGCTTCTTAGTGCAGTGCTTTAACCCGCTGTGCCACCAGGGAGGGCCCGAAAAAAGGGGATGGGCTTTTAAATTTCTGTTTCTTGTGATTGGTTGTTTGTGTATAGGAAAGCCTCTGCTTTTTGTGTGTTGGTTTTATATCCTGCTACCTTGCTAAACTGATTGATGGTATTGATTAGTTTCTCTGTGGAGTTTTTAGGGTTTTCCATGTAGATTAGCATATCATTTGCAAATAAGGATAGTTTTATTTCTTTTCCTATTTGGATTCCTTGTATGTCTTTTCCCTATCTTATTGCTATGGCTAGAATATCCAGGGTTATGTTGAAGAGCAGTGGTGATAGTGGTCCCCCTTGTCTTGTTCCTGATCTTAAGGGAAAGGTTTTCAGCTTTTCTCTGTTGAAGATAATATTGGTTGTGTTTTTTTCATATATGGCTTTTTATCATGTTGAGGTATGTTCCTTCTATTCCGAGGATTTCAAGGGCCTTAAACATAAATGGGTGTTGAACTTTGTCGAAAGCCTTCTCTGCATCTATTGATATGATTATGTGGTTTTTATTTTTCTGTCGGTTGATGTGATATATTACATAAGTTGCTTTTCTGATGTTGAACCATCCTGTGCTCCTGGCTAAAACCCATTTGGTCATGGTGAATTATTCTTCTAATGCATTGTTGGATTCTGTTGTCTAAGATTTTTGTTGAGGGTTTTTGCATCATTGTTCATTAGGGAGATTGTTCTGAAATTTTCTTTTTTTGTGTTTTCTTTGTTAGGTTTTGGTATTAGTGTGGTGTTGGCTTCATAGAAAGTATGTGGCAGTTTTCCTTCTTTTTCAATTTTTTTGGATGAGTCTGTGTGGAATAGGCACTAGTTCTTTTCTGAACATTCAGTAAAAGTCATTTGTAAATGCATCTGATCCTGGGCTTTTATTTTTGGGGAGGGTTTTGATTACTACTTCTGTTTCCTTGCTTGTAATTGGCTTGTTTAGTTGTTCTATTTCTTCTTTACCTAGCTTTGGGTGGTTGTAGAGTTGTACGAGAATGTCCATTTCTGCTAAATTGTCGAAGTTGTTTGCATTTAGATATTCATGTTATTCTCTGATTATTCTATTGATTTCTCCTGGATCTGTTGTGATTTCTGATTTCTCCTCTTTCATTTATGATTCTGTTTATTTGTGCCTTCTCTCTCTCTTTTTTTTTTTCTTTGTGAGCCTGGCTAGTGGCCAGTATATTTGGTTTATTTTTTCAAAGAACCAACTTTTGGTTTCATTGAGACTTTTTTTCTAACATCCATTTCATTTATTTCTGATTTGACTTTTATTATTTCCTGTCTTCTGCTGGCTTTTGGGTTATTTTGTTCTTTTTCCAGTTCTTTATGGTGTGACATTAGGTTGATTCCTTGAGTTATTTTCTTGTGCTATATATTTTTCTACTTATAGCTGCTTTTAATTGCCCCATATTTTTTGGGGATTTCATTCTTTTACAGGTATTTTTAAATTTTTCCTTTGATCTCCTCATTGATCCAATGGTCCTCTAGTAATGTGGGTTTCAGTCTCCATGTGGTAGTGGGTTTCTTGTCTTCCTCATATGGATTATTTCTAATTTGCTTAATTCACGGTTAGAGAAAATAGTTGGTATTATTTGGAGCTTAGTGTATCTATTGGTGTTTATCTTGTGACCCAGTATGTGGTCAGTCATAGGGAATGATTCATGTGGATTTGAGAAAAATGTGTACTCAGATTTCTTTGGGTTCGGGATTCTGTAGATGTCTGTTAGACCCGTGTTGTCCAGATCCTTGTTCAGAGCTTTAGTGTCTTTGCTTATTGTTTGTCTTGTTGATCTGTCCATTGTGGAGAGTGGAATGTTGAATTCTACTACTATGTATGTATTTTCTCTGATATACGTTTTCATAGATGACAGTAGTTTGCTGATATATTTTGTTGCTCCTTCATTTGGTGCATATATGTTGATGATTGTTATTTCTTCTTGTTGTATTGTCCCCTTAATCTTAATGCAGTGGCCTTCTGTGTCTCTTTTAGTTTGATGTCTATTTTATCTGATGCAAGTATAGAAGTTCCTGCCTTCTTTTTTGGTCTATTTGTTTGTAGGATTGTTTTCCATCCTTTTATTTTCAATGTGTTTTTATATTTTGCAGTTAGATGTGTTGCCTGCAGACAGCAAACTTTGGGTTCTATTTTTTAATCCATCCTGCAACTCTGTGTCTTTTATTGATGAGTTTAAAGCCATATGCATTTAGAGAAAATATTGATATACTGTCACCTACATTTGCCATACTGGTCCTTTTGTATTTTTATTCCTTGTTTTGATCTTTTCTTGTTCATTCTTCTGTTGGATTTGGCTTGAGGGCTTCTTGTACTATTTTTTTGGAGTGGGGGTTTGGTCATGACAAATTGTGGAGTTTCTGTTTGTCTGAAATGTCCTATTCCTTCTTCACAGAGAAAGGAGATCTTCACAGGATAGAGTATTGTTGGTTGGCATTTAATGTTTTGGAGTTTGTCGAGTATGTCCCTCCACTCCCTTCTTGCCTGTAGTGTTTCTTCAGAGAAGTCTGATGTCAGCCTGATTGGTTTCCGTTTATGTTATTTGTTTCTTCCCTCTTGTCATTCTCATTATCTTTTACTTGTCTTGTATTCTTGGTAGTTTTACTGTTTCTTGATCCTTGGATATCTACTTTCATCTCCTTCTTCAAATTAGGGATGTTCTCTCCTATTATCTCTGAATATTTTCTCGATTCCTTGGCCTTTCTCTTCATCTTCTGGGATACCTATAACTGTGGTATTTCCTTTCTTAGTGGTGTCAGATAGCTGTTCAATTGTTTCTTCATTCCTTTTCCTGTTATTTCTTTTTTCTTTTTCTGTTTTAAAACTCTTTATTTCTTTGTCCTTGAGGGCGCTGATTCATTCTTCCATTTCATCTATTCTGTTTTCATAACTTTTCCCAGCATTCTTTATCTCTTCTAGTGGACTTTCATCTCCTGCATTTCTTCCATTTGTTTTTTTAATGTCTCATTTTGATTCTTCAGTTTGTTGATTGCTTGTCTGATGTCTTTTTTTTTCTTTTTCATTTCTTTCATTCATTTCCTTGTTTGCATTCCTCACCTCCTTGAATGCTTGCCCAATATAATTTTTTTATCCTTCTTATCTTCTTTTTGTTTGTTTGTCATTATGATTATTAATTCTCCACCTGGAGAATTTCTTTGGTGCTTTCTGGTGACTGATCTTTTTGTGGTGAATTTTGCCCCTGTGGACTTACTTTAATATGTGTTTGTCTTCTTTTTCCTGTCGTGTATTTTCTAATACTCTCTATTTGTTGGGACATGGTGTTGCTATTATTGACCGGCATTCTTTCTGGGATGGCAGAGGGACTTCCAGACACTTCAGTTGTTGAGAGTACTCTGAGACTTGTTTTATTTCAATATCTCCTGTTTTTTTTTTTTTTAAAGATTTATTTATTTGCGCATACAGAACTGGGGTACAGGCCAGAGGCTCAGGGGCCGTGAGAGGCTTCACCAGGGACAGAGTGGGGCGCAGAACAGGCAGATCAACGAAGTACACTGCTGAGGGGAGCAGCGGGCGGGTCAGGAGAGGTCTGCACACCATGTGGTCACCTCCAGGGCAGGCAGGAATCTAACTCATGTGGAAACAGCTTTAGATTCTCAGTGCAGTGCTTTAACCCTCTGTGCCACCAGGGAGGGCCAATATCTCCTGTTTTTTTCTGAGCACTGTGAGGACTTGCAAGGCAGTGCCTTACTAGCTCACAAGTCTTCAGGCCACTCTTTCCAGTAACATCTTGGTTCCTAATTTTGCACACCTCTCAGCTGTGTGGGCCCCCCATCCCCTGGGCCTCCAGAGTTCTTTGTGTCCACTCAGAGTAGTCTCTCCCTGAGCAGTTTTTCGCCAGCATTTTGGGGAGTGTTAATGGACCTATTTTTGATTCATTTTTTTCCCCCTTTTACCTCCAGGGCTTTGTGAACTTGCTGGTCCACCTTAGTGACTAATGGCAGGAATAAGCCTCCAGGCCTATGGTGTGTGGGTGGCGGGGGGGGGGTGCTCTGAAAGCAGCTGCCCCAGTCGCCAGTTCCTCCTCCCTACTTTCCATTTGGTATTCAACCAAGTGGATGTAACCTGGAGAAAAACTATATTTATATATCTTAATCTTCCAAACCTAACAGAATATATATATATTT
>NW_004567110.1:62408679-62444360 GCF_000260355.1 Condylura cristata | reverse complement strand
CAGTCATCAGATCTTCCTCCCTACCTCCTGGGCTCTAGTGCCCACTCACACTGTCTTTTCCGACAGCTTGGATTCCACTCACTGAGCTGAATGTTCATGAAGCCTCCTTCTGTGGCACTAGCACCCGGGTGCCTGGGAGATCTCCATCAGAATTGCAGTGTCATGCTTATTTGTCTGAGGCACTTCCTAGTGCTGGGCACCTGGGTGCTCCGGGATCAGAGCTCCCCTATCAGAGCTTCTCAGTCACTGATTCTCCCTCAGTTATCTTCCTTCTAATGGGTCCAAACTAGTACAGTGCTGTACTAGTTTGGGTTGAAACTAGTAGTATGTAAGTCGATAGTCCGTTTTTAATCTTATAATCTTGCATGAGCTTGGACATAGTGATTTTGGCATCTTTACTCTGCTGCCATCTTGCCTGGTTCTGGAGCTGAGTCATCTGCAGCTTTGCCTTGCACCTAGGTGCAAACTGATATACTATGAGTTTCAACCCAAATGAGGGCACCCTGGATTCACTAGAAGGAAGATAACTGAGAGAAAGTCAGCTAATGGGGAGCTCCGATCTGGAAGCATCCAGGCACTAGGAAGTACTTCTCACAGGAGCTTGCTGCTCTTCTGTCCACTAAAGCCCTAGGGGTAAAGAGAGACAACAGCCCAGTGAGTGGAACCCAAACTGTGGGAAAGACTGTGAGGAGAGGTGCGCATAGACCCCTCCACTGGAGGTTAGGAGGAAGGGCTGGCAGCAGGCACAGCTGGGAGGCTTGTAGCCCTTCTGGTGCCCCTGTATCCCCAGCCCCCACAGCAGAGGTCAGAAGACTTGTAAGCCATTAGGTGCTGCTAGAGCACTGAGAGCAGAAGGTAAACAAAACCAACATAAGTTACTGGCTCAACGACTGGCTTAGCTGCAGGGAGATCTGCAAAACTTCTAAAGTGCCCTACCCCCCAGCCTCATCTCACAGACACATCCATGCATAGAGGGAATCCAAGACATCAGAAGTCTACAAAGATCAATAAGGAGGCAAGTGGGAGCTGCAGTGCTGCTACAGCTGAGAGTATGGTGGCAAGAAGACAAGCTAGGGAGCTTTCATTTTGTCAACCCTCCTCTCCCAGAGACCAATTTAAACAGTCACCATTCTGAAAACTAACTGGGAGAAGTCTCTGGCACCACCAAGTGAACAAAAATAATCACAAGCCACACATACCCCTAGATTTCAGAGGCCCCTAGATTTCAGGAGATATGGGTGGAAAGAAACCTCAAGAACTTCCTTACTAGCCCAACTACATCAGGGAACAAAAAAAAAAAAAAAAAAACAAAAAACAAGAAAGCCAAACAAAACTGCAGACTCTTGGGAGGCTACTTCATCAAGTTGTAAGGTACTGCCCAGGAGACCAGCCTAAAACCACAAGGACTAGCTAACTGGTAGACACCAGACATTGAGAGGCAATTCTCCCCTTACCCATGGTGGTGTTTGTCATTTGTTTACTTATATGTTTGGTTCCTGTACTACTCAGCTGGTAGATTTTTGTGTTCTTCCTTCATTCTTACACTGGTTTTCTGTCTCTTCTTTTTCTTTTCCCTCCCCTTCTGCCTCTTCTAAGGCTGACACCTCTCCTTGTCTCCTCCTCCTACCCCTCTTCCCCCATTTAACCTTCACTTCCTCCTATCAACTTCACCCATATCACATTTCCATATCATCATTCCCTCTCCCTTAGCCTCCCATCTCACTCCCTACTCTCTGCTAACTCCATTATTTTGACAAGATGTGCCTAGAAGAAGCAAGGAGAGTTAGCCCATCCAAGTACTTCTCACAGGCACCTTCCAGAGACTAGGACTCAATGTGTTGCTGGAAGAAGCTGAACACCACAAGAGACCCCTTACTGTTACTGGCTAAGACCACAGACACAATTCCACACAGTGGGGGCTGGAAAAATAGAAGATGTTGAAACAAAGCACAGCTCAGAACATCCTCCACAACTGAAGTGTCTGGAATTCCCTCAGCCATCCCAGAAAGAACATCCATAAAGAATGTCAGCCAACAAGAGAGCAACACTGTGTCTCAACAAATAGAAATACACAAATGGGAAAAGAGGACTAAGAAATCCCCTACCAAGACCACAGGGGAAAAATTCATCACAAAAATATCAGTCACCAGAAATCACCAAAGAAATAGAACCGCTCAGCCTACCAGATAGAGAATTTAAAATATTCATGATAAACAAACAAAAAGAAGTTGAAAAGAAAAAAAAAATGATATGAGGCAAGATCAAGGAATTGAAGATAGCAAATAAGGAAACGAAAGAAATGAAAAAGAAAAAAATAACATGATACAAGCTATCAAGGAAATGAATGAAATAAATGAAAAAGAAAAAATGATATGAGACAAGCAATCAACAAATTAAAGGAAAACAAACAAACAAACAAACAAGACTTTAAAAAGTAAATAGAAGAAATGCTGAAGATGAAAAGTCTACTAGAGGAGATAAAGAATGCTGGGAAAAGTAATGAAAGAATAGATGGAGTGGAAGAATGAATCAGAACCCTTGAAGACGTAGAAATAAAGAGAATCAAAACAGAAAAAGAAAGAGAAGTAAAAAAGAAAAAGAATGAAGAAACATTTCAAGAGCTATCTGACACCATGAGGAAAGGAAATATCAGTTATAGGTATCCCAGAAGGGGAGGAGAAAGGCCAAGGAATAGAGAAAATATTCGCAAAGATAATAAAAGAGAACTTCCCTAATATGAAGAAGGACATGAAAGTAGACATCCAAGAAGAAAGAAGAATACCAATCTAAAGATAATTTTTAATAATTTGATATATATTCATACTGATTTTTGTATATTTTTATTTATTATATATTAACAATATAGGATTTCTCCCTCAGTAGTGTCACAAGTATTTCCACCACAAAGATGCCAATTGTGCTCCACCACACTCCACTGTACTCTCCTCCACACTCTTTTTGACTGTCCCTATCTCTTTCCTTCCCCTCCAGAATATCTCAGATCTAAGTTCTGTTTTCAAGGTTCAGTTTTATAGCTCTTGTCTGTTCCTTTTTTGTTTTATCTGTTTTTTACATAAGTGAAACCGTCCAGTATTTCTTTCTCCTTCTGGCTCACTTTGCTTAGAATAATTCCTTTCAGGCCCTCCCTGGTGGCTCAACTGGTAAAGCATAGTACTGCAAGTGAGCTGCAGCCACTTCAGTGCAAGTTTGATCCCTGGCCTCAGAGGTGATCCACATGGTGAGGCCGACCTTTCCTAACCCACTCTCTGCTCCCCTCAGCAGTGTACTTTATTGATCTGCCTGTTCTGTTCTCCACTCTGATTCTTGTGAATCCTTTCACTGCCCCTGGACTTCTGGCATGTACCCCAGTTCTGTATACAAACCTAAATAAATATTTTTTAAAAGTATCCTTCCTTTAAAAAAAAAAAAGGATAATCCCTTCCAGCACCATCCATGTTGTCACAAATGGCATGAGTTATCTTTTTAATCACTGATTAGTATTCCATTGTATATATGTACTATATCTTCTCAATCCATTCATCTGTTCTGGACCATTTAGTCTGTTTCTATATCTTGGCTTCTGTAAATAGTGGTGGTATAAACATAGGACTTCAGGTTTTCTTTTGAATCTGGGTTTTTATACTTGGATAGATTCCTAGAAGTGGAATTGCTGGGTTATATGGTAAATCCATTCTTTGGTCTTTTGAGAAATCGTCACACTTTTTTTCTTAGGACTGGACCTGTCACATTACCACCAATTGTATAATAGGGCTTCTTTTTCTCAACACTGTCTACTGCACTTGTTTTTGTTTTTTGATAATGGGCCGTTCTCTCAGTTGTGAGGTAGTATCTCATTATGGTTTTGATTTGGCTCTGATAACAAGTGATGTTTTTTTTGTTCATTTGTTTTTCTTCTTCGGAGAAATGCCTTTAAGCTGTTCTGTCCGTTTTTTTTTCTTTTTTTTTTTTTTTAAAGATTTATTTATTTATAATACAGAACTGGGGTACAGGCAGAAATGCGGAGGGTGAGAGGATTCACCAGATACAGAGCAGGTAGCAGAACAGACAGATCGACAAAGTACACTGCTGCGGGGAGCAGCGGGTGGGTCAGGAGAGGTCTGCCGCGCCACGCGGATCTCCTCCGGGGCAGGCGGGGATCGAACTCATGCAGAAGTGGCTTTAGCTTCTTAGTGCTGTGCTCCAACTAGCTGCGCCACCAGGGAGGGCCTGTTCTGTCCATTTTTTAAACTGGGTTATTTATTCTTTTCATTGAATTGTATAAGCTCTTTGTAGATCTTCAGTATCAGAGCCTTATCAGATGGGTGGTATACAAATATTTTCTCTCACTTAGTAGGGTGTCTCTATTTTGTTCACTGTCTCTTTCATTGTAAAAAAAAAATCTAGTCCCAGTGGTTATTTTTCACATTTTATACTTGCTGCTAGAAATGAGTCCACATAAGTGTTTCTACAATTTATTTTCTTGTTTAAACTATCAATTTCAATTTTGTGTTTGTTGATTGTGTTTCTTATAGTATTCATTTCCTTTTCTGAGTTTTCCACACATTATTCACAGTCATTACTTTACTTAGTCTTGAACAACTTTAATTCTATGTATGATAGTTAATAAGTTCTTCCTAGTCTTTGTGGCTTGGCTCTGGGCTCTGGGGTTTTATCTCTGTGGTGTATTGTTCCCCTGAGGCTTGCTTTATCACTTGTATTTTTCTTTTACCCTTTGTTTGCTTTGTAGTTTTTTTTTGTTTTTTTTTTTTTTTGGTGAATCCTTCCCTTCCACTGTTTTGGGCAAAATTACTTAGTGGGCACAGCTACTGGGGTCTTGCAGAATCTAAGATATTGCTAGAACCTCCCTTGAAGTACTTCTGATCTTTTCCTGGTTTCTGGGAGGGCTGAAAGGCACTAGCTTGACAAGTTGAATGGCTGGGGTTTTGCCTTACTTCAAATCAGCATCTCAGGGCCTGTTTCTGGTGACCAGGAATGCGGAGGGTTGCTGAAGAACCCTGGTATAGAGCAAGACCCTTTGTCACCCAGGGTGGGGTTGAATTTGCTCTCAAGGTACTAGGGGCTAAGCATTGAGTGGGATGTACTTCTTGGGTGAGGCTGGGGGTTTGTGGGGCTGATTAAGAGTCTTTTAGCTCTACCATTCACTTTTCTATTTTGGGAAATTGGATGGAACCTCATCTCTGGGAAGGGGATTTAAAAAACATTCGACTGAATGTATTTGTTATCACCTCTTCATGATGTGGAGTATTATTTGTAGTATCATAGATATGGGGATGGACATTGTCATAGAAGAACCAGAATTGCTCAAGTAGGCAGTCATCTACCATTAGATGTCATCTCTGCAACTTATCCTGAGTTACATACCTACTGAGGATTGATGACTGAAATTTCTAATTTGATGTTCCTTATTTTTTCCTATGTATGCATTGATTATAGAAATAGTGCCCCCTAAAAGGGAAGTACAAAACTTCTTTAAAAATACCTACCCATGATTTAATTCTTTTTAAAAATATTTATGCATACAGAATGGAGGTACAGGCCAGAGGTACAGGGGTGGTGAGAGACAGAGCAGGGAGCAGAATAGTCAGACTGACAAAATACACTGGGGGGAGCAGTGGGTGAGGCAGGAGAGGTCTGCCACACCATGTGGTCACCTCTGGAGCTAGGGATCGAACTTACACTGAAGTGGCTATGATTAGCTTTCAGTGCTGCATCCTAACCCGTTGAGCCACCAGGGAGGGTCCCCCATGGTTTAATTATTATTGAAGGTTAGTGCATTGTATTCTTTTCAGAAGAAGAGGAGCTAGAAGGAAGGAGAGGAAAGGCCAAAATGAGATAGTGTGGTTGATGATAGCAATTGAACACCCACTGAGACAGACAAAGGGCATCCCTGGCCATTTAGTTTTGTTGCTACTGGCTTTCCCTGGAAGACTAATTTAGCATTAATTATCTCAGTGTTTTTACTAAAGGACTGTGGATGTTGTGAGCTTCACAGGATTAAGGTAGATATACATATGTCTATAAGATCCTTGTTTTCAAAGAATGCAATTTTAATTCTAATTGATATAGATCCTTCACTTAGTAGATACACAAGCCCTGTCTGGTAGAATAAAGACAGAAAGAGACTTTGACTGCAAAAGAAGAAAAAAATTTGCTTTCCAAGAGATATTTAATCATAGGTAACATCAGCAACTTCGATAGTTTCTTTCATACAGCAGTGGGTAGGCGTTTCTTGTTTAGAGCAGCATCCTGAAGCATTATATGATTGTAACTTATGAAAGGGAAGTTAACTCATTTCCACAGTACTGTTCCTGAAGAGAGCTAACTTTTTTTTTAAAGATTTATTTATTTGTGCATACAGAACTGGGGTACAGGCCAGAGGCTCAGGGGCGGTGAGAGGCTTCACCAGAGACAGAGTGGTAACAGAACAGGCAGATCGACGAAGTACACTGCTGAGGGGAGCAGCAGGGCGGGTCAGGAGAGGTCTGCCACACCATGTGGTCACCTCCGGGGCAGGCGGGAATTGAACTCATGCAGAAGCGGCTTTAGATTCTCAGTGCTGTGCTTTAACCCGCTGCGCCACCAGGGAGGGCCGAAGAGAGCTAACTTTTATACAGCACCTACTTTGAAGTGGGAGCTCAATTATACTTAGTTCTATTAGTCAGTGCAGGATGCTGTAACAAATTACCAAGGGGAATTTAGTTTTCAGTTTGGGTTGGTGGGAAGTCCAATGGTAATTTTTCAACCATTGGATTTCTAGCATAGTCTCTCTTCCTGACTTACAGACAGCCACTTTCTCACTGATCATTCACATGGTCTTTCCTCTGTGTGTAGAAGCAGAGATCTATCTTTTCTTAGGAACATCAGTTGTATCAGATTAAGACCCCACTCTTATGACCACATTTAACCTTAATCACCTCATAAGAGCCCTTTCTCCAAATACAGTTGTATTGCGGTTAGGGCCTCCCTGTATGAATTTGGCAGGGAGAGGGATACATTTTAGACCATAGCAGTCACCTTGACTCAAGTAGAGGTTATTTGCAATAAAAACAGATAGAGAAAAGGAAGTTAAGAACTTCAGAGGTAAAATAACCAATAAATCAATTGGTACCTTGGGTCTAGGGCACATACAGTGAGATCTTGAGTGCTTTCTTTCAGTGAGCATTCTGAGGCCTGGAGGCTGTTTCTTTGAGAAGGATGGGCACGTTGGGGGCTGCATTTAACCTGTCACTTAACTTCATTCTTGTGAAACTTTGACTGGGCCTGACAGGCACCTGTACATGGAATGGATGCCTCGGGACCAGCACAGGCAGGTATGCTCACTATGTAGTGCATCTCTTCTGTAGGGATTTGGTGAATTGAAAAGAAAAAATTCTGAAAACATTACTGCACATACCTTGTTCCCTGTCTCCATTTACATACAGCTGCCTTAGACTAACTATTGGGAACCAGGAGCAGAGCTGAGTGACCAGGTGAAATTATACATCATGGAAGGCAGTGAGCTCAAGAAGGCTTCTTGTTTCTCTGACTTTGGCTTGTACTTAAGAATTAAAAAGAGACACATTATGGAGAGACACTTGAGAGTGACACATACTTAGGCGACATGTGGGGTGGCAGCAGTTATCTTAATGTGGTATCTCCTTTTGTCACAACTCTTTGGGACTTGCCTTACCCCTTTCTTGCTGTCCCCACAAGAAGGGGTCTTAGCCTTGTGGCAAAATTTGGGCTTCAGTGGCCCTTCTTTCTGTTAACCTTGTCTGGCTGGGTATTTTCCTACAAGGAGATGGTTAATTTAGGGTGTTTATTTGGAAACTATTATTAGGACTATCCTCTTTGCTCTTCCTTTTCCATGCACACTTATTCTATTAAAGGCCATTAACACCTATTCTGATTCTTTTATATTTATGTCAGGACCCTGTTTATAGTGTGTACCCCTTAAGTTTAGAGTCTCTGAGTGCCCCCTGCTCACACACTAATACACTGATGAAGATAATAATAATGCTCTCTGAAGTATAAGGCCTAGTGTACATTTCACCTCTTAATTAGGATGGCTATTTTAAATACCTTCTAGAGAAGGGAGACTCTAAAATATTTTCTACATACCTTCCATACAAAATTCCTACTGGGAAGGGTAGAAAGGGTCATTAGCATTAGCATTTGCAAATCTGCTTTTAAAAAAATAACTTATTTAATTCTCCCATGAATTCTGAGAGGTGATTAATATCTTCATATTCCTGAAAAAAAAAAAGAAAAAAAAGATTCTGTACCAGGTGAGTAATATGCACAAAACTGTGAAGCCAGAACACCTGCTCAGATGACCAATGAGACGGCTATCACTTCTGCTGAGTTATTCTTTATCCCACCTGTTCTCAGGGTGACAGAATAATGCAGCCAAACCTGCCTATTGTATTCTACCTGTACTCTCAAGCTTTCATTTGTGATTCACTTATTACATATTTGTTAATGCCTGTAGTGTGTGGCACTGTTTTGGGTTTTGGAGATGAGGAAGAGAGTAGCAAAAAGCTGCAGTCGCAGTGTTGGCACTTAATTTCTTTTTCAGGAGACAGGCTACCCTGGCTCATTGATGTTTCTAAGCAGTTTTTATTTTATTTCATTGCATCTGGTTCTGTTCTATTATTTTCTTCATTTCATTTATTTTGGGACAAATGCATAAAACCAACCTGCTTAAGTAGAAAATACCACAGAAGAAACTAATTATCTAGAGCAAGTGGTCATACATTTGCAGGATTTGCTGCTGTAATCAAAAGAAATACAGTTAATCTGACACACATTTCATGACATACGTAGTCATTATTGTGCTGCATGATAATTAGGCAGAAATGATCAGCAATTCACCAAAATGACTATAATCAGCATACTTTTACACAGGCAGGTCATCTTCTATTTTTTTTTTCTCTTATTGTATTGTCTCTAGAATTAAGAACTGAAGTCACTTTAGTTTTCTTGGTGCTATGTGTGACTGCCACTTCTCAGTGGAAAGACAGTCCTTCACCTCACTCTCTTTCTGTAGTTCACTATCTGTGCTCTGGGTCCCCTTTCTCCTTCTCACATTCTTCCTTCACTCCTTCCAGGCAACTCCAGCACTGGTTTGAGGTCAGGGTTGTAAGAAAAGTCTGGTAGTGTGCTTGGTGTTCTTGTGTGTGCTGGTGAATGGGGAAAGAGAAAGTTTCTCTCTGTCCAAAGGATGTGAAAGGATGGAGGGATGATGGAATCCCAGGTGAGAACTGGGGAAGGTAGTCACAGGAGCATCAGTCCTGGTTCTGTTGTCTCTTTCAGATCCAGGCATGTGATTTTAGGTGTAAGGAGGATTTATCTGAAAATTCCTTCAAACCAGACATTCCTTTAACAAGACACAAAGCTCCCATTTAATTATTAAAGATACAAATCTGAAAATTCAAATGCCTGGGGTATTACTACACTAGCTTGAAAGGGTTGAATTCCAGGGTAAATATGTTGCTTTAGTTTGGAAGAGAGTTAGGAAGCAGGAAACCCTGGGAGACAGGAGACTCAGAAGGGAAGGAGGAAAACGTGACTATAGATCCTGAGTTTAGTGACCCCATTCTGCCTCAGGGCTCTGTTTTTCTAGATCTGTTCTACACCCCCATGTGACTCTTGCATACACTGGTCCACCTCCATTACTGTTTGCATCTTTGCTATGAGAGGTCTCTGTGAAAAGTGATGATCAATAGTAAAAAAGAACATAAAGTGAGAATTTAGAGGAAACTAACATGTTGAAGAATGCATGTCAGGGCGATTTCTGGGTGCTTGAGTGGAGTTAAGAATAAAGCCAAAAGTTGAAATGCTACAAGACTCCCATGAAGAATTCTTGCTGAAACTTGATGGTCTGGTGTTTGGAGGTGACTGGATGACTGACTGGAAGGTTGCAGTGATGTGAAATCTTTCAGTGGAAGATTGTAATGGAAGCCTTGGAGAGAGTGTAGACCAGTAGGTGAGCAGACACTGCTTTTCCGAGACTGACTGTGAACCAGTGACATATCCTCATGGGTCCAGGTCCTAGTCAGGACTGCTTCCAGATAACCTGCATGAGACTGCAAGGAATGGAGGAGGGATAAGAGTTAAATAAGCTTTAAGACAATCAGGGGAGTAAATAGAGTATCCAAATTACCTTTCTCCTAGTTAAGGCCCTATCAGAATAACAAAATGCCTGATTTTCAGATAATTATGTTGTTTACTGCTGATGGCAACATACCCAAAAAGAAAGTAAAGATAGAGATGGCTCATTCTGAATCATGTATTTTTTTTTTCTCAGACGATATTTAATGTCAAAGTAGAGAAGAAAAATTAGGGTCCAAATTATTTTGATGTAGAAATTTTTCTTGTTATGATTATTATGGTTTCCTGGATTTCATTTGGGAAGTTGTTATTATTTGGGACAGGATGCTAAATAGTATGATTTAAGACACATTTCACAATAAAGTGGTGTTCCAGATCACAGGGGAAAATGCTGATCTCAATGAAAAAGTGAAGTTCTCAAAACATCTAGATGATGCAACTTTTCCCACCCTACAGAATAATATGTTTCTCATAAACTTCTCATATTTATTAAATATGCAATTAGCAAATATATACCACATGTATTATGAGTTACATAAATCTATCTATATGTGTGTGTGTGTGTGTATATTGTCTCTGATGGAGATTTTTTCCTCTATCAGAAAGTGGGTACAGGTTAGTCTACACATTAGTAGACTAATGGAGAATTCCATTCTTAACCCAGACCCAGATGGCAGGCAACTGGCTCAAACTCTTCCTGGCTTTCCTCGTTGTGAATTTCCTATTGCAATCAGTTCTATGTCATTTAACTTATCTCTCATAATGTCAAAATGACATTGTAATTAATTCTTATTTAACATCCACAATATGTCAATGAATTTCTAAATGTTTCTCAGATATTAGCTATGTGTGCAAAATTCAACAAGGCAGGTACCATTATTAGAAGGGAGGTGAAGGCCCTAGAATTCAATCAATTTCTGTGTTTACATGCTGACATTCAGTTCAGCCCCTTGCTAGGGTGCAATATACAGGTGAATTTCTCCAGGGGAGGCAGGAGCACTGGCACACTACCAGTGGCTACATGTCTTTTAAAGAAAAAGTTTTTGGACTTTCCATTCTGAGTTATTGACAGTGGATCAAATAATATCTTTAACATTCCTTTAATCCTTTGAGGGTAAATCTGAGTTTGGGGACTATTCCCTGTAGCAAGAGTCTAGGTAGAAGGTAATTATTGAATGAATGTATATGTGTGCAGATTGTTTAGCAGGGGCATCACCATCAGAATTCTCACATGTGTGTGAATCTGCACATTGGGTAACAAATAAGAGATGTCATCAATCTTAACAGATAGAGAGAAATTTGACAATGGTGGGTAGCTTATTTTAGAGAAATCTTTTGTAATTTAAAATCCACACATTTAATTAAAAGCAAGTATATTTTTAAAAATGGTTTTTATTTTTTATTTATTGCATAGAAGAACTGGGGTATAGGCCAGAAGTATGTAGAGTGAGACAGAATGGGGAGCAGAACAGGCAAATGTACCGAGATACACTGCTGAGGGAGTAGCGGGTAAGACAAAAAAAGTTTTGCTGCACCATGGGGTTAACTCCCTGGCTAGGGATTGAACTTAGTCCACCATGGTAGTGATAGCTTGGTAACACTATGACCTAACCCCTATGCCACCGGGGAGGTCTGACTAATACATTCTTAAGGTTATTTTTTTCTGAATTCTGCTTGTGTATTATCAGAGTGTGCCTGGTCATTATGATGTGCGATGCTGATGTCCACACCCCAAAGGCACGAGGGCACCTCAGAGGTAGGACTTCCAATTCTAGCAAGCCAACTAACTGCCTCACCTCCACTTATCAAAATTGTATTCAAGTACTTTTTAAAAGTGCATCATTTTTTTTCATGAATTTGTGGTAACTAGTGTTCTCACTGATTCTGAAGATGCACCATTCTCTCAAGCAATGTGTGAGGCGTGTGCATGGCCTTCCCTGCCTGCTTCTCCTCTGCCAGAACTGAAGACATTTTAATATGAATTCCTGCTCACTGAAAGTTTCCAAAGTTCACATCTCTCTCTAACATCAGAGCAAAAAGCAAAAAGCAAAAATCCCAGGGTAGCAACTATCCAGGATTAATTTCCCCTTTCTTTTGGCCCTTCACTCCTTCTCTAAGGGTTAAGTATGTGGAGGGAAGAATTGCTAGACTTTGTGTCTGTGTTTGGTGGGAACTATTATATTACTATGGGATGTTTTTGATTATACCACACATCAGTGCCTTAACGCTGGCCCTGGAAGCCACATGTGCCTTTCAGGCTTGGTCCAGGTCTGGGCCGACCCCCGGCCCTGCTGCTCATGGGGGCCCCTCTGTGGCACCGAAACAGTGCAAGGATGGGAGCTTGTGCTGGCAAGGGGAAAGGAAATGGCAATAAAACCTAGAGCTGAGCGGCTTACTGGAGCCAGGATGCTGGGGTCTGCTTAATTGCTCTGAAATGAAAAAGATTCGGGGTTTTTCATGAAATCCCATAGGTATACTTGCCAAGCCTCAAATATTAGATTGAATTACAGTGTCTAATCCCTCCCCTTTCCCCCCAGCCATGTGTCTTATTTCTTCTGGAGATTTGTCCATAGCTTCAGGGTCTGGGAGGAGAGAGGTTAACATGAGTCATGGCCAGGATTCCAGGGCTCAGCAACCACAGAGGGGCACTCTTAGGATTAATCCCTGTGGGCTTCAGGCACTCTTGGGGGCAGTGCTTCACCTGGGGTTCCGGATGGCTGTGCTCTGGGGCTGGTCAGGGAGAAAGTGTTCAGCCATTTGTCCGGGGCAGAATCAAAATCTTTATCAGGGTCTCTTTAAGGACTCCTTAAAATGCTTAAGAAGGTCTAATAGAAAAAAAGAAGTATGATCATAGGGATCATATTTTCTCGTCGAAGAGGTTAATTTGAAAGAATGATTGAAAGAAGGATAAGAAATGTAAACAAGACTGTTGGGAGCCAGCAGGGTCTGGGACAAAGACCTTAAAGTGAGAGAGGGGAGGAAACATCTTACTTCACACAGTGCAAATATCTTACTGAGTAATTGAGAGGAGAAAGGATGCAGTGTGGAAAACTGCCTGGATGAGTCATGAAGTTATTACACTTGTCTATAATAAGTGCAAAGAATTATTTGAGGAGAGAAACAAAGTGCAGAGGTTGCTAAGGGGTTGGGGGAAATTGTAAGAATAACTCATGTCCTCGAAGATGGACTGTGCTGGGGTGTGGCCTGATGCTCATGCCAGCTGCACACTTTCTAGGCAAAGCCCACAAAGGAGGGTAGCATGAGCTCAGAGCCAAGGACCCCAGTTGTCTTTGGATTTCGGCCTAACTCATCTAATTTTTCTCACAATCCTTTGGGATCCTCTGCATGCCTCAAGGAACCAACATGTTGGGATCATTCTGGAAAGCACAGGCCTCTGTGGGGGCTGGCCGCTAAAGGAGCATTCCTCTGAGTGGCTGGAGCACTTTGTTTTTCAAAAAATTCTTAGAAAAGAAAACATTAAGATCTTTCTTGAGAAAATCTGTAAGAAAAGTGATAAGAATACTGTGATAATAATCATGGTGTAAAATCCAAGAAGCTTTGGGAAGCCTGACATGGGTGTTCTCATCACGAACGAAAGGCTTTGTTTTTCTAGCTCCTAGTTTACTGGGCATATGGCTTAGTAGGTGTTGAACTCAGGAATCTGTTTCTTTCCCAGATGAATATCAGTAATTATGTTTACAGTGTCTTCTGTAAAAAGATCTTTATTAGTGCTTTTAAGCAGGCTCCTGTGTCGTTGTCACCTTGTCTCCCATTACTTCCTGCCTTTCTGTGGGTGAAGCTGTATCTGTGCTCTTTTCATTGTTATAATTATAGGCCTTGCATTTTTTCCACTTTACCCTATATGGTCTTTTGGTTTTGTGGTTTTCTTGGTAGGTGAAGGGTATTGCTGTGGACAGCAGGCATTCTAGAAGGAATAGTCCAGATTTTCAGTGTGTTACGTCCCCCATAGGGCATTGCAGTTCCACTTTCTTGATGGCAGGCACAAGACACTGGGGTATTGTGGCACAATATCTGCCTCCCATCTCTGAGACACAATGTGGACTTCAAGGTGCTTGTTTGGAACAGCACTGCAGAGAGCAGAGGACAGCATAGTGGAGATGAAACAAGTGGGATGGTGTGGGTATAAAAGGAATGTCCAAGTGACTTCCTCCAGCCTCATGTGCTCATCAATAGATGGACTCTCTAAGTGTCTTGTTCCCAGTTTTATATTGCCCCCAGGGAAGCTGCATCCCCAAATATTCCCTCAGGGGAACACAGGCTTCTGATGTGGTCTTTAGAAGAAGGGTGTCCAGAGGTCTCATTGATGCATTCATGGTAAAACAAGGAAGACAAAGGGGCCTCTGTGTGACTGGATGAGGGAAGAGACAGGGAAACAACCCTCCTATTGGC
The DNA here is from genome assembly GCF_000260355.1 of Condylura cristata. NCBI lineage: Eukaryota > Metazoa > Chordata > Mammalia > Eulipotyphla > Talpidae > Condylura > Condylura cristata. Next base: position 62,429,837 of record NW_004567110.1, on the reverse strand, counting down.
TCACTATGTGACCTTTCACAGGGCTTGATTTAAATTTCACTAAAATTTTCTAAGATGCAAATTATTGCAGCAGATTCCTCTTCTCTGTGGTTTTGTTTTCTGTGGTTTCAGTTACCTGAGGTCAACACCGTGTGAGAATGTTATGTACAATTAGATATTTTAAGAGAGATATCACATTCCTGTGACTGTTATTACAGCATATTGTTATACTTCCTCTATTTTACTATTTGTTATTAATGCTAATCTCTTACTGTGCCTAATTTATAAACTAAACTTTATTATAGGTATATATGAGCAGGGAAAACACAATATTTTGTACCATAGATTATTTTTGGCATCTACTGGGAGTCTTGGAGTGTATCCTGTATGGATAACAGGGTGTTGGTAGTGGAGAGAATTAATGAAACCAAAGTACAAAAGTGTATTAGTGTACAAGCTACTTTAACAAATAAATCCAAGTGAACAAAATGTTTAAAAACATCGTGTTTTATTTCTCACTCATTTAAATCTCAAATGATTGGTATTTCTCAAGGGGAACACTGTCCCAGGGGATTCTTCAGTCATACCACCCCTGGGGCTTGTCACGGTCCATGCATTTCCTGTGTTTTGGTTTCTATGTGAGATTGACATGGATAATTGATTGATTTAAAATTTGATGATAATGACATTGTAGAACTTGAATTAACCATTGAAATGAATAATCTTACCTTCATATTTTATTGATTAGGGAATTGAAAATCAAGAAGATAGAGGAATTGACCAAGGTCTCAAATTAGCTAATACAAAAATCAGGTTATGCATTCAATTCTACAGATGTTTGTGCACATTTTCTAAGTAGGCATGATTTCCCCTCTCAATAAGTTAAAACCCAAAGAAGTCACAAATTCAATTCAGCTTCTATGTGCAGACATAAAGTATGAGAAATCAAGCTCTTCTCAAAACTCTTGGTATGAATACTTTGGCAAGGAAACACTGATGCACGTGGTTATTGTTGGCAATGGCTTTTCTTTGTTTAACAGGAACAAATCCACTTTTATTGGCTTTTCAGTAAATTTAAATCCTGAGTGGTATGGCATCATGCAGATTCTGTGTCCTATGGCCTTGGCTGGAAGGTTGTTTCATAATTTTGCATGAACCATGTCAATGTTTCCATGGGCACGTTATTTTCCCGAGATGAGGAGTCACTATGTTGTTCTTTACTTTGTACAGATAAACATATATTGTGCCTAGTTACAATTCTATTTCATCTTTAACATAAACACCTTCAATTTTAAGAAGACCTGTATCTTTCCTCTGGTTCCAGAGATCCCAGTTGTAGCCAGTAAAAATGGCTCTGGACCACAGCCTTCCAGTCATGTTTTAGAAATCCTATCCCCATCAGGCCTATATAAGGTCCAAGATGGTAGGAAGAGAAAGGTGGGGCCTGGTTGGCAATGATTTTTATGGGGGATAACAATGAGGTGCTAACCTATGGTGCCCTAACCACCCCCTTAAATTTTCATTTTTTTCTTGCCAAATATTTGTTTGTTTCTTTTGGATAACAAAAAGTGTTACCAATAATCATTCTGATTAGGTTTTCTGGTTAATCATTCAGTGGGAAAATTTGATTTTTTTCCCTAATTTTGGCATTTCCTCTACTCCCCAGGAACCTATAGGGAAATGAGCAGGGTATTAGAGGAGCAATGGGAGAAAGTAAATATGGCACAGATCTTTATCAAGTTGCTTCAGGGTAGTAGGAGGCACCAGCTTGCGACACTAGGTTGCTTGAACCAGCTATAGGGAAAACAGGTACACAGTGTTCTTTTAATAGAACAACAACGGATAAATATGAGTCAGGAAAATTCTAGTATAAAAAATACCTATAAGAAGGGGAGATAGGCTAAATTTCATCTTTTGATTCTCTTCTATCTAGACCTATAGAATGAAATCAGTTCTCTCCTTAAGAGATTGAAATCTGGGCTTGCTGTTTCCACTGCAGAATGTCTGCTTCTCTCATTAGCTGGACTTCCATATGTGGTATGGGATGACATAAGCTGCTAAGGACCTGGAGGCCCACAAGAACAGAGGTCAGATAGCAATCTCCAACTAGCAAGTCTATTTTTTTCCCCACATTCTCAGCATCTATTTCCTACCACCAAATGAAAGGTAGAAGAATGAAAAACAACATCATAAAAGCTCAGTAACCATAGTGTATGAGACACAATAAGGTCTTGGAAATATTCATCTGCTTTTATCATTGCAAGTAGAGCATGTGAGACTAAATACTCAGTACTCACTCTTGTTTGGAATTGTGAGGTTAGCCCCAGTGAATCTTACACAATGGGCCCAGGCAAATACATGATCATCACCACAATGGAGCATATTTTATTTTTACATATGAGAAGTGTAGGTTCACATATGTTTTTTAAGTGAGAGAAATGATTTATAAGAGAAAAAGTCACTGTTTTTGAATACTATGTTTGTTCTCATTTTGCTGTTTGTAGTTGCCAAATAATGAAAGGAGAAAACATTTAAAAACCTTTGTTGGAAATACTTAAAAATTATCAGTCTTCTAGAAATTCACCTGGATTTTTCTTTACATTAGACAAAAAAAGGAGAGAAGTGGGTTTGCCATCCGGGAGCTCTGAATAGCAAAGGCATAACTCTGAGGTTTGAAGCATTTGATTTTTTAAATTATATAAGGCTTTTTAGAATGGGATTATGATACTCTCCAATATTAACAAAGGCAAAAAAAAAAAAAAGGAAAAAACCCTTGAAACTATGGATAAGATTGGATTGGAAAAGTCTCAAATACACAGAATTTGTATTTAAACAAATTTAAGTAATACTGTGTACTGTAATATCCGAGAGATTTCATTATAATGTTCAGATCAGTTTCTTGGTTAAAGTTAATTGCTTTACATACCAAATGCCCAAAAATAGATGACTGGATCAAGAAGATGTGGTATATATATGCAATGGAATACTATCCAGCAATCAAAAAAGATAAAATAATTTGCTTTTTATTTTTTGATTTTTGATTTTCTCATTTTATTTGTTTTGTAATATTAATTTTCTTGGACTTGTTAAAGTAGATGTGCAATAGTTTTGGCTTTCTGGGAGAATCAAGTGGGAAACCCTCATTTTCTAAACAGGAAAATAATAGACCACCATCGTAACACTGCAGCAGCGTTTCTCCTCAGAGTGACGATAGAGTGTGGCCATACAGACCAGACTCAGGGGGATATTCTGTTCCATTCTTCACACTTTCCTCTCTACTTCCCTCCACTTCCCACACCCCCATGCCTCTGAAAGTGTATAAGCTTTGGTAGAATCCTTAGTAGCTAAGTGATCAAGACTTGGAAACTCCACACTGGGATGAAACGTGGATGTTCTGGAGACTCCCATGCATTCAAGTTAGGGCGGGCAGCAAACCCAGCTGCATCTAGAACATCTCCACTGGGGGAGGGTTTCTTCATGTCTTGTAGTGCTGTCACAGACTTGGAATCAGCAAAACATCTCCTTTGAAATAGATCATCTTCTGGTTGCTATGCTGTGTTTTACATAAAAACATTTTTTTAATTAAAAATGAATAGTTACTCTAATATTGAAAGCAAGCAGCCAAGGTGTTGGAACTGTTAACAATAGTGAAATTGTCTTTGTTGTAATAATTTAAAAATGCTCCCATGGTCTTTCCTTTCCCTCCTCTATACTGCTTTCTCTTGCTGAAAGGGTACCCATGATGACCTCCTGGGTATGTTTCTAAAAAAAATAAGATCACTTTGCCTTAAATTCCATTAGTTTTTGAACCTCTGGAATTTCACAAGAGGTGTCAAATTTAGCTGACCCCAAATTTTTTACTTAACAGAAATAGAAGCCTCAAGGGGAAAAGCCATGCTGTGTGTAAAGATCTGACTCATAAAAGAACTACAACAGACTATTTTAAATAATCTTGTTAAAAGTGCTATAGTTCCCCAAATCCTGTCTTAACTCTCAGGAGTGTGGTATATAAACTTCTTTATTTGCTGTGGCTGAGTCTTTTAATAATAGTAGTAGTAGTAGTAGTAGTAGTAGTAGTAGTAGTAATAATAATAAATAGCAACTCCAAACTAGAGTTATTTTTATAATTAATGTCTTCATGTTTAACCAGTGTTACCCTTTTCTTTGGTTTCAATTACTGTGTGTTAAGTTGCTACTTCTTTATTTATTCAATATTTAATAGGTGACTATAATGTGATCAAAAAGACTTAGATCTTGCCTATAAGAAATTTATTTCTTGTGTTGTCATTTTAAATTCAAATGTGAGGTTTCTGACCTTTTAATTAATTCCATTGCAATGATCGCACTATTTATGTGTTGTGTCTTGTGTGTTATCTTCAAAAGTATATTGGCCTTTTTTTTTTTTCTGAATGCTTAAAGTGTTATTTATTTTTGAACTATAATTTTTGGATACTCTCAACAGCTATTAACATCATAATGTATTCACCACCATATCACCCATTGTTCTTTGCTCTCTTTTTGTTCTTACCCCTCACCCACTCCCTCCCTCCACTTAGTGCTTCTGTAGCCAGCTATCAAAGATTAGTTTTTAAGCTAGTTTGTATGTGATTCTGAATTATAAATACAAACAAAAATATTCTTAATTTTGCTTTAAATTACACAAATTAGTGACACCATCTGGTATTTTTCTCCTTTGGACTTATTTCACTTAGCTTTATTCCTTCCAGGCATGAGTTTATCTTTTTTTGATTGCTGGGTAATAATCCATTTTGTGTATATACCACATCTTCATTATACACCCAGCTGTTTGAGGGGACTTGTTTCTGTAATTTAGGTATAGTAAATACTGCAGCAATAAACATGGGAGTGCAAGTTTCCTTTTGAAAATTTGTTTTTGAATTTTTTGGTAGATATCTAGGGGTGGAATTACTGGGTTGAATGGCAGGCAGATTCATGTTCAATGTTTTGAGACACCTTCACGGAGCTTTCCAAAAGGGCTGTACCAATTTGCATTACCACCAGTAGTGGTGGAGGGTTCCCTTTTCTCCACATCCTTACCAGTGCTTATTGTTTCTGGTCTTTTCAATATGGACCATTTTTACAATTGTAAGAAGGTATCTCATGTGGTCTTGATTTGTATTTTTCTAATGAATGACTGATGTAAACATTTTTTTCATGTGCTTATTGGCCATTTGAATGTCTTCTTTGGAGAAGTATCTGTTTAGTTATTTTGGCATATTTAATTGGGTTATTTTGTTTTTGTAGAGCTTTGTGAGATATTTGCATATTTTGATATGAGCCTGTAGTTAGATGTGTGGTATGCAAATATTTTCTCCCACTCAGAATTTTTTGTTTTGTTTTGTTTTTAGTTGTAGATTATTTCAGAGTGAAGAAGCTTTTTAGTTTGATGTACTCATAGTTGTTTATTTTCTCTTTTGATTTCCTTGCTATTGGGGACTATTCTCCAAAGGCATCAGTAAAGCTTAGGTCATGCTTTTGCTTATGTTTTCTTCTATGTATTTTACAGTCCAAGTCTTTGATCCATTTTGAATTGCTTTTTGTGTATGGTGTGTGATAGTGGTCATTTCCTTCCTTTACATGCACCTGTCCAGTTCTCCTAATGCCATTTTTGAAGAGGCTATCCTTGTTCTACTGTATATTTTTGGCTCTTGTGTCAAAGATTAATTGTCCATATAGTTGTGGTTGTGTTAATAGGCTCTCAATTTGATTCCATTGTTCTCTGTGTCTGTTTTTGTACCAGCTCCAGACTGTTTTATTTATTATGATTTTATAATATAATTTTTATTCTAGCAATGTGATATCTTCATTCACCATTCTTTATCAGGAGTTCTTTTGTTATTCAGGGTATTTTGTGATTCTATGTTGATTTCAGAAATGTTTACTCCTGTTCTCTGAAAAATGTCATTGATATATTTATTGGAATTGCTTTGAATTTTTTTAATCAATCTGGGTAGAATTACTATTTTGACAATGTTGATTCAACATTGAACACGGAATATTTTCCCATTTCTTTATTACTTCTATTTCTTTCAATAATGCCAGTTTTTAGGTATAGATCCATTATATTCTTTTTTAGGTTAACTCCTAGGTTTTTAATTATTTTTGGTGTTATTGTAAATAGGATCACTTAATTTCTTCCTCTGCTATCTAATTGTTTGTGTATACAAAGGCAATTGATTTATGTGTGTTTATACAGTCACTTTCCTGATTGATTATTATGATAACTTTTCCTATGAAATCTTAAGTGTTCTTTATGCACATTACCATAATCTGCAAATGATAGCTTTACTTTATGTTTCCCAATGTTGATTCTTTCATATATTTTCTTATCAATTTGTTCTAGCAAGAACTTTCAATCCTATGTGTAATGGCAGTGGTAAAGTGGACGTCCTTGTCTCCTACCAGATTTCTGTGCAAAAGCTTCCCTTTTTATCATTGAGAATGTATCATCTGTGCATCTGAGGTAAATATATTTTAAGGTATGGCCTGTTTATCCCCAGATTTTTGAGGGTTTTCATCATAAGTGGATGCTAAAACTTATCAAATGTTTTTCTGCATTCTGTATGTTCATATGGTTTTTACCTTTCTTTGTGTTGATGCAATGAATTATAGTGATTTCCAGATATTGAACCAATTTTATATCTGAAAAGGATGAATCCAACTTAGTCAAAATGTATAATATTTTAATGCATTGTTGGACTCAGTTTGCTTGGATTTTATTGAGGATTTTGGCATTTTTGTTCAACAAGGAGATTGGTCTATAATTTTTCTCTTTTGTGTGTGTGTGATATCTTGATTTTTCTTTTAGACTAACAGTTTCAAAAAAGCATTTAGACGTATTATTTCTTCTCTCTTTTTTTAAAGATTTATTTATTTATTCATATGGAACTGGGGTACAGGCCAGAGATGTGGAGGGTGAGAGGATTCACAAGAGACAGAGAGGGGAGCAGAACAGGCAGATTGATGAAGTACACTGCTGAGGAGAGCAGCGGGTGGATCAGGAGACGTCTGCCTCGCCATGTGGATCTCCTCCGGGGCAGGCGGGAATCGAACTCATGCCAAGCGGCTTTAACTTCTTAGCGCTATGCTTTAACCTGCTACGCCACCAGGGAGGGCCTAGACGTATTCTTTCTTTTCAATATTTTTGGAAGTGTTTGGGCAAGATAGGTGCTAGTTCATCTTTTAAAAGTTTGGTAGAATTCATTTGTGAATTCATCTGGTGCTGGGTTCTTTTTTGGGCAGATATTTGATTTCTGTTTCAATTTCCTTGCTTGTCATTGGGTTGTTTAGTGTTTCTATTCATTCTTTTTTCAGTGTTAATGATTGTATAATTGTAAGAGTTATATGTCCATGTATTCTAGGCTATTGAATTTGTTAGCATGTAGATGTAGTCTCTAACTAACCTATGAATTTCTGCAGCATCTATTGCGACTTCTCTTTCATCTTTGATAATATTTATTTGAGAGTAAATAGTATCTCCCTTGTTTCTTTGGTGAGCCTTGCTAGGTGTTTGCCTATTTTGTGTATATCCTCAAAGAACCAGTTTTTGATGCCACTGATCTTTTGGGTTGACTTTTAAATTTCTAATTCAGTTAAATCTGCTTTGATTTTTATTATTGCTGGTAGTACACTGACTTTTTGTTTTGCTTGCTTGTCTTTCAAATTCCACAATTTGAGAGAGGCTATTTATGTGAGTTCTTTTTTGTTTCTTGATGTGGAACTGTATTGCTATATATTTTCCTCTTATGACTGCTTTTGTTATATCCCATAAGTTTCAGATAATTATATTCTTGTTCTAATCTGTGTCAAAAATATTTTAATTTCTTATTTGATGTTCTCACTAACCCAGAATACATCCAGTAGTCTGTTGTTTAGTCTCCATGTATTAAAGGAATTCCTTGTATACTGTTGCTGGTTGATTTCTAGTTTTGATATACTTATGGTCTGAGAAGATGCTATACATTGATGAATGTTATGTCTTTTTGGTGTTTATTTTTTATCTTAGTTATTATATAGAATTCTTCCCTTTCTCTTATCATTTTAATTTGAGATTTATTTTTTCTGATATTATTATGACTGTCCCTTTCTTAAGTTCCATTCACTTGTAGAATTTTGCAACCCTTTACTTTGAGGCAATGTTTGTCTTTGGAGTTCAGGTGTATCCTGAGGCAGTTGTTAGAGGAATGTTGGCTTACATGTTCCTTGATTCAATAAGAATCAAATTATTTTAAATTATTGTGTTCAGTGCATTTACATTTAGTGAAATCATTGATGTGTAATATTGATATTGATATGTTGCTGCTAATTTAATCTCATTTTTTTTTTGCATGTTCTTCTCTACAGTTTAGATTTTTAAGTTCCCATCATTATTCCCTGGTGGGTTGGTTTAGTGTTTACAACCTCATCAAATTTCTCTGTATCTAAAAGTGCCTTTAGCTTTCCCTCCTATCTCAAGGAGAATCTGTAGGACAGAGTATTCTCAGCTGTCAACTTAAAAAAAAAACGTATGTCACTTTCCATTTTTTCTTTTACAGTGTCTTCTTTCTTTTCTCAGTTGTAGTCCCCATAGTATTTCCACCATCAATTCACTTATGCACCACCATCATAGTCTTTTGTGCTCCTCCTGCCTTGTATCAATCCCTCTCTCTCCCCATCCCTGGAAAAATGTCTCTGATTGATAGTTGTCTTCTAATTTTTGTTTTGTTTTGTTGTAATTAAAAAAATATATTATATTTTCCTTCATCTTTTATTTGGTTCCCCTATGTTCTTCTTCTAAGTGAAATCATCTGATATTTTTTATTTTTCCTTCTGACTTATTTCACTGAGCATAATACCTACTAGCTGCCATGTTGCTACAAATGGCTTGAGTTTATATTTTTAATTGCCGAATAGTATTCCAGTGTGTGTGTGTGTGTGTGTGTGTGTATCTCACATGACCCAGTCATCTATTTTGGGGTATTTGGGTTGTTTACCTATTATAAATAGTGCTGAAAAAAGCATAGGGGTGGTATCCTTTTGAATTAATGTTTTTGTGTCCTTTGGTAGATCCCTAGCAGTGGGCTGACTGAGTCATATGTAGTTCCATTTTTTAGTAGTCAGAGGAGCCTTCATAGCTTTCCATAATGTTTGGACAAGTTTGCATTCTCAGCTGTGTAGGAGAGTTCCTTTTTACCCAAATCCTCACTAGCATTTGTTGTTAGTTTTTTTTTTTTTTTTTAATGTGTCATTCTCACTGGTGTAAGGTGAGATCATTGTGGTTTTTCTCTGATTATGAAGGATGCTGACCCCTTTTGTTGACCATTTGAGTTTCCTCTTTGGAAAAGTATCTTTTAATTTCTTCTGCCCAGTTTTTGACTGGATTATTTACTTTTTTTATTGAGCATTGTGAGTTCTTTGTATATCTTTGTGATCAATCCTCTATCAGTTTTGTGTAATGAAACAATCTTCTTCAAATCAGTGGGGTGTCTCTTTGTTTTTGTTAATGTCTCTTGCTTCAAAGAAAGCTTCCCCCCCCCCCGGAAAGCTCATTTATTGTCATTTTGATACCAAAAAGCAAATAATTTTGGCATTTCACTTTATCATTTCAAACTGTATTTTTACTTTAATGACTTTCTTTTTTTCTTTTTTTTAATGAAGCTTTTTACGTTAATGTAATCCCAGCTGTTCATCTTCTCCTTTACTATCTTTGCTTTGGGGGATGAGTCTTTAAAGATGTTACTGAGATGTATGTTATGTAGGACTTTACCTATGTTTTCCTGTCTATATTTTATGGTTTCAGGTCTTATGTTCAGATGTTTTATCCATTTTGAATTGATTTTTGTGAATGGTGTGAGGTAGTGTTCCAGTTTCATGTGGTGGTCTAATTTACTATTTATTGAACAAAATGTTTTTGTTCAATATTCTTTGCTTCTTTGTCACAGATTAGTTTTTCATATATGTGTGGTTTTATTTCACCTATTTCTATTCAGTTTCATTGGGCTGTGTGTCTGTTTTGTTCCAGTACTATACTGTTTTAATTATTATGGCTCTTTAGTATAGTTTGAAGTCTTGGTGTGTGATACCTCCATTCTTTGTTGTGTTAGTCAGGAGAGCTTTATCAGCAGCAATTTTTAATCTTTAAATATTTCTAACATCATTTTATTTCTAACACCATTCCATTTAAATATTTCAAACACCATTCCATTTTAACCTCACTCATAGTGCTTCTTCAGTGTTACAGTTATAGGTTGCCTGTTTCTTCCCCTTTGCCAGCTTTTATATTCTTTACTTTTTGAACTTGGAAGTTTCACTACCACATGTCTTTGTGTTGTTCTTGCCTTCTTTAGGCACTCTGAGATTCCTTTAGTTTCTGGGATTTGCACATTTATTCTCTTCTCTTAGGAAGTTGTTCTCCATTATTTCTTTAAATATATATATATATATTTGTGGTTTTTTCTCTCCCTCTTACTGCTCTGGTATCCCCATTATTCTTATGTGCGTTTTCTCATGAAGTTGGATAATTCTCAAATGCATCTTCATTTTTTTTTAACTTCATTTCTCTATTTTCTTCTCTGCCAGGGTTCTTTGTAAATCTGCATCTTCAATTAGATTACCCCTCCAATTGATTTTTCTGCTTTCATTTATTCTTCTGAATATTTCATCTCCTATATTTCTCTTTTGAAATCTTGACAGCCATTTTATCTTATTTAGTGCTTCATTTTTCTATCTTCAGATCATTTTTGTAATTCTAAACTCTGTCCCTGACAGGGAGACATAGCTTCTATGTCTATGTAACTATATTTTACTGTTTCCTTGAGGGTTCATTTTGCTGTTGTTTTTCCTTCTGTTCATTACTAGGTTTGGATCCCAGCTGCTGTATCTGGGGGTTCCTTTGGGCATGGCTTATCCTTGCTTACTGGTTAGGGGTCTTACACATCTGGGTGAGAAGTTGGCAGGGTCTCATGGGAGCTTGTAAGGCCTCTGGACAGTCTGGGTGGGCACTGGCAGTGTCTCACAGGAAGTATTGAGATATTGAGATCTCTGGCTGTTGTGGCTATTTCTAATAGTGTGTGTGTGTGTGTGTGTGTGTGTGTGTGTGTGTGTGTGTGTGTGGTGTTTCGTGGGTCTGGTTTGTTGGTAATTTACTTAAGGCCTCTGGCTGCTTGACACCTTCCCTGGTGCGAGTACTGGTTATCACCAGTCTGTGTATCCTCTCACTTGGTCTCTTGGAAGGTCACAATGGCTCTGCCAATCTGGGAAAGGGCTGACAGCTTCTTTCAGAATGTTATAACACGTCTGGCTGCTCTAGCACCTTTCCAGATGCAGTTGAGGATGGGATTGATAATCCAGGGCTAATCTTCCTTCCTTTGCCAGATTTGATTGAATAACAGACTTACATGTTTGTTCTTCACCAAATCCAGTCTTAAGGATGGGCTAGAGCTCTCCAACTCACTCTCTATGTAAGTCAGTATAAAGGAGTCAGTGGTAGAATAATCAGTCACCTGGATACACTTGGGGGTTGCAGAACAAAATATAATTCTAGGGCAGTTAAAAATTTGCTTTGTGCTCCCAGGTAAAAGCGAGATTTGTTTTTGTTTTTAAGTGTTTTTCTGCTGACTTTGACACTCTTTACCATATATGCATAGAGACTAATACTATCTTATGTAAAACACTGCAGGTTTCCTGGGTATGGCCTGACCGGCTCAGGTAGTCCTGCCCAAGGGGTCACCTGTTTCTGAAACTCTTTGATGGCTTGTCTTGCTCATTTTCACACTGCCATCCTCCCCACCCACCATGTCAGCCTGCCATAAGATCTGTACTCACTGTCAATGTCCACTCACCCTGACCTTGCCACACCTTTTAGGTTGAATTTCCTAGATACTCCAAGCCCTGGGTTGTCTCCATCCTTCTCCAGAGCCCCATCACTTATTCTCTTGCCATATTTGGGTATAAGTGGCATATGTGAACTTAATGCAATTTAATGCATCATATACATTTGCATGTAAGTCTCTCTCTACAATAAATTCTCCTAGTGTGGATCGCAGTTCTCCGTGTTCACATGGGTATACCTGTCTGCTGTATTACAATGTTTGATTTATTTTGAAATGTATTTTTTTAGACAGGGTTATGATTATGTAGGATATTATAAGCTGCTTTGCAGACAGTAGATAGGTCCTTTTGCTTTCCCTGGCATCTAAAATTTCATCTCAAGAGTTTTCTTCCTGTAATAATTAGTGTGAACATGTACAACTGCAGCAGCCTTTGTTGGTCATGTGTGACGAGAACATCAGCGACCCCTGTCAGAGCACACCATGCCTGGGTGCTATCAGTGGTGTCCCTGAGCATTGAGACTACAGAAGTTATCAGAGAAAAGATGGATAGATCACTGTTTATTACACATTTGGACAAGAGACAACTGCTCCCTCAGATTTTGTTGGAAATCTGGTTGTTGACATAGCAGCAGCAATGGAAGACTGCCTGATTTCTCTCCTTGTGAACCATGACTCAGGTTATGAGTATTTTTGGATGATAACAGTCACACCACCTTGTCATGTAGAATGAGAACAAACTGCAAAAGGGAAAGAAGATTGTAGAGCCAGTGGAGAGGTGCACTTTCTCCTAATAGTGGGTTAGCTACCATATGGCTGCTTAGGGTACTGTAAAGGGAGTACAGTGGAGGTATATGCAAAGGGAGCCCCACATCTACAGCACTTAGGAAATGTAGAGAAGCCAATGAAGAGCAGTTTAGGTTGCCTGTGTACCCAGAGCCAACTGGTAGTATGAACTGGGACAAAATTATGGACCACTTGGCCTTTTCTCAGCTTAATTCAGACATTCCATTATGACTTTTTAGAGTTGAGCCAACCTACTCCAAATATTGTTTTGTTTATCTGACCTAAATAAATGGATTTTTATTTTTAACTTGGAACTGAATTCATAGTTTTTTTTTTTTTCTTCTTCATCCTATAATTATTGCATAGGAGAGTTGGGAGTGAGACTTCTAAATTGCTTCATTTTGCAGAGTAGCTGTGTACCAAAGGACACAGACTTTGGTGGTTTACAGGCTGGAGTCTGATTTTCAGGCCTTAACTGTATTAAGGACTCAAAACTTTTCATGTCCTCATTTCTTTATTTTTAGAATGGGACGAATAGCACATGCTATTCTTGCTAAGATTTCTCTTAGAATTATGCAAGTTGCGGGCAGAGGTCACAATGCTGTTGTTTATAATCATAGTATCAATCACTTGTCTGCATAAATAAATGGCTCTGTCTGCTGAAAGAAGTGCAGATTCGGGGAACAGCGAATGGCTGGTGGGGCCCAACCCAAATGCTGCCCCCTCTGTGCCATTTACCCTTGTGTGAGACCCATCTGTAAAATGTGCTGCTCAACTTCTGATCACCTTCTCAAGTGTGGCAATGAAAGCAGAAAAATTAAGATCTTTTTCTGTTATATCCTGGAACATAGACAGGAAGAAAACAAGTTTAAAAACACACACAAGACTTGACCTGATTTATAAATTAAACTTCACCCTGCCTGACAGGATCAGGCATTCCTGCCCAAGGGGTCACGTGTGGGTGTAACTTTCTGTTGCCCTACAATGTCTGATTTATTTGGAAATGTATTTTTTTTTTAGACAGGGTATTCTTAATGATTGTGTAGGATATTATAAACTGTTCTACAGCCATCAGCTACGACCTTTTGCTTCTCCTGGCATCTGAAATTTCATCCCAAGAGTTTTCTTCCTCTAACAATTAGTGGTGAACAGGTACAACTGCAGCAGCCCTTGTTGGTCATGTGTGACCAGAACACCAGCAACCTCTGTCAGAGTGCACCAAGCCTGGGTGCTATAAGTGGCATCCCTGGGCATTGACACTATACAAGTGTCCCTTGAAGCTTATAGAATGTCCTTAATTTCTCTAAGCCTTATTTTTTTCATCTTTAAAGGAGGAATAGCAATGGCACTTCAATCATGGGGTGATGGGTAGGAGTAAACTACTTGTAAAGGTGCCTCACACAACTGCTGGCTTGGAATCAGTACTCCCTCCTCATAGTTATTGCTGCTCTTGGCTCTGTCCTCTTCATTAGGAGGAGTGCTGTGCAGAAGTCCAGGACACAGCCCTCTTCATTTGATTGCTAGGGGAGAAAATGGCTCTTGAGCACACAAGCATGCTGCCTCTAATTGCTTCACAAGTCAAATCTGTAATTAGATGGTCCTTTCCTTGCTACTCTGGGAGGGCTGGCAGCTTTGTGAGACAGGAATTCCATGTGTTTGCTTTTCCTTCTTGGCTCCTGGTTCCTAACCCAGGCACATAGATGTGGCTCAATAAATACTTGTTGAACAAATACAGAGCACTAATACAGGCTTGCTGCCTTTCTGGACTGTCTCCTGAGAGGTCTGAATGGATATAGGCTCCAGATGCAGTCCTGGGTTCAATGTACATGTTGCTGAGGCTTTGATCTGATTGTCCTCTTCTACTTAGTGAACTTCAGGTTTCTATTCCATCCCATTACATGGCAATGCGGATGTCACCTGGCAGTAGGCACCCAGGCCCTTTGTGTAGTATGAGAGCAAGCAGACCGAGCTTCAAGCAGGCCAGTCTTATGGCCACCCATTTAATTTCTTATACATAAATTAAAAATGATGTCTCTCGCACTCAGCTTACGGAGTATGGCTGCACATGTGACATAAAAAATTTGTGAACAAAACACCTTTATCTTTCTGCTGGTGAGGCAAGAAATGTGAGCGAAGAACAGGTATCTCTACATTATGTAGTCAGTGCAGCTTGCAGAGGTTGAGGCAGTTACCCTAGCAACTGCGCCCCTGATGAGGACCTGGTTATGATCTGTTTTTGCTTCCTCAGCTCTGCTGCTTGGTCTCACTGCCTGTGAAGCCCACCATCTTTATGGCCAGGCCAGTCCAGGAGTGTGGGTGCAGGTGGGGAGGACACTCTAGGCTTCAGATGGTTGCTGGGCACCTTCTGTTTCTCTTTGTGAGAGCTTTGTAGACCCTGCCTGGCTGCCACCTCTCTTCTGTTCCTGGGCTCCCCTCCCCCCAGCCTTCCACTACCCCTGCCATGGATTCTTAGGTGGGTAGCTCTCTATCCCATTCCCCAAGTACACATTTCTCAGGCGGGAGTTTCCATTCTCTGGCATGTCTCTCTTGAACCCAGGGGTGCATCCTGACACTTCTACCTCTCTCTGCCCTGGGTCACCCTTCTTGGGTGTACCCAGTGACTTCATCCTTCCTAGCCTCCCCTGCAGACAGCCTGTTGCAGCAACACTGATGATCACCATTCTCCCCCTCTCTCCCCCATACCCCCTCTCTGCTCACTTCACTGGCGCCAGCCACTTGATGGGTCTTGCACTTTGATTATTTGTGTTAACAGTTAATTTAGCACCGTGGCCACGTGTGCCAAAGCTGCCTCCACTTCCTGCAGGCTCCCAACAAATAGCATTTTTATGAGATCCTTTCAAAGCTGCTCTCAAGCTGTCCCCTGCTTCAGTGGCTTCTGCTTCTAAATGTACAGACCTGAGGAGTCTCTCACCTTTCACTGTCCAGAAAATACACTGTCTACTAATCCTTATCATAGCTGTGATCTGGAGATTTTTGCAGGAGAGGAGTTATTCTAGCAAGTGTCATTCCACCCAGGGCACTGAATTGATCTATGGAGCTTTATGAAGCTGCCCCTGCGTTCCAGGATATGTGGGCTTGCCTGGGCTCAAAGAACATTTTTGGTGTCACAGCAGATGGATCATGCTATCATGTCATGTCAGACTTTCTTTTGCACCACAGTTTCAATTAAAATACTATTTCATATATTAGAGTATATTTTAGATTCCCTTTCAAATCATCTGCTAATGTGCCCTTCTACCCATAGATTTGATTACTCTCAACCCCCTTTCTTTGTGCTGACACTGCCTTGGATGTCATGAAGCATGTGTTTTGATTTTTAATCACTTGTACATTCTTTTTCATTTTCTACTTTTGTGAAAGGAGGTATGGTATTGCACAACTATGAGAGGACTATGGCTTCTCCAAAGAATTACAAAGAAAAGAATTTTGGTATTTTTTAGTTTTCTAAGCTCTGGTTCTTTTTTCTTTCCTTAAAATATTTTTAACTTCTCCCTTGCTTAGATTTCTAATAGAGATTATATTCTAGAATACTGATAATACTTAGGCTTTTTCTAAGGTGATAGCTCTAGTCATGTTTGTAGTAAATATGCTTATAGTCCTTGAACTGCACAGAGACAGCACATTGGAAGTTGTTTTTAAGACTTAGAAAGGGTTCCTGGTGCGCTCAGCTAGGAGGTCAGCAAAGGGCTGGTGAGGACCCAGAGCCCCCCAGCTTAGTGTAACCTGAGTTCTTCAATCTGCTTTATTATCAGACTAGGGCACTTAGATCAGGGGTTGACCCGGACGGGGCCCAAAGCCCTACATGTCTTCAAGAATCATTTCATTTTGGGATGGCTGGAGTCTGGGTCCCTCAGCTGGCTAGACTGAGCTCAGATTGACCACTATAGTTTTTTTTTTTGTAAGATTTATTTATTTATGCATACAGAACTGAGGTACAGGCTAGAGGTGCAGGGGCGGTGAGAGGATTCACCAGAGACAGAGTGGGGAACAGAACAGGCTGACTGACAAAGTACCCTGCTGAGAGGAGCAGCAGGCAGGTCAGGAGAGGTCTGCTGCACCATGTGGGTCACCTCCGGGGCAGGTGGGGATCAAACTCAGGCGGAAGTGGCTTTAGCTTCTTCTTAGTGCTGTGCTTTAACCCACTGCACCACCAAGGAGGGCCCATACCCCTGTAAATAGGTTTTAGTGGTGGAATCACCTTTTATATTGACCCTAGGTGTGTGTTTAATTAGCCGATGGACTTTGTTCTACTTGCTTATTGCAGTCTACTCTTTCTGACTACATATCCACTCAAATGGAGTAGTCACCATAAAATCGCCACATGATCACTTATTATTTGGCAAGTTCCCTAATTGCTTCCTTCAGACAAGTGTGTTTTGGGTTGATCTAAATCCCCAAAGAGAGAGACAGGAGCAAATATGAATATGTATCTTGCACCTGTTTTGTAATATCTGACTATGGAAAATACAGTTACCATCAGCAGTTGCAGTGGTAAAACTATGATTGTGAGCAGTGACTTCCAATGTATCAAATCCAATGGCAGAGACCTAATCCTCATTCTCATTAAGTTCTCTAGACTATTTAAGCTTTGTGTTCAATCAGATTTTTTGGAAAGTCCTTTATTTCCTTAACCACAAACCAGTCCTTCTGCGTGTCTTTCTTCTCCTAATGTTCTTGTAGGTAGACAGAAGCTACAGTTCCAACAACTGTTATTTTATCTTTATTTTTTGCAGATATGTCTAAAATTGAAATGTTTAGTTCTGAAACAGAAACCATTATTTTTAAAGTAAATCAGACAATTAAAGTGTCTACCACTGTTATAATCTAAAATGCAATATGTTTATGATTATTGTTATCATTTTTGATGTTGAAGTAATGTAGAGGGCCTAACACTTTATGATCTTTGTCTTGGGGATACAATAATAAAAACTACAAGGAAGTCCTGCCTTAATGGGAGCAAAATTTCAAGCACTCAGGACTGCCATGCTTCTCCTCTCCTGGCATTAAATGCTTCAGTCCCATTTCCCTTTAGTTTTATTCTTACATTCAATGAAGTTCTCTTTATTCTTGCTTCACAATCTCTTTCTAGTACATGCTTCTCTTCATTCTTCTCCATGGTTCTGAATTCCTAACTACTTCTAAACTTACCTCAGACTTCCCTTCACTGTTATCTGATCTGTTTTCTTCCTGCTGCTACATTACTTTTCAAAAGGCACAAATCTGACCAGTTTAACTGTTCATTCAATAAACAATAGATATTGAGAATTGATTCTGTGCCAAAATCGGATAATTGCTGAGATTACAGAAACACACACATACAACGGAGAGAGTTTTTAGAGTCTTATAGGTCTCACAATATACATTGGAGGGAACTGAACTGAAAGTAAAATTAAAAATACAGTGTGATACCTGCTAAGATAGAAATATGATTGCTAATCATCTACCAGATTAAACCTAACACTTTTACTTTAGATTCATTCAAAGCTTCCTAACCCCTGAGTCAACCTACATTCTAGCTTCCTCTAACTTGCTTCCTGTCTTCAGGGCTATGCTGTGCTCCCTACCACTTCCACAGCAGGCTCCACTTTTCCTGCCATTCTGTTTTGCTTCGGCCCTTTCTCTGTGTAAAAAGCGCTCCCTTTGTCATCACTATCAACTCAAATTTTCTCTGTCTTCTAAAAGCTGTGCTTTCTTGCTTTCTAGGAAGCTTTTTTTTTTTTTTAAAGATTTATTTATTCATTCATACAGAACTGGGGTACAGGCCAGAGACGTGGAGGGTGAGAGGATTCACCAGAGACAGAGCGGGGAGCAGAACAGGCAGATCAATGAAGTACACTGCTGAGGGGAGCAGCGGGTGGGTCAGGAGAGGTCTGCCATGCCATGTGGTCACCTCCAGGGCAGGCGGGAATCGAACTCATGCGGAAATGGCTTTAGCTTCTTTGTGCTGTGCTTTAACCCGCTGTGCCACCAGGGAGGGCCAGAAAGCTTTTATTTAGAATACCCAACTGAAAATATTTCCTTTCTCAAACTTTTCAAATATTTGTTTACATTATTCTTCATTTTGTATATTTTTTCATCTCAGTTGTAATTCCTATGGACATCCCACCACCACTTCACCCATGCTATCTGTGCTTGAATTTGCTTGGAGAGAACATTTTTTTGCCTATCATTAAAATTTCTTTTCAACATTGGAGGACTTTTCAGGGTTATTGTTTCTTTGGTTCAGTTTTAACAAATTACACATATGCTCCCTTTGTGTTTCATATTTTTGCTTTTATCCTTTTAAACTGAACATGTATCTTGATTTTTAGGGATCTCTTTCATAGTGCCATCAGAGCTGTGGAATATTAAAGATATTTGCTATTCCATAAGTTTCTGAAACACAGCCAGCCCAATTTTGTATTTGATATAGCTTACAGTGAAAACTTAGCATTTAATAGAGAAACAGAAGAATTTTCCAACGAATGGCTAATTGAGGAGGCTCATAGAAGAAACAAACTTCTCTGGGGCTTAAAGAGGAGTTCACATCTCATTGTCTGAGAAGAAAGGAGGTTAGGTATAAGGTAGGGATGAGAACACACTGATATAATGAAGTCAGCAACGCTGTGTTCGAA
Organism: Condylura cristata; assembly: GCF_000260355.1. NCBI lineage: Eukaryota > Metazoa > Chordata > Mammalia > Eulipotyphla > Talpidae > Condylura > Condylura cristata. The sequence continues at coordinate 62,410,609 of NW_004567110.1, read as the reverse complement.
CAGGGGCTTCTGTGTTGGAGGACTGATATATACTAGTATATCTTCAATACAAATTCAAATATTATCATATCTGGTATTCCTCCAGAAGAAAAGACCTACTTTTAAGTGAATTAAAGGGAATGACTAAATTCTGATCTCAGAATGATGATAAAATGGACCAGCCTGGAACAACACAAACACTGAACGGAAATAACGACCTGGATTTTCCAGAGGTTATTATTATTATTATATTGTTATTGTTATTGTTATTATTGTTATTATTATTATTTTTAAGGCAACCTTGGTTCCTTATATATCACACTTGGGCTAGGATGCCCCAAACCATACAAAATTGTTAGTTGAGTGTTAAATATTTCAAAGATAGATGTTCTAGTCTTTAAAATTGCCATGGAGTTTTAGATATTGCACATACCCAGAAGATGCTGATCTGTAGAAAGAGAAATGCTGGCTTCTTCTGCTCACACAACCTCCCACTTGATTGCCTTTCTCCCACCTTCCCAAAGTTCTCTCTGCTTCATTTACATGCTTGCTTTCTCGGAATGGTCTGCCATCCTTTTTCTTCTTCCATCAGCCTTGCTCTTTTCTCCCCACAGACATATATATTCAATATATTAAAGTAGCATTTTTAAAAAATATTTATTTATTTATGTATACAGAACTGGGGTAGAGGCCAGAGGCATAGGGGTGGTAAGAGGCTTCACCAGTGACAGATCAGGGAACAGAACAGTCCAACTGATGAAGTATACTGCTTGAGGGGAGCAGCAGGCGGGTCATGAGAGGTCTGCTGTACCGTGTGGGTCACCTCCAAGGAGGGTATCGATCTTATGCTGAAGTGACTTTAGCTACATAGTGCTGTGCTTTAACCCACTGCACCACCAGGGAGGGGCATAAAGTAGCATTTTAAATTGATGTCGAAGTAGATAGTTAGAAAACTTGGGGAGGTGCATGAAAATCTTTTCTGTTTTATTTTTTATAGTACTAGCCACAAAGCACTGGGCATGTTCTCTATAGATTCAGGAGAAGGGTAAAGGAGATTCTTCGAGCTTTCTGGTGAATCTTTACTCTCTGGGCTCTCTGGCATTGTCTTGTGGCCCCCATTTGTAGCCAATCCACCATTATCTTGTCACTTCCATACATTGCCACACACTGTCCTGTGTGATGTTGCCTTTCTAGCCCCAGTGTCAGTGTGCCCACTTATGCATGTGCAAAATAAATATTATGCACCATACTCTATGGATTCCACAGCCATATTATCTAATTGCAGTCCAGCAGCATGTCTATGATAAGACTAAGTACTGTGTCTAACTCCGCAGGACCTCAAGTGTACCTTTCTGCTCTGGCTGATGTTGTGCATGGGTGAGCACACTTCCCAGTAAGGCCAACAAACAAACCAGCAGAGCACAGTGCATTCTGTCCTGCAAACAGCTGCAGCCCCCTAGCTTATTTTTAGCAGAAACTGCAAGAAGCCCTAGGCCCTTTATGAATATGTACCCCACCCACGTGTCAGGTTCACTTCCTGTTTTTCCTGCACCCACAAGGCATATCAGGCCCTATATATTCCCATGGGTGGTCCTAATAAAGAGACTCCGGACTCCAGACTCCTGTTTCACCTTCTTGCGGCTCCAAGTCTCATATGTTTGGGTGAACATAGTGGTCAGCATGCCCCTTGGTGGGATAGCAACAACAAGCACCTTGCCTAAAATCATATAAATTGTTAGAATTCTGGCTTTGGAGATCATGTTAAAATCTAAGCTGACTGGGGGTAATTTAATGCTGCACAACTACATCACCACACAGGTGACTGGATAAAAAAAGTTTAGCACATAAGTAAAAAGACATGGAAACAATCCAAATGCCCAAAAGTAAATGACTGGATTTAAATGATTGGTACATATACACAGTGGAATATTACTCAGCAACCAAAAAAAAA
>NW_004567110.1:62378518-62407714 GCF_000260355.1 Condylura cristata | reverse complement strand
ATATACATGCATATCATATATATGTGTATGTGTATATATGATATATTGTATAAATATAATATATATACAATATATATTCTTATTTAAAATTAGCAACATTGTTTTATTAAATAAAAACACATCCTCTCTAGAGTTTATGTGCAACTTAATATCTTTTCAATGAACTTCTTTTACTTTCAGTTGGTTAAATGGTTTCTGTTGCTTGCAATCATGAGAATTATCTGAAACCAACCAAAATATCAGGTGATGGTTTAGAGAGCACATAAAAGAGATTCATTGCTTGATTGTCAGAAACAATTAATGCCAGGTCAGTTAAGAAGCCACTTGGAAGGTATGGTCTAGCAACTTATTATATATATAAACAATATATTTTTAAATCAGTCACCTTGAAAGAAAGGCCTAATGATACCACTTGTAATGATATATTCAGAATGGAATATTGGGCACTTTCTTATTTCTACTTGACTATATGAATTATGCTTACTAGCCTGCAGTAAACCTCCTTGAGCCTGGACCCTGTTTCAGCGACCATACAATTATCATACTGCTTGGCAATAAAAAAATTGTCCAAAGCTTTGGTCAGTTGAAAACATAATTACACTGATTGTCTGAATATAAACAGAGATTATGGAGGGGGAAAGATAATTTATATGTGCATTGATAAATCAGAACCTGGGGGTTGGAATACAAGCATAAGAGAGCATTATAGTTAATGAAATGTTTCAATGAACCTTTATTTCCCCTTTTTAACCTCTGAAGCTACATTGTTGCTGTAGTTCATTGCGTGTCATCATGTATCTTCTTGGTTTGAATGAAAAATTCTTCCAATTGTGTCTAAGTTCAAATGCCTGAGTTGAGTTTTGGTGAGGAAAGACAATGGAGGTTGACTGTCATTGTTTAAACTATTGTTGGGAAAGCAAACCAAATGAAGACCCATAAAAGTTATTGCAAAATTATGGATGCAAAGAGAAAAAAAACAGCCAACTATCTGGAAATTGTCACCGCCTCTTCCCAAATCACCGTGAGTTTAGTGGCAATGTCTCTGCTTTCCCTGATGTTTCCTCAGTTTACTAGTCCTAACTCTGTTCAATCTTCATTTCTGGCTCCAACACTTTCCTCAGGCACTGTGCTTTATTCCATGTCTTGTTTTCTAGTGACTTGCTATAGAAAGAAAGCTGTCAAAAAGTTTCTACATGCTTCTGTTTGTCTATTTACTTGATTTGGAAATATTATTTATTTCCTATATTAACCTCAGACACTGAGAATCATAATCCATGAGATCTCATCTGGTTATAATATATAAAGAGTTAGTATTTATTGGAAGAACATAAAAGACTGATGCCTAGATAGTACGCCAGTACATTAATGACTTCCTCACAGAGATATGCATAGGATGTAATGCTCTCATGAGAATGCTAACTGCTTTAATTTCTATTTATTGTATTTTTAAAATTATTTTAAGAAGTATATTATTCTTTGACTCAAACAGACATAAATTTACTAGCAGTTATATCCTTCAATAAGCAGTTTTCTTTTTCATATACAACTAGAATAATAATACAAAAATAACTGAAATTAAATAGTGGTTATGAACATAGAGATCATAGTATCTTTAGGAGAACTGATGATCAATAACATTAACATGCTCATACATTTCTTAAATATTGGAAGAAATGTGAAATTTTGTATACATGACTTAACTTTTAGAAGAAAAATGTTTTTTTCCCCTCTCTGTGGGAAAAACTTACTTATACTCCCTGCCTCCTGCTTATGTTAAGACTGAATCTGCAGACTTCTGGGTTGTAAAGTCTTTGCTTCTTAAAGTCAACTACCTTTGATAAAATAGTACGCCATGGAAATGCTGGCAGTGCTCTGTATCACAGTTAATCACTTGCTGTTTAAACAGATGAATGTACCTATGGTCAGAGAGAGAATATGGAACATTTCCTGGTAGGAAAGCTGCTGACCACTGAGGACAGGTTTCTTCACCTGAGGTTCGAATTTCCAAGCTGGAACAGAGTATTAACAACTCAGTAACATATCAATGTGTTTTGATGTATGGAAACTTTTTCATTAGGCTATATAATTTGTATGTAATGAAACTATAGAGCTTTTATTAAATTTACATGAAAATAAATTAAATTCTCTAGGACACTTCATAAAGGACAGTTGAAAGAATTTGCAGTGGGCTGGGAAAATGTACAGGAACACATGTGCACGAAGGTCACTATATACACAAGATTCTGCTGGAAGTGTGTGTTTGTTCTTGCAGTTTCTACGCTCAGAGGGATAATGGGATTTTGCTCAAAGAACCCAGTCTTCACTCCTATGACGAAAAAAGACTATGCCCTGTGAGAATGAATCACCAAACAGTTCCACTTGGATAATTTTTGTTTTCTATACTGTGACTAAGGTCTGTTTCACTTAAGTGAAGGCATTCTAACCTGCACTCCGGGGCTCCTGTCTTCTGCAGGTTAGTGAATTAGGAGGATTATACATCTTCTTTCAAGGATGTTTGTTGTTAGAGTCAACAAGTGCCATTTTCAGTTTTTACCTACTGAGCTGCCTCTCTATGTCCCAGGCTTTGCATCTGTGCCCTGTATTTAATTTGTACAACACTCTTATACAGCACAGATTGTCTACTCTACTTTGTATATAAAGGCAGGCAACCAAGGTACAGAAAGGCTAGGTAATCTGACCAAAATTTATGTCTAGGAAATGGTAGGGGTAGGACATAAATGTAGGACAACACGGCTGAAATTCATGCTTTCTCCCAAAACACTTTGTCTTATACCATCATGGGTACTACAAGGACAATGTAGGAGTGAGGGTAGATGGCAAAGTGTCTACGGCTACATACTAGCTATGTGTTCTACCCTCTGAACCACCTCCCATGAACCTGTTGCCACTTAAACTGGTGGTCATGATATAAATGTTCTTAGTGGGCAGTAAAGCAAAATCAGAGGAACAGGAAATAAGATGACTAATGTGAGAAAAGTTGGGGTGGTGTCTGGATGACCTATGATTCATTTGTCTTCCATCAGTATGTCAGATGGCTTGGGACAATGATCCAGCATATATGACTATTCTAATAGCTGGCGAGCCCTAGAATATCTACACAGGTATTTCTATGTGGGAAACAGCTAGGGAAAGCATGGGAATGTGTGGCCAGGGCTCACTGTGGAATCTATGCTCTTGCCTGGGTGACCCTCATTCATCAGCTTGGTGCCAAGTCCTCACTTGGCTGAGGGCAACCCCAGATGTTTAATTTCCTCACTGTAGAAGAACCTCTTGCAACCACAGAAATCTGACTCACTGAGGAAGCTGGAACCTGGATCTTGTTTGCCTCACAGCTAACTCTTTCCTATGTTCTCATCTGGGTCACAGCAGTCCTTGTGTCTCCTCATTGCAAAGATAAGATTCTGTTCTTCTCAATTTGGATCCTCTTACTTTATCATTCCCTAAGAAATTCTTTAGGAAAAAGTGGACAGTTTTAATGAGAAAAATACATCATATTGTTTTATAGAAAAATTGGAATCCATTTGCAATGTTGAATTTTTATAGATAAAATAAGGAGGAAAGAGAAACAAGTGCCTACATTTTTACTTGCTCCCTCTCTTTTCCTCCACACATACTCACAAATCATCAAATTATGCATGTGGGTGGGTGGGAGAGTAATAGACATATATAGAGAGATAGACACATACATGCACACACACACACACACAGACGGAAAGAGAAAAAGATCGCAAACTCTGGGGAGGACCACTCCCTATTGCAAGCAAAGCTGCTGAGAAAGCACACGCCAACCTTGGTAGTGAAGTCACGCAAATGCTATGCCCCCAAAGGCCACAGGAATTGTGGAAAGATCTGTGTAAATATCTCATGCATTCTTGTGATCTAAGGTTTATGGAAATAAAAACCACAATCGAAAAACCAATGCCACATTTATTCCTCCTTTTTCCTTTTTTACTTTAGAATATATTCATAGAACATTTTAAGGAGCGGCCAAGAAAATAAACTACTTCAATTTTATTACCAGGAAGACATGAACGAAAACGCCTAATAAGGACTAAGCAGGTTAAAGAGGATCCACTTGGAAAGAATACAAGTGAAAAACCAATGAACATGAATTAGCACGAGCACTCCCCTGTTCCCCACCCCTCCCTACGCTGGAGCTCTCAGACATGAGGACAAGAGCAGCTACCTCATTTTACCCATTTGCAGCTGGGATGGGTAGTGCTATGAATACTCAGCTGCTCCAGACCTTATCTTACTGCACAGAACTTCAGGCTGCCATCCTTATCTAGCATTTCATAATTTTGTGGTGACTATTGGACTTGGAATGTCTCACACACTCTGAGTACAGCTCACACACTCAACTGCTGAGGCTTCCTTGGCACCAAGTTTAAAGAAGCCATTGAGCAGCACATGATTTTCCACACATGCCCCTCTTTAGGCACACCCTCCCCAGGAGGACAGTAACAGATTCAAAGGAGTCCTTTCTGCCTTGCCTATTTCCTAGGTCTGATAGTGAGCAGAGGCTCTCTCTGGAGAGGAAACTGGGATGCTGTGTGCATATGCTAACACCCTTCTGTCATATATTGTATAACATAGCAGCACAGTGAGAACAGATTACAACCCTAAGTGCTAAGTTATATGTATTTAAATATTTAGGTGATATATCATCTAATTATATATCCATATGCACTACATCATGATTACCACCTAAAGTCTAGTTTCCATTCATCACTATAAAACTGACCCCCTTAGTACCATTTCACCCATGATCCCCAAGATCTTTTACCTTTGGTAACAATTGATTTGTAATTACTATCTACGATTTTGTTTGCTTTTTTGGCTTCTTAATATCATACATATATGTGAAATCATACTGTGTTTGTCTCTCCCTTTGTCACTGATTTTACTTACCATGCCATACCAGCCTATCCATGCTGGTATGTTGTAAATGACAGTATAGAATTCTTTATTATGTGTGAATAGTATTCCATATAAATATGTTCATAGGTAGATAGCTGATAGATGTATAGATAGATATCCCCATCATTAAAGCTTGTCGTTGTTGCTAAAGTGTCATTGGTTTACATCATTGTTAATATTTGGGAAGTGTAGGATCTTCCCCTTTAGTTGTAATCACCATAACACATCTATCACAAAAGCATTGTATTCATCCTCCATAATACAATATGCTCTCACCCCCCTTCCACTCTGGATGTCTCAGATCATTGGTCAGCTTTTAATGGTTAGTTTAAAAGTTTGTCTTTGAGTGGCACTTAGTTTGGTTTCTTTATCTTTCTCATATAAGTGACATCATCTGGTATTTATCTTTCTTCTTTTGGGTTGTTTCCACTTATATATTCCATTCTGGCACAAACCATGTTGCTGCAAATAGCATGTGCTCTCTCTCTCTCTGTAAATAGTATTCCATTCTTGTATATAGGTCACATCTTTTTGATTCTCTCATCAGTTTTGTGACACTTATTTTGTTTTCATAGTTTGGTTATTGTAAAACGTGTTGCAAAAAGTATAGGAATGCAAGTTTTCTTTTGAATTGGTGTTTTTGCATTTGTTGGGTGGGTACCAAAAAGTGGAATTGCTGGGCCATCTGCCACATTCATTTTTAGCCTTGGGAATCTCCACACTGCTTTCCACAGTGGCTGGACTAGTTTAAATTCCTACCAACAGCGTAAGAGGGTTCAATTTTCTTCACAACCTCCATAGTACTTATTGTTTCTGGTCTTTTTGTTATGGGCCATTCTCACAGGTATGGGATGGTATCTGATTGTGGTACTCATTTACATTTCACTGATGATAAATGATGTGCAATTTTATGTGCTTGGCCATCTTGCCAACTTAGTTCTTTTATTCTTTTATTTAATTAGGTTATACATTTTATTCTTTTTGTGTTTTATAAACTCTTTGTAGATCTTTGATATAAGTCTATTGTCAGATGCATGATATGAAAATATTTTCTCCCAATAATTGTGGTGTCTCTTCATTGTAGATACTGTTTCCTTCACTACACAGAATGTGTTTAGTTTGATGTGGTCCGAATTGTTTATATTCTCTTTTGTTTTACTTTTGCTGGAGAAGAATTTGCAAAGACATTACTGAAGATTATGTCATGAAGTATTTTGCTTATGCTTTTTTTTTGCTGTGTATTTTATAGTATCTTGTCTTATGGTGTAGATAGTGGTTTAGTTTTGTCCTTTTGAGTGTTTCCCAACACCACTTATTGAAGAGGCTTTCCTTATTCCTGTATACTCTTGGCTTCTTTGTTGAAGCTTAAATGTAAATATTGCTGTGGATTAATTTCAGGGTTTTCATTTCTTTTCCATTGATCTGTGTGCCTGTTTTTGTTCCAGTGCCATGTTGCTTTAAATCATTATCACTTTATATTGTAATTTGAAATGTGGAACTGTGAAAATACCATTCTTTACATAGTTGTAAGGTTGTTTTTGTTATTTGGGGTCTTTTGTGGTTCCATAGAATTTCAGTAATATTTATTCCATTTATTTGAAGAATTTCATTGAAGTATTTATTTGGATTACATTGAATGAATATATATAAATATATGAATCTCTCTCTCTCTACACACACACACACACACACATATATATATACATATATTCATATATTGTGGGTGGGTGGGTGGGTGCAGAATGGCCATTTTAGCAGTGTTGATTTTTCCAATGAACAGGGACTATATTTCTATTTTTTTTTTAAAGATTTATTTATTTATTCATACAGAACTGGGGTACAGGCCAGAGGCTCAGGGGCGGTGAGAGGCTTCACCAGAGACAGAGTGGGGAGCAGAACAGGCAGATCGATGAAGTACACTGCTGAGGGGAGCAGCGGGCGGGTCAGGAGAGGTCTGGCTCGCCATGTGGTCTCCTCCGGGGCAGGCGGCAGGCGGGAATCGAACTCATACGGAAGTGGCTTCAGATTCTCAGTGCTGTGCTTTTAACCCGCTGCGCCACCAGGGAGGGCCTATATTTCTATTTTTTTTACAGCTACATCTATTTCTTTTACAATGTCTTTTATGATTTTTTTTGTGTCATACACCTTTGTTGGTTTTATTCCTACATATTTTTTTATGATTGCAAATGGGATCATTTTCTTAATTTCTTCCTCATTTTTTTGCATATAAGATAACAGATGATTTTTTGGTATTGATTTTATAACCTTCCATTTTGCTGAACTCCTTTATTATTTTAGTTTTTCCATGTTTCTCAATGTATATTATCATGTCAACTACAGATAATGATAACTTACCTTTTTCTTTCCCAATTTGGGCTCTTTTTATATCTTTCTCCTGCTTAATTGCTCCAGCTAGGATTTCCAATACTGTGTTAGATAGTAGGGGTGAGAGAAAATACACTTTCTTCTATAAGATCAAAGTGGAGAAGCTTTCAGTTTTTCACCATTTAGAATAATGTTAGCTGTGGCTTTGTCATATATGCTTTTATTATGGCAAGATATGTTCTATCTATCCCCAGTTTTGCAAGAACTAACAAACTACCTGAAATTTATAGCAAGAAAATTCCCTGAATCAGGAAAAGACAACTTTAAAAAATGATAGGAAATATTTGTGTCATTTTAATTTGGTCTTCACTCGTCTCCTTTCCAGTTTACAGTAATTTGAATAAAACAACATTATTCCCCAGAATGGAACTTGGGTCCAAACTCCAGATCCTTTTCTGCAATTTATTGTGTTTGTTTCTTCTGCTTTTCTTGGGATAAACGTAATGATACAGCGTGATTAAATGTTTTCACTAACTCAAAATTATTCAAGATGGCAAAGATGTGGTATTTCTTGAAAATGTAATGAAGGAAACTAACAATCTAACAATGCAAAAGATATATAATAGATCACCAAAATCTTAGGAAGAAAAGCTGAAGAATCTTTTTTGTGAAGTGAGGCCATAAAAAAGCACTTGTAAATAACAGAGGCATTTAGAAAGCAGCATGTATGCCTGAAACAGGACTCATGTAAACAAAACATCTCAGAAGATGCTAAAATTTCACCACTGGCTGATTTATATATTCAGTGCAACCCCAAATGAAAGTTAAAGCAGAGTTGTAAATATATTGTTAAGTATTCAAAGAATGCTACAGCTCAGAGTAATCTTCAAAGATTAGTCAGATTTTATTTTGTTTTACTTTTTATTAACCCATGTTATTATAGAAATACTTTTAAAACACTAGCTAAAGTAAGCTAAAGAAATAAAGCCTTTAGAGACTACACATGACAAGGAATATGGTCTTTGGAAAAAGTCTTTACCCAAATTAATGACTACAGCCTTCAAATAAAAAACAAAACCCCAAGAAAAAGAGGACACTCTGACATAGCCACATTATAATATTCAAACATTTCATTTACAATATGAAATTAAACATATGAAGAAACACAAAAATGTTGCTTAATGAAAGGAACAAAATAGCCAATAACCATCCTTGAGGAAAAAACAGGCATTCAAATTACCATTGAATTACTTAATTCTTTGATTTGAGTCTTAAGTGTGTTTAGATAACTATTGGAAATCATGGAAATGATTAGAAATACTGAAAAAGAACTAAATAGAAGTAACAGAAATTTTGGAGGTAAAAATTACAATTGAAATGAAACATTAACTGGATCATTTCAAAATCAGGTTGGACCAGATAGAACAAAAGAATCAAAATTGAGGAAAAGACAATTGAAATTTTATAATCCTTGGGAAAGAGAAAAATTTAATAAAATTCATTCCAATCAGAAAAAAGTAAGGTGCAACTCAGTAAGCCTAACAGACATGTGATTTCATTAAGCAAATCAAAATATGTATCACAGGAGTCCCAGAAATGGATGAAAATTGGAGAAAGGGACAGAAAAAAGTAATGAACCTCTGAATCATATACATGTTGTAAGCTAATAGAAATTTAATTTTAAAATGCAATATATGGAGTAACAGAGAAGATTAGCTTGGCCTCTATGTAAGGGTAATGCCCAAATAGTGAAACATTCCATACTTTGTAAGGGAATTGCATGATAAAAAGACACTAATAAAGAAGATGAAAAAAATTAACATAGAAAGCTCTAGAAGTAAAATAAACTAAAAGGAAGAGCAACCCAGTGAAATTAAAATTATAAACTTACAAAGAGTCAAGATAGGCCCTCCCTGGTGGCACAATGGGTTAGGACACAGTGCTTCAAATGAGCAGCAGCCACTTCAATGCAAGTTCGATCCCCAGTCGTGGAGGTGACCCATATGGCACGGCATACCTCCCCTGTCTCATCCACTGCTCCCCTCAGCAGTGTACTTCATCGATCTTCCTGTTCTCTCCCCACTCTGTCTCTGGTGAATCCTGTCACTGCCCCTGCCCCTCTGGCTTGTACCCCAGTTCCGTATGCATAAATAAATAAATCTTTAAAAAAATAGAGACAAGATAGAAGAAAATGAGAAATGTAGTAAAAAATGAAAAAACAAAAACAAAAACAAAACACTCAGTGAACTATGCAGCACCGTGAGGAAAAGCAATATAAGAATAATGGATATGCCAGAAGGGGAAGAGAAAAAAAAGGGAACAAAGCAAATATTTAAAGAAATACTATAAGGAAACATCTCAAACCTGAAAAACATAACAAATCCAGGAATCTAAAAGAACACCAGGTACCTAAAATAATTGACAACAAAAGCAGGACATACAGTGGTGACTTTCCAAGAATTCTAGACAATATTGAAGTCAGAGAAGGGATGAAGTATGTGATGTATAAAGGGGCGCAAATCAGGTTAACTCACTTTAAAACTGGCCAATATTGTGATTTTACCTCTTGTTGCAAAGAACACAATGAGGATCTCCTTATGCAATGGTCCCGGGTTAATCCTATGTGGGATGCAATCAGAGAGAATTTGTCTAATAAGGGTACACTTCATTTTCAAAATTGGCTGGACATATATCGGATGGAGGTGACTAAAAACCTTCTAGTAGTTGTGTTTAAGGTATGAAAATTTTCCTCAAATACTTTTGTATAAAACTTATGTCTCAAATATACTTCCTTCTTCTGCTGCTCTGGGAGAAGGCTACAGTGCTTGCCTGGCCCTCCTCAGTGATCAATCCTATTGCCTGTTATATCTCATTAAACAAAAAAATTACTCTCCATTTTGTCCAATTTCCTTCCCAATAGAATCATTTGTTTTCACTTACTGCTTGATTGCTTCCAAGAATTTTTTCTTCTTGAGACTCATTGAGACACGCAGGGTTCAGGGATCTGTGGCATAGCTCTTGTTCAAGGTTGAGGATTCCTCCTTTTCCTTCCCAGTACTGTCCAGCATCCTTGTTCCCTGATCATGATGGGGACAGAGTGGCTTGGCACAAACATCCTCCTTCAGTCAGGGGCAATTAGACTTACCCATACCTTGCCATAGTTGCATACTTCTCAAACCCCCAGAGAGGAGGAAATGAGAAGACTCTCAAAGAGTGAGTTCCTTTTTTTCTGGGCTTTTTGCTTTGTCTGGGTAAAAACAGCTGGAGACTTTCAGGGATGACTCGTTTATGCATGTTCACTTGCAGACCTCCAACTTACTTAGACTGCATGTGTCTCTTGCAATAAGGCAGACTATTTTCATATTTTGTGGAAATCTCAGTAGGATGACCAAGAAAATTTGTTTAGTAACACTGTAGCTTCATCCTAATTCTTTAAAAAATAATCCTTATATACTTATGTAATAACCCCTATAATCCTTCCTTTAGGGAGTTTTTATCTTAAACATAAATTTAAGCAATTTGAGGTCCAAGTTCTTTTAAAGTATTCTATGGATACCATTACCTATAGGATGCAGTCCAGGTACCCCAGGTTGGCCTACCAGTCCTTCTTCAGTCTGCACCCCACAAAATAGTCAACTCTTATCTGCAGCTCTGCTTTTCCACAGTACCTGTACACATAGGAAATGTGTTTCCAGCTTCTCTAGCCTGGTTCTCAGGTGTGGCATCTTAATGAAGTTTCCAATGAACAGTCCCATTTTTAAGCCTTCTCCCATCTTTTTGGAAAATCATGTGTCATTAGTGATGACATGATAATGCTCATCATGGCATGCTAAAACCCACCATGTCTATCTCCCTGGGGTAACTGTGAGCTCCCTGATTAGGCCTTAGCACCTAGGGGGTGTCCAAGAAATATATATTGGTTACAAGTCTGTGAGATAAAAACACAGAAGTTGACTCTGGTTTATAGTCGTTAGGTTTTACTTTACTACTTTTCTTTTTTTCCTGATCCTTTACCCTCCTGCTATGAGTGATGAAAGAGGAGAGGGGACCAACATCAAACCTAGGACAGGAAGAGCACATGGGACTCTGGTGATGGTACATGGGTGAAGTGGTGGTGGGATATCCACGGGGAGATATGTATATATACACATACATATGCATATGTGTGTGTATAATTTCAGGGTTTAAAACCACCCTAAATGTTGAGATAAAAACTGAAACTTTTTTCAGTTTGGTTAGGAACATTCTTTGAACACCATGCCAAGTTGTAAGACTGACATAAAAATGATCGGAAGACTGTCACTAAGTGAGGAATATAATATGTCACATGGAAGCAGTGGCTCCAGTGACATGCCTGATGCAATAGGAAACAAATGAGTCTGGTGGCTGTATCTCAGGACATTTTTCAAATGATCCACACTTATAAACTGGGGTGTAATTGAGAGTCCTTGTGGTGGTCTAGCCTGAAGTGAGTAAAGTATATTTTGAGATTATACTTCCACATATATAAATAGTTTAAATTCCTCTTTCAAACTCAAAGCTCAGTGGGAAGTACCTTCCTCATTTCTATTTAGAGTGAATTCCTTCACCTAGACAATGCAATTGTTTCCCTCCTAAGAGAGTTAAATCTTTTGTTTTGAAGGAATGGAACAATGGGAATAATTTAGAAGCTGAAGGGTTTTATGGGAACATAGACTGGAGACACCACCCAATCCAGACCAAATACTTCTCTTCAGGGCTTCAATGACAAGCATGTAGTGTGTGTTGTGCAGAGAACTAAGTGGATTCTTGTACTGGCTTTAACATTGTGATAAATGGCAAAGAGTCAGGTTATTCAAAATATATGTTTCTCCAAGTCTCTGAAGTTTCTAGGTATTTTTTTAAAGATTATTTATTCATACAGAACTGGGGTACAGGCCAGAGATGCGGAGGGTGGGAGGAGCCACCAGAGACAGAATGGGGAGCAGAATAGGCAGACTGTTGAAGTACACTGCTGAGGGGAGCAGTGGAGGGGTCAGGAGAGGTCGGCCACACTATGTGGTCACCTGCGGGGCAGGCGGGATCGACCTCATGCAGAAGTGGCTTAAGCTTTAGTGCAGTGCTTTAACCCGCTGCGCCACCAAGGAGGGCCAGTTTCTAGGTACTTTATGGGAAAAAAGTATACTGAACTCAAACACATACATTTTGGAAATATTAAACAGGTTTCTTTCTTGTGGAATGTGCCCCATTTTCCAATCATATTGAACATAGAACCCCCTTTTCTCTCATAAACATCTTGACAAAGCACATATTTTGGGAAATGTTGCTTGCTGAAAAGATTTTGCAGCCAAAAGATGTGTATGACTTTATAAACAAGCCTGGCTTCTCTGGGCTGTAAATGAAGTTCTGACCCCTCACATGTGGTGTGATGTGTGGCAAGGGAAGGAAATTGTTCTGCAAATGTCATTCTTGCTTTTGTAGGTAATGTTTTTCCCCCATCCCCAATAACAACAAGCTTCCTGCATTCAGACTGTTTGTATTCCTTCTTTCTCTTCAGAACAAAAGTTGTAAATGATTACAGCCAATGGGGTAAGGAGACAAGGAAAACAGAAAATGAGAAGAATATCTTCTGTTATGGGCATCATGGCAGGCATGTTGACAGCCGTAGGCCGGAGAGTGACCTGACAATGCAGTCTCTGACCATTTGTTTTTTCATCTAGTACTGATGATCTTTTTACTGTGTCTGATGCTGTGGCAAAGTATGAAGATGCTGTAGTACAGAACACCTTGTCTCCATCCTTGTGGTCTATGAAAGACAGACCAATCAAATAAGCAAAAGTGGGAGTTGGCACACTCTTCATGAAAAGGGCCAGAAAGCAAATACTGAAGGCTCTGTGGCTCATGGCTGGTCATAACTGTCTGAACTGTCTGGCTCCACTATAGTTGTGTACAAGCAACCACAATGCACAAAAACACTGGTGTGGTCATGTCCAGCAGTCTTGGATTTACAGCAATGGATTTAGATTGTGGGTTATAGTTTTCCAACTGCAGTCAAAACAATATGTATGCAGTCAAAATGTAGTATCAGGAAGGACAGATGTGTAGTAGAGTTAGGATATCTAAAGGAGAATTTGATATATTTGCATTTTCAGTTTGGATTATGAGAGTAAATTAGATAAGGAGGAGAGGAAAGAACAATTAAGCAGATGGAGGGGAATAGGGAAATGATCTGAGATGAAGCAGAGGAATGAGTGAGGTGTCGACCTTGCTGGGTCACCTGATCGGTCTCAGGACTTTTGTCTTTATTCTAAGACTAGGGAAGTTTTATGCAGGAAAATACATGCATAGTATTATTTTGGAGTCATTTTGATGACTGTAAAGGGTAGGTTGGAAAGGAGAGTTGGGTACAGACAAACTGTAACCTGTTGAGAGACTGGCGCAGTTGTCATGGCAAACATGGCAGAATCTTGGCAAGAACAGCTGTTGTGGCAGTGAAAGAACTGTAAAACTCATACAAATTCTAGCAAGTAAGCCAGTGAATTTCTTACAGGATTTAAATATTAGGTGAAGATGAAGGAAGTGACCAGAATGACTCCTGACATCTGGTTGCCTTGCCTGAATGAGAGTGTCACTTATTCAATAAAAAAACAGAAGACAGCAAATAGAGAGTGGGGATGCTATGAAGTCAAATAAGGACAATAAGTGGGCTGCATTTTTCTTATATAAGGAGGAAAGAATGGGTCTAGGACTCTGAGGAGAAACCTGGGTGGAAACTATAAACTTGAAGAGTAGTAGAAAACTTGAAGATGGAATATTCATTTAGAAGTGAGTAGAGGGCCAGGATTAGCAAACACTGGCCCAAAGGCCAACTCTTGCTGACTATCTGCTTCTGTAAATAAAGTTTTACCAGAATACTGTAATGGTTGTATTTCTCACACACCATCAGTGACTGCTTTGTGTAACATTATAGAGTCGAATAGTTGCAACAAATACTGTAGATTACCAAAAGATTACAATATTAACTGTCCCTTAATGGAAATAATTGGCTGACCACTGGTGCACTGTGAGGAAAAATGTGACTGAGAGGCAATCCTTAGGAAGAGCACATTTCTACTACACAGGTAGAGGAATATGAGCATCAAAATGCACTTATGGTGTAGTCAGGGGACAACAAAGGCCAAGAAAGGAGAACATTTGAAGAAGGAATGTGTTGTCAAAGCAAGAGAGGTAAAGAAAGGGAAGGGTGGAATAACCAGCCATGGAACCTAACACTGGGGTCCATGTAAAGCCTAATGGGACTTGTTACAACTGAGTAATGTGTGATATATTTGTTCTCAAGGTAGAAGGAGGATAGAGAGAAGGGGAGACAGCAACACGACCCACTGGCAGAACTATAGCAACATGAACAATCAAATGTAGATATGTGAATGGTAGACTTGCCTTGATTTTCTGTAAGTACCCAACCATAACTCCAAAATTCTTAGTAATGCCTTCTATTACTGGTATGTGTGTGTGTATGTGTGTGTGCGTGTTGCATGTGAATTTAAGGAAGCCTTGACTAATGTAATACATATAGGATAAGAATTCTAGGCAGGAATCATCGTGAGAAGTAAGCGTCTTGAACATTTGTTTGTAGAATGTTTTGGGAGATCACTGGACTTTCATGTTTCCCACCCCTGACCCATGCGCTTAACTTGGAGGTAGAATAGTAGAATATAATGTTATCTAGATTTTGAGGATCTGAGAGTCCCCAATTACATCTAGATTACCATAGCTGTAGTTTAGGAGAGGTGACAATACCAGTATCTTAATGACATTAATTATTTTTTCCTATCTCTCCCCACTAGTGTAAAGCTTCCTGATAACAGAAATCTTGTCTTTTTCATTGCCAAATCTCTTCATACTTAGAGTGGTGCCTAGTCAAAGTGTGAGTGCATCTTCAGAACAAAGAGAAACAGAGATAATAATTATTATAGTTTTGTAGATAAGGATCAAGGCTTAGAGTGTCAAGTGAAGAATGAGAATTCTAATTTCTAGTTCCTATATAACTTGCTTAATTTGTATGTCTCAGCATTATTCCTGTTTTGCCATCACCTGTTGTCAGTTTCTGTGCACTGTGAAGTAACTTTTATTATGTCAATGACAGGTGAAGTGGCTTTAACTATATACATACATTCAGGAAACAACCTCATCTGGAACTCTTCTCTCTTGTCTTCACTAACTTGTCCCTGATCATCAATAACATTCTTCTCCAGTTTTAGGTGGACATTCAATTATGTGAATATGGGTTATAGCAACAGCTTGAAAAGTAATACTTGTGTGATTAAAACCTTTTATCTTTCGCTCTATATGTTTTTTTTTTTTTAACTAGAGATCTATTTGAACATATCATTTTTAAAGGTTGCACACTTTTGCAAGTATGAAAGAGAAGGGGTGAGAGTTTGGGGAGGAGAATTTCATCTCTGAGGTGTGACTTTTTATGGCTGATCCTAGATAACAGGAATTTCCAGGATAAGAAAGTGATAAGAAAGAAGGCATTGCCTAGTCATTATTTGGAATATGAAAAGTGGATTTTTTTTTATCTTAAGGAGATTGCTAAAATTTCCCAGTAGTTTCTCTCATTAGAAACTAAAGTCCAAAGCACAATGGGTTAGGACACAGCACTGCCAGCTTGCCGCAGCCATTTCAGTGAGAGTTCAACCCCTGGCCCAGGAGGTGACCCACATGGCACAGCAGACCTCTCCTGTCTCACCTGCTGCTCCCCTCAGCAGTATACTTCATTGATCAGCCTGTCTCTGGTGAATCCTCTCACCTCCCCTGCACCTCTGGCTTGTGCCCCACTTCTTTATGCATAAATAAATAAATCTTAAAAAAAAAGAATTTAGAATTTTGTGCTTAGATTTCTGGTATGATTTCCTTCCTCCTCCTTCAAGGAACCCTAATGCAGTGCTGCTGTGTGTGCAATAGGAGAGGCGTTCTGCAGGGACCCTGTTTTACAGGCATTCTGCCTATAACTAGTGATGGGCTCCATGGAAATTCCCAGGAAAGTCTGAAGGGACAGGTGGCATGTGAGGGCAAGGGGTTAGAGTGGCTTGGGGTGAGTGGAACTGGTGCATGTGGAACACAAAGAACTTGTGAAGCTTTCAGAGTGCAATGTAGTAATGCAGAGGGTCTGAAAAATACAGTATGTGGGGAAGCTGACCTATAACGAGAAAAATCACACCATTTATTTATGTAAATTGAGACTGCATGCGCATGAAATCACAAAATGCACTTTGTAAGCACACATTTGATTAAATGATGAATTTTAAAGACATTGCCTTTGAAGGGGAAGGAAATGAGACTGGGGTATGGGATACAATGCAATTGAATAATTATAGCGACAGGGGCCTTGCATGAACTAATGCTGATAATGTGCCAAGAAATGACGAATATGATTAACTCAACCCTTTGTATTAGATGTTTAAAAAATTCTTCAAGACTTTTCTCCTGAGAAGTCTAATCCTCTCAACAGGTGTTGGCAAGGATGTGGAGAAATTGGAATCTTTGTGCACTGTTGGTGAGAATGTAAAATAATGCAGCTGCTATGGAAAACAGTGTGATGGTTCCTCAAAAAGTTAAAAATGGAATTACCATATGATCCAGCAATCCCGCTTCTGGGTACATACCCAAGAGGACTGAGAGCAGAGTCTAGAAGAGATAATTGTACACCCATGTTTGCAATAGCTAAAACTTGGAAAAACCCAAGTGTGCATCAGTGGATAAATTAATAAGTGGTGAAATTAAAAATGAAGTATAGTTTTTAATAGAATATTATTTAGTCATAGAAAGGAAGGAAATTCTGACATTTGCCACAATATCAATGGACCTCAAAATAAGTTACATATGAAATAAGTTACATATAAAGAAACAAATACTATAAGATTCCACTTCTATGAAGTGCCTTGAGTAGTTAAAATCACAAAGATCGAAAATAGAATGCTGACTAGCAATGGTTTGGGGGTGGAGCAATGTAGAGTGATCAAATATAGAGTTTTAATTTTACAAAATGAAAAGCCTTTTTTTTTGTTTGTTTTAAAGATTTACTTATTTATGCACACAAAACTGGGGTCCAGGCCAGAGGTTTAGGGGTGGTGAGAGGATTCACCAGAGACTGTGGGAAGCAGAACAGGCAGATTGATGAAGTACATTGGAGAAGGAAGCAGCGGTCTGGTCAGGAGAGGTCTGCCGAGCCATGTGGATCACCTCCAAGCCATGTGGATCACCTCCTTGGTGGGGGATCAAACTCACACAGGAGCCGCTGCAGCTAGATTGCAGTGCTGCAAACTAACCGGTTGCGCCACCAGGGAGGGCTTGTGGAAATGGAAGCACAACAATGTGAATTGACTGGCCACTGACCTGTACACTTAAGATGATAGATTTTGTTATGTTTATTTTACCACTATAAATAGTCTACACATTAACATGGTTTAATTGTGTGCTTAACTGTTTTTGGTGTGACCCCTGCTTACTTCTCGAGACCTAAATCTCTCCAGATCCTTCTTTCCAACCTGCCACCTTTCTCTAGAACAGCATCAGAACATGACTGACAGTCCTTTTGCATGACACATCATTGTTCCTGTAGTCATCACATGTGTAACACATTCAGAGTGCCTTTGCACCCGAACTTAAGTAGACTTCTCCCCTCAGTCCTTATAACCCTCTCTACTCTCTGTGGATTGTGTTCTCATCCTCTCTTCTCACATCAGGGGTCATAAGCAGACTCCAAAACCCCAGATCTTGCCAGATATCTTGAACCTTATGGGAGTCAGTGTCATTTATCAAAGGACTTTTTTATTTTCTGAGGTAGCCCAAATTTCCAGCTACGTTGGATAGTACTAATCTTGATTTCTGCTAACTTCTCAGGAGAAAAGATAATTTTCCAATTTAATTTTGGTTTTCATTTGAATACTTCCCTTTTTAGTTGGTCTTTCTTCTATACATTTGTCTGCATGCCTGTGTGAGGGCAAGAACCACTTTCTGTCTGTCATGCTTAGAACTGTTTTCTACCAGAACAGGATGATTTATAATGAATAGACCACAGCCCTTGGAGGTCCTTCTCCTCAAAATCTCCATCAGAGAAAGTGCATACAGTTCTCCATTCGTGCATGCTGTTATTACCTCACATCAGATCTGGAGAACATCCCATAAAGGGACCGTCTTTGGAAGGCAGGTAAAAAATGTTAAAAGACCTTAAGATTCCAAGTAAATAAAGACCCTATCTGGGAGTCCTTATCATTTATGGTTGCCTTTGCTCTGTAGTGCAGGGGAAGGGTGAGGGATCGGAGGGGCTGGAGATAGGAGCATTATGCTCACTGTGTGATCTGAGCAAGTCTTGCTTTGGGTGGATCTATCTCTAGGTTGGGTATTGACAGTGCTTCCATGGATGCTGATGGGTGGCAGGTCAGGCAGCATCCAGCTGTTTCCTGTGTCTTCCTTCCATGAAACACTCTTCTTCTTCTGAGAGGTGAGAACAGATGCCTCTCCCCCCTGGGTGTACTCTGGTCACTGGTCAACAATCCTGGTGGTCTGGAATCCAGATCTTCCCTTTTGGCCTAGAACTTCGGTTCTGCCCATCAAGGCAGGGGAAGGCAAGGCCTATAAGGGACCCTCCCCCGTTCACCCATGTCTCCAGAGCCAAACCAAGCTATGAAAGGGCCTGCTGGACCTGTGGAAGGTCTTCTGTCCTGGCCTCTGCTCATTTGTGTCCTTTTTTTGAACACACAGTAACCGAGGATCCCCAGACCTGGCAGCTTCTGAAAGAAGACTTTCTTTCCATTTTGGCAACTTGTCTCTTTAAAGACACTACGTTCTTTTTATTGGATGGGAAATAATTTCACAAACAACACATTTACTTTAGTAATAAGACCCCACCTTGTCCTCCTACCTTCACCACTCACCAATAGAATTTCTTTTTCCTCTAATTTTTTTCTTGGCCTCTGGTGTTAATTGTCATAAGGTCAAAGTATAAACTCTCTGGGGGAGCCCGACATTGTAAGGATTTGACTGAAGATCAGAAAAAAATTGCAGTGAAGTAAAAACATCAGGGCCACAGAGCCAAAAATTGTGAGCTTCCTAAAGTCCCCCATCTCCATGGCCTGGGCTGGCTGGCGCCGGAGCTGCCCAGCCTGGCGCTCTCTGACTCAAGACTCTGTTTTCCTTGAGGGTTGGGGGTGTGTGTGGGGGGGTGTAGAGCTTGAGTCAGAGAAAGAGGGAGGGTAGGGCTGAGGGAGTTAAGTTGCCCTTTTGCTGCATGATTTATATTTGGTCAGAGTAGCCCTGTTCCGCTCTCCTCTGGCTGGAATGTGTCTCAGACATGTTGTTTCAATATGAGACTATCAGCTGGGCCCTTGTGGAATGTCCCCGGAGACTGGGAACGACCTCCCCATAGGGTCATTTGTTCAGCAGAATTCTAAGTCACATTCTCCAACATCTGCCTTCTATTAATACCTTCAAAATATTTCCATCAGCTTTGGGAAATCAGAAGATGCTTGGAGAGATGTTCAGCACCAAATCCTGGGGTATTTTTTAACTTGTCTTCTTTGTGGTTCTTTTGTTCTGTAGAACCCTGCATTCCCTTCCCGCCTGTTCTCCACTGTTGTCATGTAGCTACATGGTCACACTCACACTGTAAAGTTCAAGGGCAAGGTGAAGGTTTTCATGAGGATTACTTTAGTCTACGATGCTTACAGAGGAAAGTGAATTTGTACACACACAGGATAGAGGTGGATGCAGGCAGAGGCAGGACAGACATTCTGATGACATTTGCTGAAAGCAAAGTGGAGAGAAAGGTCACACTGTGAGAGGACTGAGGCAGGGCTGGCTGCCAACTCCACGTCAGAGCCTCACCAGGGTGGCTGGCCCCATCCAGTCCTATGAGAGCAAGAAGTGTGGAAAGAAAAGGGAGGGAGGAAAGAAAAAAAATTGAAGAGAGGGGTGCAATAAAGTGATGGAAGTAAGGGAAATTTTTTTCCCCCAAGTATAATAGCAATTTTATATTATCTAGTCAAGTGAAAATAAAACTCAGTAAATAAATTAGTAAAAATATAAAAAAAATTAATAAAATAAATGAATTTTAAAATGAAAATTAGCAAAAAGCCCACTGGAGGAGATTGGGATCTCTGAGGCAGGACCTGAACCTTATATGCAGCTGTAATCACGTAGGAGGGCACCCCAAGACTTGACTTTCTGTGAAGGTAGATACAGTGGAGACCTGAGGGGTAAGGTCATGAGATGGAGGTGGGGGGTAGATACAGTGGAGACCTGAGGTGTAAGGTCATGAGATGGAGGGAGAAGAGGCTAATCAAATTCAATCAGCATTCATGAATATTTACTGTGTTCAAACATAAACAAGATACTCTATGAAGCAGGCTTTAGGGTGAGCTGGAGTGTGATGGGAAAGGCAGGTGATAATTTGGGGTCCCGTTCCAACAGGACATTGGGACAGGTTTGCAGAGCTTTACTCTTCTCTCATGGCTCTGAGAATGGGGTGGCTTCCCAGTGCCCAAGAGGGCACAAATCATCTGCCTGGACACATAAGCCCATCATCCAAGCCTGAGTCACCACAGCTGTCCAGACAGCATGTCCAAAAAAAAAAAAAAAATCCATTGTATAATTATCTTAAAAGGATTGCAAATGTTTCTGCATATAAAAAGTATGGAAAACAATCTTACCCCAACATTTACTACACCCTTAAAATTCTAATATGCAGGATTAGAGGTATGAATTACAAGTTTTGGTAAAAATTATGGAGCAGTTTTCTTGGAAATTCAGAGGAATGCCAGATGCTGATAAGGACTCTGATAGTGATAAATTGCTTCCTGGTTATGTGACTCTAAAGAACTCCTCCTCACTGTCCCTGAATGGGCTGATACAATAGCACAAGCACACCTGGAGCTGAGGAGACCATGCCTGGATGGCTCCCTCATTTGCCTGCTGACCAGAGTCCTTTGCCATGGGGAGGGGCCTAAAAGAACCCCCCAGAACTTCCTGTGTACTTTGCAGGCTCATGCAGCATGTTCTGAATTACATGTTGAAGCCCCCTTGCCAGCATGGTGGAGTGCATGGTGAGCTAAAGCCTCACTCATCTATGTTTGGGATTTACAGCTTCTTTCCCTTTGTCAAATTTATGCAAAATCACTTGGAAAACAAATAAACACATACAACAAATAATGAGTCAGATCTCTGGCTCAGGAAATACTTGAGCTCATGTGTTTGCTTGGAAGAAGTTCCCACAGCTTGGCCGTTATTTTTTATCTATCCCCACAGGATGTACTCCTACACTCTCTCTTCCAGGGTCCCTTGCTTCCTGTCCGAGTTCCCACAGCTGCCCAGGGTGACAGCTTCAGTTTCAGTTGGAGATTCCAGAGCCAAGGGTCCTCGCTGTCTGCTGGAGCTGGTAGCTCTTTACAAAAATGTGGCAGATGTTCAACATCAGGAATCAAAACTGAGCTTTCGCACCATGCAGCACATTCTTCCTCCCAGTCCTGTTCATTTCCTCTCCACAGGATGTGGAACAATTTCCCTCATCTGTTGCTTGCTCAGTGGGTTTGGGATTTTGTGGATTTTACAATGATACTTAGATTCCTCCAAAATCTCCTCCAAGAGGTGAAAAAAAAAAAAAAAGCATTGCTTCAGTCACAGACTCTGTTTTTAGTTGAGAAGTTTCTGGGTTTGTGTGATAGACTGGTGAAACTGAGAAGCAGATGAAGATTGACTACCTCATGGGGTTTCCTAAGTCATGGCATCCAAAGAATGCCCTCTAGTTAGCATGGGGACCTCGAGAGAAGACATGACAAATCTATAAAAACCAAACAAAAGAGAAAAAGGAAATTTATGTTCATTTGCAAAACTGAACAAATTCTAAGCTGACTGACTGCAATGCTGTGTTGGCACAGAGAACATTCTGGTGGGAAACAAAAGTGGGGCACCATTTCTCATAACTACATTCAGTATGTGATCAGTGTCCAGTAACACTCTTTGGAAAATATGCCTATTGCAATGGTTTCCTTCTGGATTTCCAGGCTATGTGAGTTCCCTTGGCTTAAACTCTTTGTTTTCTTCTTCCATTAGCAACTGGAAAGGCAAACTAACATTTACAGCAACTTAGAAGGGATCACTCACACTGGATGTGATACTGTCTGAGTTTCATGACATGGAGGTATATATAAGTTTCCTGATGAGGAAACTTAGGCTCAAAAAGATTTAGTCAACTTGTCAAAAGTTAACTTGTAACAGTAGAATTCAAGGTAAGATCTCAAGATTAGGAGACTGTATCCCTTTCACTGCACTGGATTGATTTCATTGGATACCTATAGCTCTCAAAGCACTTGGAGAGGGAAAAAAATGTTCACAGTGGAAACTTGGATTTTTTTCCTTTTTGCCACTTGAAAGAAATGGGCTGTTTTCCAAGTATTCATTCTTGCCATATGATTTTCTCTTAGTCCTGTTAGCACATTGGGTTTCACAGACACTGCCCTGTGAAAGCATCTGCTGCCGCCTTGCACATACTAGGTGTCAGTATATTGTTGATGAAGGGAACTGAAGCATCCATCCCTGTTATTCCTGCAAGACAGAACTGGATCAGGAATGGGGCAACACAGCATCTTTGCAACTGGACTAGAATTTGAAATTGGAGAATTCAGTTCAGATCCTTCCTTAGGGAGGGGCTGCTCAGTAACCGGTTACTAATTTAAGTGAACTATTTTATTAGCTTCAAGGGTTGGGGTGTGTATATCCTGTTGGATATACAGTATGTCCTTTAAAAATTATTTTTCACTGTCTTTGATAAACCATAGAGGTTAGATTCCTTTATCTTGGCTGAATCCCTAGGTTTTCAATTTTTCTGTTTAGTTCAAATAGTCACACACTAGCTCATAGCTCTGTTTGCCATAGACAGAGGCGTGGAAAATGACTGCCTTTTTTTTTTTTTTTTTTTGCATTCCTAAGGCAAGCTTATGAAATGATTTTCTTTCCCTGCCCTGTTTAGAAGCATTGGAGTTCTGTTTCTCCTATGAATACTGCCTCGCAGCCTTTTGACATGGCATCGGTCCTGCAGGAACCTATTAATAGCCTTCACTTCCAGTATGTGCCCTGTAAAGTCAAGTCTCATTTTTAGCAGCTCTTTTACTCACAATTCTAGGAAAAGTTCCCTTGCATGTCTTCCTGCTGGAGGATGGTTCAACCCCTCCACTTCCTCAGGGAGAAGAGGAAAAAGAAGCCCTTTGGTATATAGTAGGTGGTTCATCATCCCATAATGTTTCATACTCAAACTCCTTCTGCAGAGGGGACTATTGTTTAGGACACTACCTTGATAAGCCTCCAGGGGTAGGAGGGTGGGGTAGTGACTGCCCAGCCCTGAAGTCATGCTTGACTCATTTCTTCCTCTCACACCACATGGCCAGTTCCTCACATATTCAGTCAGCTTCACCTTCAAAATACATCCAGAAACCAACCCCATCTCACTGTTTCCCACTCTGCCTGGTTGTCATCTCTCACCTGGCTTCAGTGCAAGGTTCCCTGACTGCCCAGTTTCCACATCCTCCAAACTCCTACTGTCCATTTTCCATGTGCATTGAAAGTGAGTACTTAAAGCATAAATTGGATAAGTCATGCTCAGTGCAGTAGCTTCCAGCTGTAGGAGATTCATGCTGAGCAAAAGCTGAGGACTTTCAGTGACTGCTAAGATTTGTATGACTTCCTCTTTTGGTTTCTTCTTCCTTTCCTATGACTGACTAAACAATCCCTTGCTGTTGCTGTTCCTGCCTCAGAAATGTTCATGTGCTAGTTTCTTCTGGAATGCTCTTTCTTGAGATAGCTGTATTCTTGTTGGTCTCTGGTCTGATACCATCTTATTAGTGAAGGATTGTAGGACTTCCTTAAATAAATGAGCAATCCTCAGTGCCCTCTTATCTGATGCCCCATACCTAGGCCTCCTCTGTTTACCAATCCCACATGGCATCTCATATGCTGTGCAAATACTATAGGAAGTCTGGGAACAGTACTCTACAACTACCCTGGGTCACCCTTTAAATGAGGGAACAAAGAATTTCAAACTATTCCCATCTTTTTTTATTTCTTAGAAGATTTATTTATTTGTGCATACAGAACTAGGGTACAGGCCAGAGGTACAGGGATGGTGATAGGATTCACCAGAGACAGAGTGGGGAGCAGAACAGACAGATCTATGAAGTACACTGCTGAGGGGAGCAGTGGGTGGTTCAGGAGAGGTCTGCTGCACCATGTGGATCACCTCTGAGGCGGGGATCGAACTCATGCTGAAGTGGCTTTAGCTTCTTAATGCTATGCTTTAACGCACAGTGCCACCAGGGAGGGCCTAGATACTACAGGCTTTTAATGCTGAATTGGCAGCCAACTACACAGGCACACTAGGCAGGAGGACTGGCATGCAGACAGACAGGGAGGTCTGGAGTCTGGCAGCAGCGAAGCCTCCCAAACCCTTAGATTTCTGCATGCTCTTTTTCTTCTCTTGGTCTCCCTCTCATGTCTTGTCTTGCTTTGGCTCACCAATCTCTGTTCAGTCTCACAATGATCTCTCCCAGGTGTAGGCACTTATAGGTATGCTCTGTGTGCACTCATGCCTCTCAGCCCTGGGTGCATGCCTCATGCTCATACTCCCAAGTACCTCTTACAACAACACATTATCATGTGTGGGCAATGAAACCTGCGGTGTGGGAAGGAAAACTGCAGGTGGCAGCCATACAGGCCAATGGTGAGAAGGTGGAAAAAACCTTGAGCTACTCCATTTTCCTACATCCAGGCACTAGTTCAACTTCTGATATGGAAATACTACTGAGGCATTGAAAATGGAAAACTTCCCTGCCAAATCCAGACTGAGTCTTAAGAATGACATGGGACCAGAATTCCAGAAGGTTGCAATTCTTGCCTCTCCTATATCTAATACGTTTGAAAACAGGAGCTGACATAAAGTCATCAACTTTTTTTGCAAATAGTTTGATGTTAGTAGTCCTGGCATGGCGTCTCAGGCAAGGACCTCTTCTCTCCGGTAGTATTTGCCCTTCATTGGCTTCTATGTTGTCTAAGGGTGTCTGGAACTCAAAGTGCTTTGCACCCAGTTCTGACTCACTTCTGTCTTTACCTCCTGTCCTGTATCTTAGTGAGCTTCATAAGTGTTAGAAGCTCAGCTCTTTCTTCCGTGTGTGCCTCAGAGTCAAATGGATAGAGAGGAGCCAGGCCTGGAGACCCCACAGTCACTGTGGGATGCCTCTAAAGCTTTCCAAGGCCTTTCTGGCTAGATTATCATTATTTTAGCAATGAAATAATGAATTTCACATGAGGAGGAACAATAGCAAAGAGGCCACTCAATGTCCCTCTTTCAACTCCTTTCCTTTCCTTTTCTCTTTTCTTTACAAAAACAAAAACTAGAAATATCTGAAAACCCAGACTTAAATTCCAACAGGAGCAGTTTCTTAGGTTGAGAATTGTGTGTTCACAAGGGATTTTTTGGACATCTTTGGGATGATGTTTTAGAAGGTTTAATGAAATGTTTGTGCTCAGGGCAATGTCCATGACTTCTGTGTTTTCTCCCTTTGGGGAATTTGCCACTTCTGGGAATGGCTGTGACTCTATATGGTGGTCTGTGGTCAGTGCCATGGGGTCTTTGAGAGACACTGGCCTGTCCTTTGAGGCTTCACTAACTCTGACAACTCTGGGACAAAAGTTGAGCTTGAGCATTCATCATTGATGTGGGAACTTCTGTCTTCTAGGAGAATTTCCATAGAGTTTCTTCACATGGAAATTCCTGGCCTGGATTCTGCCCATCAAACTTCTACAGCCTGTTGAGGAATTCAAGGGCTGACTAACCAAGTTAAAAAGTGACTGAGAAGAAACATACCAGATTTTGACAAAAAATTATTACTTCATACATCCCCTTGCAGTCTATTTTCTGATTTTAGGACCAAATGAAAAGAGTGCCTCTGTAAAATACTCTTCATTGCTGAGGGGACCCAAAGCTATTGCTAGAATCAGATGCAGGTTATAATGGCCATGGTTAACAGTGCCTTAAATGGATATCTCAGTACCAGCTGAGGAAAACATTGCTGGGGATTTAGGACTGCAGCTAACTTGTCAGGCATGTTCTTTATAAATCCTCTGAGTGCCATGCCCTTTGCTTCTTCACAACTTCTAACTGTAGAATAGTTGGCTCTAAAGGTAAACATAAATGGTCCTGAAATGGTTCTTGTTTGGCTTTGGATCACTTAACTAACTTTTACAAACTTTAGTTTCCTCATGAATCACCGGGGAGCAATACCATAAGGACTAAGTGAAATAATTATGTAAAATGTTTTGCACAGTTCAGGCACATTGTAAACATTCAATAAATGTTGACTTTAGCCTATTTTGGGGGAACTACACCTTAATCCACTTTGAATAATCTGAGGAATGATAAATGTTTAGAGGTGCAAAGAAAAATCATAGTTAGAACTTACTAGTTATGACTCATTGAAGAAAAAATAAAGAAGTTGTCAAACATTTAACCAGCAACACAAATAATACATTTTTTTAGCAATGTGATTTTAGTTTTGGATGGTGGAGATTTTAACCCTTCACTCATAAACTTTTTTTTTTTTTAAAGATTTATTTATTTATGCATACAGAACTGGGGTACAGGCCAGAGATATGTGGAGGGTGAGAGGCTTCACCAGAGACAGAGTGGGGAGCAGAACAGGCAGATCGACGAAGTACACTGCTGAGGGTAGCAGCGGACGGGTCAGGAGAGGTCTGCCACGCCATGTGGTCACCTCCGGGGCAGGCGGGAGTCGAACCCATGCGGAAGCCGTCTTAGATTCTCAGTGCTGTGCTTTAACTAGCTGCGCCACCAGGGAGGGCCTCACTCATAAACTTTTAAATATGTCTATTTTGATGACAATTATTTTGAAATACACAATCCAATTTTCTGCCTTTTTATACAAAGTTTCCTGGACATAATTTATCAATTTCCAGGTTTATGATCTACAACCCTTTAATTGTATTGTGTTTTAGATGGCGATAGTGTGGAATAAAAGACTTACTGTTGATTTGAGTTGCTTTCCCATTTTCCAAGATGTGAATGTCGTTCAGTATCTCAGAGCCACCTATATGGCTCCTGGACATTCCTTCTAACTCCCTTTTCACTGTCCAGAAAGATGCAGTTGTACTAAATTCATGCACACTCAGAAAGTGGTGTGCTTTGTGTCTGCAGAGATAGAAAATTATGAAGATGTTCTTGGGGTCATTATTCTGGGCATAAGATAATGCATATGTTGGGAAATGTTTGAACACAAATCTATGGACCACTGAGAATCACTTTCTTCAAAAACACTTGAGGGGGAGTGTTTTTATGAATCTTTATTTTAAGAGAATCTTAGGTTATTTGTTGGGGGATGGGACTGATTGCCATTTATTTATTTATTTATCTATTTATCTATCTATCTATCTATTTATTTATTTATTTAATATATTATAGTTTATTTTTACATCATTTTGTACTTTTTTTTCATCTCAATTGTAATCCCTGTGGGTTTTCCATTACCGAGTGACCCGTGTGCCATCACCATAGTCCTGTGCACTTCCCTCCCTCAGTTTTGATCCCATTCCCCACTCCACCCACAAAATGTCTCTGGTATATGGTTGTTCATTACTCTTATTTTTTTCTCGCCTGGTCCATTATATTCCTCTTATGAGTGAAACCATCTGGTATTTTTCTTTTTCTTTCTGGCTTATCTCACTAAGCATGATCTTTTCCAGCTCCGTCCAAGTTGCTGCAAAAGACATGTGTTTCTTCTTTTTTGGTTGCTGAGTAATATTCCATTGTATATATGTACTACATCTTTTTAATCCAGTAATCTACTTTTGGGCATTTGGGTTGCTTTCATGTTTTTTCCAATTGTAAATAAAGCAGCAATAAACATGGGGGTGCAGGTATCTTTTTCAACCAGTGTGTTTGTGTCTTTTGGGTAGATACCTAGGAGTGGGATTGCTGGGTTGTAGGGAAGCTCGGTGTTAAGCAGTTTAAGGGACCTCCAAACAGTTTTCCATAGTGGTTGTACTAGTTTGCATTCCCACCAACAGTGCAGGAGAGTTCCATTTTCCTCCACATCCTCGCCAACATTTGTTGTTGCTAGTTGTTTGAAGATGTGCTATTCTCACTGGGGTGAGGTGGTATCTCATTGTGGTTTTAATTTGCATCTCCTTATTACAAGTGATGTTGAACATTTTTTCATTTGCTTGTTGGCCATCTGCATTTCCGCTTTGGAGAAGTGTCTTTTTAGCTCTACTGCCCATTTTTTGATGGGGTTGTTTATTTTTGTTGAGTTTCATCAGTTCTCCATATATATATTTGTGATCAGTCCTTTATCACTAGTTTTGTGTGAGAAAACTTTTTCCCAATTAGTGGGCTGTCTGTTTTTTGTAATGTCTCTTTTGTTGTACAGAGCTCTTTAACTTGATGTAGTCTCATCTACTTATCCTTGCCTTCACTATTTTGGCATTGGGTGCTCTATCTTTAAAGATGTCGCTGAAGTGTATGTCATGTAGCGTTTGGCCCATCTTTGCTTCAGGTATTATATGGTTTCTGTTCTTATGTCTAGGTCTTTAATCCACTTTGAGTTGACTTTTGTGAATGGTGTGAGGCTGTGATCTAGTTTCATTTTTTTTGCATGTAGCTTCCCAGTTTTCCCAGCACCATTTGCTGAACAAACTTTCTTTGTTCCATTGTATCTTCCTCGTTCCTTTGTCAAAAATTAGCTGTCCATAAAATTGTGGGGTTAAATATGGGTTTTCTATTCAAATCCACTGGTCTGTATGTCTGTTCTTGTTCCAGTACCATGCTGTTTTGATTATTATGGCTTTGTAGTATAGCTTGAAGTTTGGGATTGTAATGCCTCCATTTTG
>NW_004567110.1:62343802-62378273 GCF_000260355.1 Condylura cristata | reverse complement strand
TATAGGAAAGCCTCTGACTTTTGTGTGTTGATTTCATATCCTGCTACCTTGCTAAATTGGTGGATGGCTTTGATTAGTTCCTCTGTGGAGGTTTTAGGGTTTCTATGTAAATTAACATATTGTCTGCAAATAAGGATAGTTTTACTTCTTCTTTCCCTATTTGGATTCCTTGTATGCCTTTAGGGTTTTCCATATGAACATATTGTCTGCAAATAAGGATAGTTTTACTTCTTCTTTCCCTATTTGGATTCCTTGTATGCCTTTTTTCTCTTATTGCTCTGGCTAGAACTTCCAATGTTATGTTGAAGAGCAGTGGCGATAGTGGACACCCTTGTCTTGTTCCTGATCTCAAAGGAAAGCTTTCAGCTTTTCTCCGTTGAGGATAATATTGGCTGTGTGTTTTTCATAGATGGCTTTTATAATGTTGAAGTATGTTTCTTCTATTCTGAGGATTTCAAGGGCCTTAAATGGGTGTTGAATTTTGTCGAAAGCCTTCTCCGCATCTATTGATATGATTATGTGATTTATTTTCTTCGGTCGGTTGATGTGATGGATTACATTAACTGATTTTCTGATGTTGAGCCATCCTCATGTTCCTGGGGTAAAGCCCACTTGGTCGTGGTGTATTATTCTTTTAATGCATTGTTGGATTCTGTTAGTTAAGATTTTGTTGAGGATTTTTGCATCGGTGTTCATTAGGGAGATTGATCTGAAGTTTTCTTTTTTAGTGTTTTCTTTGTTAGGTTTTGGTATTAGTGTGATATTGGCTTTGTAGAACGTTGTGGTAGTTTTCCTTCTTTTTCAATTTTTTTTTTTTTTGGATACGTCTGTGTAGAATAGGCACTAGTTCTTTTCTGAATGTTCAGTAAAATGTACTTGTAAATCTATCTGGTCCTGGACTTTTATTTTTGGGGAGGGTTTTGGTTACTTCCTCTATTTCCTTGCTTGTAATTGGCCTGTTTAGTTGTTCTATTTCTTCTTTATCTAGCTTTGGGTGGTTGTAAACGTATGTGTCCCATATGTTTTGGAGACTTATGTCATCATTATCATTCTTCTCCAAGTACTTCCTAATTTCTTCTTTGATCTCCTCATTGATCCAACGGTCTTCCAGAAGTGTGGGTTTTAGTCTCCACGTGGTAGGTGGGTTTCTTGCCTTCTCCATATGGTTTATTTCTAGTTTGATTCCTTTGTGGTCGGAGAAAATAGTTGGCATGATTTTGCTCTTAGTGTATCTATTGATGTTTATCTTGTGACCCAGTATGTGTTCAGTCCTAGAGAATGATCCATGTGGATTTGAGAAAAATGTGTACTCAGATTTTCTGGGGTGCAATATTCTAAAGATGTCCGCTAGACCCATGTTGTCGAAGTCCTTGTTCAGAGCTTTAGTGTCTTTACTTATTTTTGGTCTTGCTGATTTGTCCATTGTGGAGAGTGGCTTGTTGAATTCTCCTACTATGTATGTATTCTCTCTGACATACATTTTCATGGTTGACAGTAGTTTCCTAATTTATTTTGGTGATCCTTCATTTGGCACATATATGTTGATTATTGTTATTTCTTCTTATTGTATTGTCCCCCTAATCATAATGTACTGTCCTTCTGTGTCTCTTTTAACCTTTTTTTTTTTAATTTTAAGTTTATTTTATCTGATATAAATATCGCAGTTCCTGCCTTCCTTTTTGGTCTATTTGCTTGTAGGATTGTTTTCCATCCTTTTATTTTCAGTCTGTTTTTATCGTTTGTAGTTAGATTTTTTTCCTGCAGGCAGCAGAATGATGGGTTCTGTTTTTTAATCCAACCTGCAACTCTGTTCTTTTTATTGATTAGTT
This sequence comes from Condylura cristata, assembly GCF_000260355.1. NCBI lineage: Eukaryota > Metazoa > Chordata > Mammalia > Eulipotyphla > Talpidae > Condylura > Condylura cristata. Next base: position 62,376,444 of record NW_004567110.1, on the reverse strand, counting down.
TTAACCATTTACATGTAGAGATAGTATTGATATACTGGAAACTACATTTGCCACTATGTTTTGAACATTTCTTGTTCATTCTTCTGTTGGATTTGGTTTGAGGTCTTCTTGTAGTATTTTTTGGAGTGGAGTTTAGTCATGACGAAATTGTGGAGTTTCTGTTTTTCTGAGAATGTCCTTATTCTATCTTTGTAGAGGAAGGAGAGCTTCACGGGGTAGAATATTGTTGGTTGGCATTTAATGCTTTGGAGTTTGTTGAGTATGTCTCCACTCTCTTCTTGACTCTAGTGTTTCTTTGGCGAAGTCTGGTGTGACTCGTATCTGTTTCTCTTTATAGGTTATTTGTTTCTTCCCTCTTGTCATTCTCATTATCTTTTCCTTGTCTTGCTTTCTTGGAAGTATCATTATAATATGTCTATCTGTTTTTCTCCTCTCATCATGGTAGTTTGTGGTTCTTCTTGCTTCTTGGATGTCTACTTTCATCTACTTCTTCATACTAGGGAAGTTCTCTTCTATTATCTCTTTTAATATTTTCTCTATTCCTTGGTCTTTCTCTTCACCTTCTTGGATACCTATAACACTGGTGTTTCCTTTCCTAATGGTGTCAGATAGCTCTTGAAGTGTTTCTTCATTCCATTTCCTTTTTACTTCTCTTTCTTTTTCTTTTTTAATTCTCTTTGTTTCTGTGTCTTCCAGGGTGCTGATTCATTCTTCCATTCATCTATTCTGTTTTTATTACGTTTCCCAGCATTAGTTATCTCTTCTAATGGCCTTTTCATCACCTTCATTTCTTCTATTTCCTTTTTTAATGTCTCATTTTCTTTCTTCAGGTCATTGATTGCTTGTCTCCTGTTTTTTTTCATTTCTTTCATTCATTTCCTTGTTTGCATTCTTCAACTCCTGGATGGCTTACCTCATTTCATTTTGTTTATTTATCATGATGATTCTGAATTCTATATCTGGTAGGTTGAGCAGTTCTTCTATTTCTTTGGTGGTTTCTGCTGACTGATCTTTTTGTGGTGAGTTTTCCCCCTGTGGACTTGCTTTAATATTTGTTTGTCTTCTTTTCCCTGTTGTGTATTTTCTAATACTTTCTATTCGCTGAGACACTGTGTTGCTATTATTGAGTGGCATTTTTTTTGGGATGTTCTTTCTGGAATGGCTGAGGGACTTCCAAACACTTCAGTTGTGGAGGGCATTCTGAGTTGTGTCATTTTCCCCAGCCCCACTGTGCGTAATTGTGTCTGTCGTCTCAGCTGGTAACAGTCAGGGGTTTCTTCTGTTGTTCAGCCTCTTCTAGTAACATGTTGATTCTGTGCTTCTGGAATGTGTCTTTTGATCTTTGTAGCCTTTGGATATCCCAGGTTCCCTCTATGCTTGGTGTGCCCGTGGTGGTTATGATGTATTAGAAGTGTTGTAAGTCTTCCTGGAGCTGAGCCTGTGGCTGAGTTGGTGGCTGCTTTGTTTACTCTCTAAGTACTGTGAGCCTTTCTGGCTCATAAGTCTTCAGGCCTCTGTTGTGCGGGTGGGATCTCCCCCTCCCCACAGGAGTGCAGGGGAGTGCCAGAGGGCTGAAATCCTCCCAGTTGAGCAGGCTGCCAGTCCTCCCTCTGATCTTTCAGGACTCTTTGTGTCTAGTCAAACAGCCCCTCCCTGAGCAGTGCCTCCCCAGTGCCTGAGGTCCTCTCACAAAACTCAGCTGTATTTTTTAACTCCAGGGTTTTACCACAGTTTTTTGTGGATACATGTGGTAAGCAAGTAGACCCTTTAGCAAGTTTTCCCATTTGAGGCAGTGCCTAGGGCCTCTCTATGTTGAATGTGCCCATGGAAAATTATTAAAATTGTTTAAAATTGTTGCATTTTCCTAGGGTTGGGCCTGTGGTTGTGTCCTATCTAACTGCCCCCCCCTTTTTAACTCAGGGGCTTTGTGAGTCTTGGTGACCATGCCTTAAGTATGGCTCCAAGACCTGACCAAACCCTAGTCTTAGATCTCTGTTGTGAGGTCAGGAGAAGCAGGGAGGACTAGAGGGGCCCCAATTTCCAGTTCCTCTTCTCCACATCCCGGGCTCTAAGTAGAGCAGTTTTTCCCCCCCTGCTCCCCACAGCTGCTTGACATCTACTCATCTAGCTGTGCTGTCTCAGTTTATATCCAGGGCTTTGTCAGGGCTGCTGGGACAAAGGACAGTAACACCTCTGCAGTGTGTCCTCGGGTCTGGGCACTCCTGGTTTCGTGCTGCAGTCTTCCCACAATTTTGTTTCCTCTCCCTAGCTGAGTTGTCTCAGTTTATCTCTAGGACTGTAGCAGGGCTGTGGCAAAAAGATGCTGCAGTTGTGAAGAGCATCCACAGCTGCAGATGCAGTCAGTCTCCCTCTGCAGAGCTTCCTGGCATCCAGGTGCCTAGATTTTTAAAGGAGCCAAGTGGGTAGGAAGCCACTGGCTTCCCCCCATCAGAGTTGCAGGGTTCTGCTACTCCTGCTTGTGTGGCTTCTGGTTAGGAATTCCCTTATGGAAACTCCCCACTCACCAATTCTCCCTCGGTTATCTTCCTTCTAGTGATTCCAGGCTGTTCTCATTTGGGTTGAAACTTGTATCATGTATTTCCATAGTCCGTTTTTATATATTCCCATGTGAGTTTGGATGTAATCATCTCGGAATCTTTATTCTGCCACCATCTTGCCCATTCCGGAGCTGGTCAATCTGGTCCTCAGATGCTTTGTGCAATGCCCAGGTACTCCCAATTGGGTCTGCAGTTTCAGCGGTTTTTCCCTGTACCCAGTTGTTGTGGATCAACTTTGCAGTCTTTCCTCATCCTGGGCTCTACTCACCGAGCTGGGCATTTCCCCCTTCACCTCCAGGGCTTTCGCGTGGGGCAAAGCAGCTCCTGCAGCCCCCCGAATTTCCAGGCACCTGGGTTTTCCTGGGAGTTCCCTTATTAGAACTCCCCAATTGCAGTTATCTACCTTCTAATGAGTCCAGGGTGTTTTCATTTGGGTTGAAACTCGTAGTATGTAAGTCTATAGTCCATTTTCAGTCCTCAATTTCTGTGCAAGCCTGCATGCAGTGATCTCAGTGTCTTTACTCTGCCGCCATCTTGATCGAACCTCTGATTGCCATTTATAAGGATGAAATGGAAGTAGATGTATAAAGTTATTACTAACTATGTTTCCATATCCAATGTTTTCATTGTCAATGACTACAGCTCTGTAAGTAGGAAGAACAGTCAGTGGCTCATCTACTGCACCATTTGACCTAGCCCTGAGAAGTTTAGGTGATTTTTTCAGATATACATTGTGGGGTGGGGGGAAGCAGGATATACGTCAGTTGGCCTACCCTTTGCTCAAAGATTTTAATGTCCTCACATTGCTCAAATTAAAGGAATATTCAGAACAATTTTGAGATCACACATATAATTATTACAAAATTTCTACATGTATTTGATTTTCTATTACTAGAATTGACTGAATAACTTTTAATCAAATATTAAATTACGAATATTTGAAAAATGAATAAAACCCTTTTATAAATGCAAGAAATTTTTCTCTTTTAAAAAATATTTATTTATTTATGCCTACAGGATAGGGAGTACAGGAACTTTGATTGGAGTCACCAGAGACAGAGTGGGGAGCATATCAATGAAGTACACTGCTGAGGGGAGCAGCAAGCAAGACAAGAGAGGTCTGCCATGCCATGTGGCTCACCTCTAGGGCCAGGGATCAAACTCGCACTGAAGTGGCTATGGCCAGCTTGCAGTGCTGCACTTTAACCTGCTGCACCACCAAGCAGGGCCCAAATGCAAGAAGTTTCTCAAATAAAACATTTGCACAATCTCTACAATAGAACTACTCTCTTAAAGTTAGACTAATTCATAAGCCATAAGCTGGGTTATTAGGTTCCACCTACAGCCCAAATGAAAGAGTATTATATAAACAACAACGAAAACATCCTGTTTCTGTTTTGCCTTAAAGACCACAATATCCATGCTTGTTTTGCAAAGATTGACTAGAGAAATATAAAGTTTACCACTGGGGCATCTGAAACAAGGGTCCAGTTTGACTTCAAAGAAAGCATGCCTCTGTTGGTTTTAGGCTTGTAATATTTTTTGGAGAAGGGTTTAATAGTAACAAATTTCAGGAGATTCTGTGTGCCTGAATGTTCAGATGACTGGATCAAGAAGATGCGGTGTATATATACACAATGGACTACTACTCAGTAATCAAAAAAGAGAAACTCTTGTCATTCACAACAACATGGATGGAGCTAGGAAGGATTATGTTCAGTGAAATAAGCAGAAGGAAAAAGAAAAATATTGATGTTTTATTTCATTGATCTTGCTGTTCTGCTTCCCACTGTGTCTCTGGTGAATCCTATCACTGTCCCCGTACCCCCATTCTGTATGCATAAATAAATAAATAAATATTTTTAAAGAGAAAAGTTTCTTGCATTTATATAAGGATAAGGGATTAAGACAAAATATTTATAATAAATAAAACCCCCAAATCAAAAGGAACTGAATCAGAGATATTCTGTAGGAGAAGGGGAGAAGAATCAAAATAGAGGAAGGAAGAACACAAGGGACTATGGTGATGGTGCACAGATTAACTGGTGGTGGGAATTTTATGAGGACTCCACCTGAGAGGAGAAAACATGCATTGTACAAAAAAGTGAAGAATGATGTTACATATAAATATATATAAAAAGAAAGTATGTCACACACATTAATGATGTGGCTCTTCTCTCCACTTTCTGTATAGTCTCCATTCTGGCTCAACATGTTTCATTATGATATCTAATACCACAAAATGCCACAATGAAGAATCAAGAAATAATTCTATTCTCCATAATTGTGTTAATAGTAATGACACCCTCCTTAGGCATGAGAATAAAATGAATTAATTAGTACATTTAAATTATTTAGACCCATGTCTAGCACATAGTGAGACCCAATAATTGTACACTCTTCATATTTATGGGATCACCTTAACTTTATTGAAGTATAATTTTCAAAACTGTTAGTTGCTTAAATATGTCATATGATGATTATATATATATATATGTATGTATGTGAGAGTGCATCATGGGGAAATTTCACAGTATACATATACATTGTCACAGTATACATATACATATACATTGTCACAGTATACATATACATTGTCACAGTATACATATACATTGTCAGTATACAGTATACATATACATTGTCATTCAATTCTGAATGACAAGTTTTTGGGTAAAATGTTCTTGGTTGATAGATATTTTATTTCATCATTTAAAATATATTGTCTCATTCTCTTTTGTCCTGTAAAGTTACTATTGGAAAATCTGATAATTGTCTTATGGGGGTTTCCTTGGATATAATGAGCTGCTTTCTTTTTTTTTTTTTTTTTGCTTTTTTAAAGAACTTTTCTATTTACACATTTGACAGACTGAATTGTAATGTGTCTGAAATAGTCTTCCTTTGATCATTTTTTTTGGAACTTTTAGTTCTCCTGGGTTTGAATGGATGTATTTTTTCCAAAGCAAAGAATATTTACAGACATTGTTTCTTTTATATTTTTGAGGTAATCATAGTTTACAACTCTAAGTATAGTTTAGAGAAAGATATGCAATTCCTAAAATATATATATTTTTTCACACCTTACCCACCACAAAAGCACCAATCACATTGCATTCAGCCTCTTCTCTCCTTTGATCCATAACCCTCAGCATCCCCATTTGGTAGCCTCAGCTCTGCAATAAGATTTAAGGGTTTGTTTTGGTTTCTCTGTTCCATTGCTTTGTGTCTTTATATTTCACATATGGGTGATATCATTCCATAGCAGTTTTTCTCCTGACTTATTTCACTTAGAAAAATACTCTTCAGTTCCAACAATGTTGTTGTAAATGGCAAGATTTTATCTTTTCCATAGCTGAGTATTATTCAATCATGTATAAATATCACATCTTCTTAATATACTCACCTTTTATTGAGACTGCTATTATTTCCATAATGTGGCTACTCTCAATAGTGCTTCATTTTCCAATTCTTTAAGGTGGGACATCAGGTTGTTTTATTGAGTTGTTTTTTGTTTCTTGAGGTGAACATGTATTGTTATATATTTTCTACTTATAACTGCTTTTGCTGTGTCCCACACATTTTGAAGAGTTGTATCCTCATTGCTATTCATATGAATGTAATTTTTTATTTCTTTGTTGATCTCCTAATTGATCCAATAGTCTTCCAGTAGTATGAACTTCAATCCCCATGAAGTGGGAGGGTTCCTTGATTTCTTTTCATGCTTTATTTCTAGTTTGATGGATCTGTGTTCAGAGAAGATAGTTGATATGATTTTGATGTTTGTATATCTCTAGATATTTGTCTTGTTTCCCAGTATGTGACTGATCCTGGAGAGTGTGCACTTGAGACAAAAATGTGTACTCAGGTTTATATTTTGTTGCAGTCTTATAGATATCTGCTAAACCCATGAAGTCTAGGTCTTTTATTAGAGCCCTAGTATCCTTACTTATTTTTGTCTTGTTGATCTGTCCATTGGTGTGAATTGTATGTTGAAGACTCAGAAATATATGTATTTTTTCTAAGGTCTGTTTTCAGAGATGATAATAAATGTCTGGCATATTTTTGGTGCTCCTTCATTTGGTGAATATGTGTCTGTTTTCTAACATTTTACTTGCAATCTTTGTTTAGCTTTTATAGTTAAATATGTTTCTTGTAGACAGCAAAATTTTGGGTTCTGATTTTTAATACAGTGTGCTTCTCTGTGTCTTTTTATTGATGAGTTTATTCCACTAGCATTTACAGTTAACATTTATACATTGGCATCTGTATTAGAAATTTTTTTAGAAGAAAGAAGATAATAAACATCAAACCAAAAGTAAATGAAATAGAAATTTAAAAAACAATCCAAAAGATCAATGAAACAAAAAGTTTGGTGTTTGAAAAGGTAAAGAGAATAGAGAGACTTCTAGCCAGACTCATGAAAAAAAATGGGATAAAGCACAATAAATAGGACCATAAATGAAAGAGGAGTAATTACAACAACACAACAGAAATTAGAAGAATAATCAGAGATTATTATGAACAGTTATATGCACTCAAGTTCAACAATCTAGAAGAGATAACAAATTCCTAGAACTGTACGATCATCCAAACTAGATAAAGAAGAAACAGCACTTATAAAGACAGACTACAAGAAGTGAAACTGTGATGGCAATCATAATCCTTCCCCTAAACAAAAGCCCAGGATGAGACTGTTTTAAAAATCAATTATACCAGACACTCAAAAATGAACCAGTACCTAGCTTACATAAACACTTTAAAAAAATTGAGAAGGAATACTACCAAACACTTTTTATGAAGCCAGCATTGCACTAAAACACAAGGCTGATACAAAAAAAGGTCAATCTCTCCAATGAACAATGATGAAAAAATCCTCAATAAATCCTAGCGAACAGAATCCAACAATGCATCAAAAACATAATCCACTATGACCAGTGGAATTTATTCCAGGGGCACAAGGATGGTTCAACATAAAAAAAAAATCAATTAATATAATCAAACACATCATCAACAACAAAAAGAACATATGATCTTATCAATAAATGTTGAGAAAGCAATCAACAAAATACAGAAATACATTTGTGATTAATACCCTCAAAATTCTTGAGATAGAAAGAACATACTTTAAAATAATAAAGGCTATATATGGCAAACCCACAAACAATATAATTTTCAAAGGTGAATAGCTGAAATCCTTTCCCTTAAGATCTGGAACAATGCAAGGATGTCCACTATCACCACTGCTTTTTATTATAATACTGGATGCCCTAGCCAGAGCAATAAGAAAGAGAAAAACATACAAGCAATACAAATAGGGAAAGAGGAAGTGATAACACTATTTACAGATAATATGATAATATACATAAAGTACCATAAAATCTCCACAGAATAACTAATCAAAACAATTAACCAGTTTAGTAAAATAGCAGGATACAAAATCAATACAAATACATCAGTAGCCTTTCTGTGTGCAACCAATATAATGAAGAAATCAAGAAAACTACCCCTTTCATAAATGAAACAAATAAGTCACATAGCTAGTAATAAACCTACCAAAAGAGGTAAAAGACCTATACAGAGAAAGTTATAAAACTTTGTTAAAAGAAATAGAAGAAAACACAAGGAATGGAAAGACATCCCTGCTCATGGATCAGAAAAATTAACATCAATTTGGCTATCTTACCTCAGATAACCAAATCAAAGTTCTCCTGACCAAAAAGAATGGTGGTATCACAAACCCAGACTTCAAACTATACTAAAAGTCCATAATAATAAAAACTACATAGCTCTAGAACAAAAATCAGCCACATCAACCAATGGAATCAAATTTGAACCCCAGAATTAAAACCACATATATATGGACAACTAATCTTTGACAAGGTGCAAAATATATGCAATGTAAAAAGTAGTTTGTTCAATAAATGGTGCAGGGAAAACAGAACTGCTACATTGAAAACAACAACAACACAAAACTAGACTAGCTCCTCACATCATGCACAAAAACTAACTCAAAATGTTTAAAAACTTGGACATACCTGAAACCATAAAATATATAGAAAAAATATAGGCAAACACTACATGACATCCATCTCAGTAACATCTTTAAAAACACATCCACTATGCCCTAACAAAAAAAGGAAAAGATAAACAGCTAGGATTACATCATGCACAAAAACTAACTCAAAATGTTTAAAAACTTGGACATACCTGAAACCATAAAATATATAGAAAAAAATAGGCAAACACTACATGACATCCATCTCAGTAACATCTTTAAAAACACATCCACTATGCCCTCCCTGGAGGTACAGCTGCTTTAGTGAGAGTTCCATCCCTGGCACCAGCCCCAGAGGTAATCCACATGGCGTGGCAGAACTCTCCTGTCTTCACTGCTACTCCCCTCAGCAATGTACTTCATAAATCTACATATTCTGCTTCTCACTCTGTCACTGGTGAATTCTCTCATTGCTCCTGCATCTCTGGCTTGTTCCCAAGTTCTGTATGCATATGTAAATAAATCTTTTTTTAAAAAAGGACACATCCACCAAATCAAAGAAAGTGAAGGAAGAGATGAATTATTGACATTACATCAAATTAAAAAGCTTCTATGTAGCAAAAGAGACATTAACCAAAACAAAGAGACGCAACACTGAATGGGAGAAAATTTTTGCACATAACACTATTGATAAAAGACTGATCACAAAGATCTACGAAGAACTGATAAACTAAAAATAAAGTCCAGTCAAAAATGGGCAAAAGAGCTAAAAAGACATTTATTCCCAAAGGAAATGCAAATGGCCAACAGAGTATATGAAAAAATGTTCAACATCACTTGTAATCAGGGAAATGCGAATCAAAACCAAAATGAGGTAACACCTTACACCAGCGAGAATGGCACATAACAAACTTTGGCAAGGATGTAGAGAAAAAGGAACCCTTCTACACTGCTGGTGGGAATACAAACTTGTCCAACCACTATGGAAAGTTGTTTGGAGTTTCTTCAAACTACTAAAAATGGAGCTACCATAGGACTCAACAACACCACTCCTAGGAATTTAGCCAAAGGACATATATATATATATATATATATATACACCTGCACCCCTATGTTCATTGAAGCACTATTTACAATAAGTACGCTATGAAAACAACCTAAATGCCTAAAAATAGATGACTGGATAAAGAAGATGTGGTATATACAAACACAATGGAATACTATTCAGTAATCAAAAATGATAAACTTATGCCATTTGTCATAACACAGACAGAACTGGAAGGGATTATGTTCCGTGAAATAAGCCAGAAGGAAAAGAAAAATGTCAGATGGTTTCACTTGTGGTAGTAATGTAATTTAAGGGAACAAGATAAGAGGTCAGGAAAATAATTATAACAACTAAACAACAAAATTAACAGGCAAGTATTAATCAGAGACACTCTGTAGGGGTGGGGGAGGGAGAGGGATAAAAATGGGATAGAAGAGTACAAGAGACTATGGTGATGGTACATGGGTGAATTGGTGATGGAAAGTCTATTGGGGACTACACCTGAAAAAGAAAGCAAAGATTGTACAAAAATCAACAATGATGAAAAATATATATAAATGAATAAATTTTAAGAAACAAAATTAGACAATGATATTATGGGAAAACTATAAACCAATACCTGTCATGAACATAATGCAAAATTCTAAACAAATTTGGCTCTTGCGATGCAAGATTCTCTTGGTGATGATAATTTTATGGGTATTTCATCTGGGAGGAGAAACTAAACATTATACAAAATGAACAATGCTGTAAAATGTATGTAAAAAAACATTTTTAGAAGCACAAAAATAGGCTTCAATGGACATAGGGAGATATATATCATTTCAGATTAATGTTTTTGTGTTCTTCAAGCACATACTAAAGAGTGGGATTTCAGGATTTTATGGCTGATCTATTTTTATTGCTCCAGGAAACAGCTATACTATTTTCTATAGTTTAGGGACTGGAAATGTCTAACCACCAATTGAGCAAGAAAATTCCTTTTTGTCTACACATTCACAAATACTTATTGTTTCTGAGAATGTGCCATTCTCACAGATTTGATATAGTGTCATTTTGTGGCTTTGATTTGCATTTCCCTGATGGTAGGTTATGATTTTTTTTTGATGTGTTTTTAGCTATCTTTATGTCTTCTTTGGGCAAGAGTCTATTCAACATTTCTGCCCCTTTTGGTTTTGATTAGGTTATTTGTTTTCTAGTTGTTCAGATGTATGAGTTATTTGTAGATTTTGTATATTAGCTCCTTACAGAATGCATGATGTATAAATATCCTCTCCCAGTTGGTGGGTGTCTTTTCATTTTAGTGATTCAGTTTGCTGTGAAGAAGATTTTTAATTTAATGTAGCCCTATTTTATTACTTTTGCTTTTATTCCTCCTGTTTTTGGAGCCCCATAGACATCTTTGAAGTTAATAACATTGACTGTATCACATGTTTTTTTCCATGGGTTTTATGGTTTCAGACCTTACATTCAAGTCTTTAATCCATTTAAAATTAATTATTGTCTATGGTGTGAGATAGTGGGCTATTTTAATTCTTTTGTATGCGGCTGTCCAGTTTTCCAAACACAATTTGTTGATGAGAATTTTCTTTCTCTATTCTTGTTTCCTTTGTCATAAACCAATTGTCCATAGATGAGCTGTTTATTTCTGGTTTCTTAATTAGAATCCACTGATCTGTGTCTCTTTTTATTCTAATACTGTATTTTTCAAAAAAAGACTGAACACTTCCAAATTAATTTTGTGAAACCAATACTATGAAACTAAAAGAGGACAAGGACATCATGAAAAATTAAAATTCTATAACAGAACCCTGGATGAACATAGTGCAAAGATGCTCAACAAAATCTTAGCAAACTGAATTCAACAAAACATTAAAAGGTTCATCATACTCTATGACCAAATGCAATTTATTTTAAGGATGTAAGAGTTGTGTAACATCTTCAAATCATTTAAGGTAAATAGTAAATACAAAAGGTAAAAAATAAAACAAACAACAAACAAAAACATGGTCATTTAATAGATGCAGAGAAAGCATTTCATAAAAGCCAATATCCACTTGTTTATGACAAAAATTCTTAAAAATGGGAACAAGGGGAGAATACACCAGTATAATAAAGGTGACATATAACAAACCAACAGCTCATACTCAATGATGACAGAATACCAGCTTTTCATCAAAGATCAGGTACAAGAAAGCAGTGCCTGCTCTGGCCACTGTTATTCAACATAGTATTAGAACTAAGAGCTAGAGAAATTAAGCAAGATGAATAAATAAAAGGAATACATACCATAAAATGAGAAGTAAAACCATTATTTCTTTGGATAATCTTTCTGTTTTTTTTTTTTTTCTGTCTTCTTTTTTCCTGGGACCTCTACAATTGATATATTAGCTTGCTTGTTCTGTCCCATCCGTCCCTTAAACAATCTTCATTGCTTTTCATACTCTTATCTTTTTGCTCCTCTGAATGAGTTTCATTGCATTGTCTTCAAGTTTTGTGATCCTTTTTTCTCCCTGATCTAGTCTGCTGTTTAATCTCCCTATTGCACTTTTCAGTAAAGTTATTGTATCCTTTAATTTGTGAATTCTGTATGGTACTTTTATTGTTACACTGTTTAAATTCTCACTCTATCCATACTTTGCTCTTATGAACTCAGTGAGTATCTTTATGATATTTATTTTGAATTCTTTATCAGTCAAATAGTTTAAATCTGTTGAAGATCTGTTTCTGGATACTTACACTTTTTGTTTGTTTGGAATAGGTTTTATTCATTTTCCTACACACTTTGTGTTTTAGATAAAACCATCAACTCCTTCAGTATTGACAGTGATATCTGCAACAGCTCAGGCAACAGCTGTAAAACATAGTAGAAAATACACATATTCTAGTTCCTTCCTGGGAGATATCCCATCTTAGAATAGTCTAAGGGGAGAAAGTCATGAGGTATTTAGGGAGGATCTCATTCATTACCTCTTAAAATAAGTAGATGGAACCCATCCAGGGAAATATTGTAATATGGGTATTTTTTTTCCTTTCTTTTTCCCTGAGTCTTGGGACAAACAGGAGTACTCACACATCATTAACAACTAATTTTTAATTTTCTATGATCGTTTGGATATAAGCCTCATGGAATTTCAGAGTTTCACCCATCCTTTGTATATGTCTTAAAAGCTAAGACACTAAAATAACAGCCCAAACCCTTCCTTGTTGATGGAAAAACTAGAGTTGGGAGTCCTTTGACAATTGTATTATACCATCTTTAGGTTGGGGTTTATGTTGAGCATTCTTAGTCTTTTCTCCCCATTTTGATTTGGATATTTTCTCATTCACTTGATGTGAAGTGTTGATCCACTAGTTCCTAGAGGTGTTTATGTGTAACTGTATAATTTGTTGGTTTGTGAAGTAGGGCTGTTCAGATGTTCAGGAACCTCCTATGTCATTGTCTTGATTGCCCCCCCCCAAAGGTATTTCTCCCTTCAAGGAGTTCATCAGTAAAGTTATTAAAGAAGAATTAAATGTTAGGCTCTCTAAGAATTCCAGGCTATATTATGGAATTTAGCAGCTTACAACTAGCCATTCTGGGGCCAAATCTTGGTTCTTTAACCTGTTTCTAGGGGGCTTTAGGAAAGTTATCTTCTGTGCTTTTGTGCTCCCAACTGTAAAATTTGGAAAATGGCAATTATAATTACCACTTATAAATAAGAATGCAGCCTGGTAAAATCAATTTTTTAATAAGTTTTTAAAAAGCAGGCCCTCCCTGGTGGTACAGCGGGTTAAAGCGCTGCACTACGAAGCTTAAGCCACTTCCTCATGAGTTCGATTCCCGCCTGCCCTGGAGGAGTCCACATGGCGAGGCAGACCTCTCCTGGCCCACCCGCTGCTCCCCTCAGCAGTGTACTTCGTCGATCTGCCTGTTCTGATCCCCACTCTGTCTCTGGTGAATCCTCTCACCTTCCGCATTTCTGGCCTGTACCCCAGTTCTATATGAATAAATAAATAAATCAAAAAAAAAAAAAAAAGCAACCACAAGACAAGAGAGAGCAATATAATCCAGAGTAGAAAGAAGTCTCTTAGGGAAGTTATATTTAAGTAATTAATAAAAAGCAGACTTGAGATGTGAGAGGGACTAACATGGAAAGCAGACAGTATATCTTCCTGGAGCATGACATTTGTGCACTGTATTGTTGCTGGCCTCACCTGAGAAGAATTTGAGGATTGGGACCCTGTGAGACTTCAGTGATTTTGTGAATAGACCATGGACTCCTTCTCCAGAAGGGAAAAAATATGTTGGATTGACAAGGAAGAATCCCCATTGAACCAGGAATGTGTTTAAGTAAAGTATATTTAGGAAGATTGCTAATATTGACCCATGGGTACTTTTGCAGATGTAGTATTCTTTATGCACTACAGAATAAAATTTGTTACTAGATTTTTTTTCATAAAGTTTAAATTTCTGAGCCCGTGGGTAGAGGAATAAGGAAGTGAACTCTATGAATAAAGGGAACACAAGGAATAAGTTGGTGAACATTGGTTTAACTCAATTCCAGAGTCCATAATTTTCCCTCCTACTCCAATCCTGGCCTGCTTTCTAGGCCCTAAGAGATGAAGACTTAATCCAGTCATCTGTGAACTTGAAAAGAGCTGGTGAATTTCAAACATCATTTGAAGAAAACAATAAATGGGATTGTATAGAAATAATAGGTTGGAAATAAAAAGTGAAAGAAAAATGTGATGCAATGCTGTCAGGATATTTTCTGCTGTCAGGATATTTTCTAGAAATATCCTGACTAGTGTTAGTGGCTAATGTTATTTAGGGCATGTTATCATGGAGACCAACTATACTTGTCCTCTTCTTGCTAGAAGACTATGTGGCTCAGTTATAGGTAGAGGTTGTAGATTTCAGTCAAGTTGGCATGGGATTGAAGTTGTCTGATAGGAAGTGGCTGTCCCTGACTGTCCAAAAGGACTTCACCCTTCTTGAAATCTAAAGATCTAATATACTATTTCCCAGGTCCCCAAACATGATTGATATATTAGGAGACATTCATGCTCTAATGGTAATTTCTCTACATTGTGAAGATGGTCATGAAGGTTGTAATCTCTCTGCTCTGTACCTAGGTCAGCGTCCTTAAATTTTCTAGAGGCTCTTGAGTCCTACTTAGCGTGTTACAGTGAATGGGTAAATGTGTGATGTTTGGATAGATGTCATTATTTACTTCAGTGTCAGTTAGCGGGTGCTCTCTGACAGTCAGAGTGGCCACCTCAAACCCATGGAGTTGCCTGTTCCCATGGATGGATGGCAAAGTCATATGTAGGAAATGACCTCTTGTATGTTTTACTTAGAGTCTCTTTTCCCTTTGCATTTTCAAATATTTGTAGAGTAACATAAACCTTATAGACCCTTTGTATTTTGATAATATAAGTAGCTGAGAAAGGACTGCAGCTGAGAAATAGCAGAGTCAAGCTTCAAGACACAGAATGAAATGAATGGCCAAGTTCTTTTTTTATAATGTCCCAGGCTAAGTAATGAATGAAAGATAAACAAATAGTGGTGCAAATAGTGAAAACCAAATTAAATTTGAGGTTTCTTTTCCCTCTTATTTAATAATAAGTAATACAAACAGTTATCATTTGGGGGAGTTGGGAAATGATACTATAAAAATAAATGTCTTTCTCCAGCCAGTATCCTTTGTCCCCATGTGTTGTTGCAGTGAGAAAAGGCACACTGCCCACAGCTTCCACTGCAGCTTTTGGCGTGCTTTGTGAAATGACTCCTACTCTATGAGAAACAAGGAAAGCATTAGTTAAATAGGAAAGTGGATTGTTTAAGTCCCAGAATCCTCTAGGAGGAAGAGAAATGGGAGTATAAATACTCTGTTGCTAAAAGCTGGGAGTCTGTTTCCAAATCACTTCCAAGTCATTTTCTTAATTATTATTTTTAGCTCTTTTGAAAATGAAGAATACATTTGCGTGTTCTTATTCGTCACTAATTAATATTTTTGTCTATAAAAGTAAATTTTTAAGATGAAGATTCTTTGGTAGAGTGGTTACAAGTGAAATTCCAAATCACCACAAATATTAATAAAACCTGTAAGAAAAAACAATGGTATTTAAGGAGTTTTCAAGAGTGGTAAAATCTTTGCATTCAGGTCTTGTTTCACTTCTCTGTCTCCTGCTCCTTCTCCTTGGCTCAGTATCCAGGCCAGGAAATAGCTCCTCAGTCTCCTTGGGCTTCTTATTCCAGACAGCAGCCCTTGGGATTTATCTGAGCCTTCCAGTGTAGTGGATCCACACAGAGTCTCAGTGGTGTTAATCCAATACAGGTCGGCATGTCTGTAGTTACAGAGGAAAACAGAATGGAATTGTTTCCCAAAGATTTCTCCAAAGCAGTTCCTGGAAAATGAAAATTTGACCATTCTCACCTTGTGAAATAACTGTCTTTGTTTCCTAACAATGAAAGCTAACCTCCCAAATTGTGTAGCTAAAATTGTGGTTAAACAGTCTGTATTCAAAAATTATTAAAACATA
Source organism: Condylura cristata (assembly GCF_000260355.1). Classification (NCBI taxonomy): domain Eukaryota; kingdom Metazoa; phylum Chordata; class Mammalia; order Eulipotyphla; family Talpidae; genus Condylura; species Condylura cristata. Next base: position 62,360,315 of record NW_004567110.1, on the reverse strand, counting down.
TTTCTTCTTTTATATGCTTCATTTCCCCCATAATAGGACACAGTGTTGCTATTTTTTTTTTAAGAAGGAACAACTGATTAAATTAATCAATCCAATCTTATTATGAGTAGAAGACAAGATTTGCCAATGGCATTAACGAACACTATTCAATCATAGAACATCAGACTCCCTCCCCCCTTTACTCCTCACTGTCACTCTCCCACTCTAGTAGCCTCAATTCTGCAATCAAATTTCCAGGATTATTTTGGTTTAGTGTTGTATATATTTTTTGCTTTGCTTCCATATATTCCACATTTGTATGAAATTGTCTGGTATTTCTCTTTCTCTTTCTGACTTATTTCACATAGAATAAATTTCCCCCATTTCATCCATGCTGTTGCAAATGGCAAGATTTCCTATCTTTTTGAGCAGTACTCCATATTATATATATATATGTATATATATATATACACACACACACATATATATGCATATGTGTATATATAATATATATAAAACATATATATAACACAAATATATATAACATATATATAATGAAGATGTAGTGTGTGTATATAAATATATATGATAATGAAGATGTAGTGTGTATATATATTTATTACACACACACACATATATATATATATACATACACACACATATATATACATACATACACTACATCTTCATTATCTACTCATTTATTGTTGGGCACTGAGGTCATTTAAATAACTTGGCTATTGTAAATAGTGCTGCAGTGGACACAGAAGTACATTTATGGACTAATGGTCTATATTGGAGGTCTATTGGTGTTTGAGAGATGAGGGTGTTAGGGTACATACTATCTGAAGAGGTATGAACCTATTCTCCTAAATCATATACAGTGTTGTAAACCAATATTACTGAGATAAATAAAATAAAGAAAAAAATTAATAAAAAAATACCTATGTTATTTATGGGACCCTTAAATAAAAAATATAAACTGACTGAGTCTTTATATATATATATATATATATATATAAACCTGCTTTGTTATGTTAGCCAGAGTTAGAAGATACAGAAACCAAGTGGAGTTCCCAAAGCAACAAGTAGAAGAGGTGGAATTTGAACCTCACTCTACTCCCACTGAAGCCTGTTATTCATTCACCTGTGCAGATTGTCTCTTTTAGGCAGCAGCAACTTTTGAGATATTCCTTGAGAAATACTACTTATGCTCACTATATTTTTCTATATATGTAATTTTGCATGGTCTTTTAACTACCACCACCACACAATTCCTGTTGAGTGAGTGCTTTTATTTTCCACATTGATTTTGAGAAGTGATCTTAAAATTCTGACGAATGACATGTGGACTTTTAACTATATCATATCCTCTGTGTACCAAAATCACGGAGATGTTATATTTACAAATAAAAGACTGAAATAAACACATAATTATGAATTTTGGCATTTTGAAATAGGCATATGGCAATAGGTTGCTTTGCAAACCAGATGAACAGTGTGGGTTCTTTAGAATTCTACTTTGGATCTCTGAGTTTGTACTGGATGCTTGCACATTTGTACCAATGTTTGGGTAGATTTGTGCAGATTGTGAAAAACTCTTCTTTCTTTAACAGACTCCAGTCTTATTGTGAATGCCAATTAATTCAGTTAAGCAAACTCTATTTCCCAACAGGTCTTGTTGGGGAGTTGCTACAAAAGAGTCCCGATCATGCTATATGGCAGAAATCAGTGTGTTGAAGCGCTCATAAAATGCTTTTAAGAGAGAGACAGAAGACTGGAACGAGTCTTTTCCATTTCTTCTTTCTTTTTTGAGATAGAGGGTCGTGGTTCAGGACGAGGGCAGCATGGGTACCATCTTGATACTGTGAGAGTGAGAATGGTCCTTTAAGATGATGGATCAAATCCCTGAAGTAACCTAGAACATGTTTGTTGCTGAAAACTGCTGCCCTAAACTTCAAGAAACTCACTTGTTGAAAGTGAGCACCATGTGCAGTATAAATGGTCTTACCTAAGTCATTGCATCAGTAATTATAGTCAATTCTAACTGATAAACTTCCATCTTTGCAATACTATATAACTTCCATGAGAACACTTGAGAATTTATTTCTGATTCTGTTAAGTTCTTATCAAAACAGTTGAGTTCAAAGAGATATTATTGTAGAAACATGCCTTATTCTTGACTCCAGTTTTTCTCTGACATGCACATTCTCATTATGCAAGTCTTTCAGAAATACTGTGGCTATTCCACCACGAATTTATCTAGGCAGCCAAAACATCACAGAATGTGGACTGTATAAATTTTTAAGTTTGCAAAATACACTTAACAGCTCTCATGAGGTAGTCAGTGGGCTGAATAGAAGAAAACCGTGGTCATGCTGTCTAGTGAGGATAAGAATTCCTTTTAATATTTCGTATGTTATACAAGAATGGCAGCAAGGCTTTGTGTAAACTGTTGGATGGACAGTGTTGTAGATTCAGCTAGTTTTACAGCCAAGAGCTATGATGCTGTTTTTCTTTTTTTTTTTTTCAGGTATAATTTACATATAACATTCTTTCTGGTGTACGTGTAACAGTTTGATATTTGTATATATTGCAAATTTACCACCATGGGAGTCTAGGTAATATCCGTCACCATACAAAATTACAATATTTTTTCCTTGTGAAAAATAATTCTTTTTTTTTTGGCTATTTTATTTATTTAATCAGTTTTATTTATTTATTTTTTTATGTCATTCTTCTTCATCTTGTGCATTTTTTCATCTTGAGTGTAATCCCTGTGGACTTCCCACCACCAATTCATCCATGTGCCATCATCATAATTGTGTGCATGCTTCCCACCCCAATTTTGATACCATTCCCTTCTCCACCCCTGTAAAATGTATGATGCTGTTTTTGATACTAGTTTCCATTATAGACAGGAGTTTTCTGGCACCTTCCTAACCACATTTACTTAGGCATTTGGGCTTGTATTCTTCAGTATCAGAAACATTCAGTGTTTTATGTACATTGGGACAGTGGCATTTCATTTTCCATTGTCTTTCTTTTTTTATTCAACAGCAGTTTCTTTGGGGCATTACATTAATTTTTAAGGTAACACTGCATATAATTTCTGGTACAGGTGCACACTTCAGCACATTTACCACTAAAGCACTAGTAATTTTCTCCTATAGTCCATTGGTCCCCTATGCTCACCACCTTCCTTTATCCCATTTGATAGCCTCAGTTCTGCAGTCACACTTAAAGGTTTTGTCTTATTTTTTGTTTTATTCTTTCATTTGCTTTGTTTCATTATATTCCACATTTAAGTAAAATTATCTTTGTCTTTCCCCTTTTGACTTATTTTGTTTAGTATAATCTTCTGTTCCACGCAAGTTGTTCCAAATGGCAAGATTTAATATCTCTCTCTTTCTCAAAATAGTTGGGTAGTATTGCTTGGGTAGCATCACCTGTTACTGATCACATAGGTTGTTCCCATATTTTGAATGTTGCTGCAGTGAATATAGAAGTGTATATGTATTATATTGTATTATTCAAGTGGATACCTACGAGTAAATGCTGGATCCTATAATTGATCTATTTTTACTGTTTTGAGAAACCTCCATACTATTTTCAATGGGCACTGGACCAGTGCAAATTACCACCCAATATTGAAAATTCCTTCTACTCTACAAATTTACCAATACTTGTTATTTCTAGCCTTCATGATGTAGACTCTTCTCAAAGATGTGGAATGGTGTCTTACTGTGGTTTTAATTTCAGTTTTCCTAATAATAAATGATGACCATTTGTCATGTGCCTGCTGGCCATGTGTATGTATCCTTTGGAGTAGTTTATTTAGCTCTCTGCCCATTTTTTGATTGAGTTATTTGTTTTCTGGTTGTTGAGATTGTATGAGTTCTTTGTAGATCTTATATATTAGTTCCTATTGGATATGCAATGTCAAATAACTTCTCCCACTCAGAAGGGCATTGTTGGGTTTTAATGATTTCATGTTTTTTAATTATTATAGTAATTACAGTTTAAGTCTTAGAGTGTGATACACCCATTCTTCATTTTTGTCAGTATTGCTTTCATATATTTATAATGGTAAGATGTACAAATACCTAGATTGCTGGCCTTTGTGTTGTGCCTGTCCTGCCACCAACCTACTTTTATTGCTGTTAAGAGCTCCAGTGGAGAACCATGAGAGTTATATGTTTTATCTTGTACTTGAACTTCTTTTTGGTATAAGAACTGGGTGTAGGCCAAAGGTGTGGGGGTGGGGTGTGAGATGATTCACTAGAGAAAAAGAGTAGGGAATAGAGCAGTCAGATTTACTGAAATACACTGCCTTGGGCAGTAGTGGGCAAGACAGGAGAGGTCTGCTGCACCATATGTGAGTTACCTCCCTGGCACGGGATTGAAATCAGGCTCTAGTAGTGTTTGTGCTGAGACTTAACTCCTAGGCCACCAGGGCAGCCCCATTCTTAAATTCTAATGTGGCATGAACTCTGATCATTCCAAATTCCAACCTTACTTCATGTACTCATAAGCTTGTAGGTCTTGCTGTCACAAGAAAATTTCTGTATGACTAGAGAACATCTGTACAGTGTCTAATCTGCATATTTTCATATAACTTAAAATTCACAAAAAGTAACAAAACAAAACAAACTACTTGGCTTCAAATGCCTAGTTGTACTAAAAACAAAGAAAGACAGAACAAGAAGGGATACCTGGTCAAATCAGTCTAAGTAAGAGACCCTACAGGAGCAGAGGTCTGACACTTGGAGTGGCCCTTTCTCTCAGCCTGGTTCTCTTGGAAGCTTGTTTTATGGGATTTTTTCTCCAGTGCAAGGAGTTCTTTGGGAGACACCTGGTAGCCTCAGGATTCAGGTCGCTTTAACCACTGGGTGGGCTGGAATCCAGATTTCTGTTCATCACACCATTTGCAAGGAGATAAACTGCCTTTTGTTCATAGGCAGGGATGTGGATTTTGTTTAAAGACACTTTGTCTAAAATTGATTTTTGGTTTTCCTGCGAATGTTTGTACATGTCACAGAGTGTTCACAGTTGTACAGAGGAGGGTTCTGAAGAATGATTCACAGTTACAACCATTAAAATGAGCTAACCTTGGGTCAAGATGTGTAAATAAACATCCAGGTCCATGGACTGGACCCAACCTTGAAGTGATTCAATTACATATAAAGACTTTATTCAAGACTCTCAAAATGGGATTGCAAAACCCTGAAGTCTACAGTGTAGCTAAGAGAATCTGGTAAACAAATTGGAAGGATAAGCACAGTGGGTCCCTGCCTCTCCTCGTTCCCCAAACACTGACCTCAATTTGTTCGCAGTCAATACTGATATTGAGGAATTAGAATGTTGTGTTTAAAGGAAGAATAAGAAAACAATAACAGTACTGGTTTCACAAGTCCCTTTCTTAGTGATAGGCTAATGTTCTAAACTGCAGGTACACATCTGTGTAGGTTTAATCAGAGGAAAGTGTTGCTAATTCAGCCTGCCCTGAGGTCAGGGGGATGTTCAACTAACTGGCAACCCAATGACCCATAGTCATTCTATATCTCAAATTCAGAAAATAGACAAAATTTCATTACAGATATGATATTGGTTTAGAAATATCCCTCTAAGAGGACATCTGGCTGAGATAATTTGTTGAAGAAACTTTTCTTTACAAATAACCTCTATGCTCATCCTTATTTATTGTATTCCTCTGATGACATGGTCTTACATAGTTTGGGTAAATCTGAGAAAATAGAACCTGAAGTTCAGAGATTGAAATAAAAAAAGTAAAAAATGAAGATTTTAACATTATATTTGTTATAGTGGTGGGAGAACTGTGGTGACTTCAGCTGAAGTGAGACAATGATGGAAGAAAATAAATAATTATGAAAAAGAGACACTGTGAGCTTCTAAAAATACATTATTTACATAGTTATGCTTTTTTATGTTCCTTCAGGTTAATCATAAGATTAATTATAATGATTTGTCTCTAATCATCATGTTCTAAAGGGTCAGTATGGATTCCATGTCCTAAAATTTTCTCTTCTTAGTGTTTGATAGAGTAGGAAAAGTGTGATTATTAATAAAACAAATAGGTCTGTTATAGGGCATAGAATGTCTATGTGATTCAGGTAGGAATGTTCAGCAAAACCTGGGATTTGACCCATAGCTGTGGGTTATTTTTAATGAAACACAGTCACCTAATTCACCTACAAATCTGTGTTCTCATGTTGCTTCAAGAACTGAGAGGGTCCTGGGACACCCTGTACTGTGGACAGCCACATAGCCTATTGGCAGGTGATCTTGAAGCACCTCACTGACCCCCTCAGCTCTCTGAGGTAGAGGTAGAACTGTTGTCAGAGTCCAGTGAGCTATTAACATTAACATGTTCTTAAAATAAAACTAGTAAGAGAATTAAGGATTTTCTAATAAATATTTAAAAAATTAAAAATAATTCTTTCCAGAAGAGCATAGAGGCCCTTAACTCAGAAAAGGTTGTAATTCAGGGATTCTGCAAACAGATCTTTTTGGAAGTTGTTTTTTGCTGCTCAACAGATTTTGGAATGTTTTACTGAAGATGAAAATCTAAATTGGTATAAAGTTAGAAAGTTTGTATCTCTTTTTAGATCCTTAAATAAAGATTTGAGATCCCTAGATAAAGAATATACTTACCAGTTATGTTTGTAATGTCATGTACATATATATTTAACTGAAAGTTGACATTTGTTTTACTAGTTATTTCTCTTACACCCATACTTATGACATATAATTTTTATTTATTTAAATACAAGATACAATTTTATTAGGTAGGAGAAGAAAAATGCTGCTTTAAAAAATTCATGTTAACCCGCTGGTGGCGCAGCTGGTTAAAGCACAACACTAAGGAGCTAAAGCCACTTCAGCATGATTTCGATTCCCACCTGCCCCGGGAGGTGATCCACATGGCACAGCAGACCTCTCCTGACCCGCCCACTGCTTCCCTCAGCAGTGTACCTCGTGGATTTGCCTGATCTACTCCCCATTCTGTTTCTGGTGAATCCTCTCATTTCCCTTGCACTTCTGTATGCACAAATAAATAAACCTTAAAAAATTATGTTAAATTGCTAGATTATATAGATATTCAATTTTCAGTAGTTTGAGGAAGCTTCACACAACTATCCATAGTGACTGGGACAGTTGGCATTCCCACCAGCAGTGTAGGAGAGTTTCTTTTGCTTCACATATTCTATATTTGCTGTTTTTTTTGTTTTTGTTTTTTTTTAGTATGTGCCATTTTCACTAGTGCAAGGTAGTATCTCATTGTCGTTTTGATTTCTATTCCTCTGATTACAAGTGATGTTGAACATATTTTCATATACCTGTTGGCTATTTGCATTTCCTTTTTGAAGAAGTGTTTATTTTAGCTATCCTGCCCATTTATTGACTGGGTTGTTTACTTTGAGTTTTCTTGTATCTTGTCAGCATTTTGTAGATCTTTGTCTCCTAGGTATATACCCAAAGGAAACAAAAATATTAATTCAAAGGGATAACTGCACCCCTATGTTTATTGCAACACTATTTACAATATGTAAGATATGGAAACAACTCAAATTCCCAAAATAGATGACTGGATCAAGAAGATGTGGCACATATACATAATGGAATATTACTCAGCAATCAAGAAAAGATAAGCTAATGCCATTCACAGCAATGTGGATGGATCTGGGAGCAATTATACTTAGTGAAATAAGCCAGAAAGAAAAAGAAAAATTATCAGATGGTAAGTGATCAGGAAGAACAAAATAAATAATTATAGTAAATTAAAAATCAAAATCAACAAGCAACTACAAAATCAAAGGCATTCCTGCAGGGGAAGAGGAGGGAAAACAGGTTCAAAACAGGGGTGGGAAGAGCACAAAGAAATATGATGATGATACACTGGTGACTTGATGATAGGAATTTCACAGAGACTACACCTGAGAGCAGAAAGCATACATTAAACAAAAATGAAGAATGATGTAAAAAAATATAAATTAACCCCCCCAAAGCAAATGTAATCAATTTAGTAAAATAGCCAATTACTAATGAGTATTATTCATTGTTCCACCATGGATTAGCTTACTATATTATTTCTAGAATAAAATTTCAATATAGATTGCAAAAATATTTTATTTAAAAATAATTTGGAACTGGCCCTTCCTGGTGGCGCAGCGGGTTAAGCACAGCACTAAGAAGCTAAAGGCAGTTCCGCATGAGTTCGATTCCCGCCTGCCCCGGAGGAGATCCACATGGCGAGGCAGACCTCTCCTGACCCGCCCGCTGCTCCCCTCAGCAGTGTACTTAGTCGATCTGCCTGTTCTGCTCCCCACTCTGTCTCTGGTGAATCCTCTCACCATCCCTGCACCTCTGGCCTGTACCCTGGTTCTATATGCATAAATAAATAAATATTAAAAAAATAATTTGGAACTGACTGAAAAGTTGTAGGAACAGTACAAACACCCTAATTATCATAATAACTAATAAGTAATAATAAATTTTCCCTTTTATACTAACAAACTTCATAGGAAAATGATCCAATCTAGGTTTATGCTTTCTTGGCATAACTATTTAAATGTTTTCAATCTAAAACTGTTTCTCTTTGTTTCCTTGATTTTTTTCTTTGATATTCAAAATTATTGTTGATAAATTTACACAATACCTTTCCATTTGATATGATTCAAAGTTTGCTCATTATTATATTCTATTCATAAATATTTTGACAGAACATCAGCAAAATTAGTTTTGCTTCTTATAGCATACTCTTGATTGGTATGTCGATGTTGATTTTTCTCATAGTTATGGTATTATCTTTGATCACATGAATAACATAAAACATGCCAGGTTTTTCCACTAAAAAGTTACTTTTTTATTTCCTTTGTACTCAATAAGTATTTGGTATGGCTATAGTTTTGAAAGTATTTAAAATCTTATTCTTCATCCTTTGCTATTTCTTGCCAGAAAAAGACAGCCAAAATATTTTTGAAGCCACTATTCTTTCTACTTTTGTTTGTTGGCAATGGACTATCAGGAAGAAATTTCTCTCTCATGTATACATGTATGTCTTCCTATTATTGACATGAAATTGCTATCACTATTTGTTTTGTGACTAGATTGTTCTAAATGTGGTCATTAAGTGTCCCCTTAGTATGGTTTCTGTATTTTTTTTTTATGTCTCCCATTCTTTCTTGAATGTGTTCTTCCTGATACAACAACATTTTCTAATCACATTGTAATTTCCTTGTCCCGCCCTGGAATAATCCATATCTCTAAAGAGACTTGATTCCATTTACTAGTGAAAAAAATACATTGAGAAGACAATGTCTAGGATATTGATGTAGTTCTGTTCACTGGGGTGTCACTGTTTCTAGACTCATTTTGTTGACAGTATTAGGATATCTATGTTCTATATTTGTAACTAATAGGGTATATATGTTCTATATCTGTATTTATATATACATGCACATAACTATAAATATATAAACATTACCACCTATAATATTTTACATCTATCAATATCAGAAACCATAACTTTACAGTAATTCCTCCCATTACATGCCAATTCTACACATTCATTTTAAACTTCCACTTTTCTGTATTTGTCAGTCCTTTCTTGACAGAAACCCAACTACTTATCTAGTTTTTAAGATTGATTTTTATTTTATTTATTTATTCAAGAACTGGAATATAGGCCAGAAGTGTGAAAGTTGGGAGGATTCACTAGAGACAGAGCAGAACAGACATATCTACTGAGGGGAGCATTAGGCAAGACAGGAGAGGTCAGCTTTGCCATGTGGATTAGTTCCCCAGCAGAGGTTTAGTGCCATGTGGATTAGTTCCCCGCCATGCTGCAAGGCTGCCAATAGCTTGATAGCACTGAGACTTAATCCCTGTGCCACCAGGGAGGCCCCTTAACTTTCCTACCTTAATTCAATTTACTGTTTACTTAATCCCATGACATGAAGTTAGTGTCCACATCCTAGAACTGCCATCTGTTCAGAACCCCTCTTCCTTGATTCAGGACACTTCTGGGATGCTCAAAACTCTGTTCCCTACTTTCTGTGGCTTTTTCACTTTTTTTTAATGTACAAACTATGAAATGTAAAAGCTTTTAACAGAAAAATGAATATTGTCCATCATTTTAAAGTCCCAAGAAAATAAAGAAAAAATGTCAGGAATAAGATATAATGGAGGAGTAATTCTGCCAAATAAGAAAGTATCTGGATTTCTCTATCAAAAGTGCATTATATACCTATGCTCTACAGAAATCAGTGGTTAGTTGTGCCACATGTAGTAACCCTCAGGTCCTTTTTAATGATCTACAGCATATTTTCAAGATTGATATTTATGCTCTGTATAGACTCATTAGCAAACTCAAAATTAATGACAATTCCGTACTAAGTCTTATGGCTTGTTTATTAAATTTATAATTGCTAAATCCACTAGGATCTGGTAGCAATTAAAATAGTGTCTATTTGTTGAACTAAATATAGTTAATATAGTGTTTGTTTTAATTTTTCTGTGATTATTCACTACCTTGTAAAACACACTTTCACTGTATTTGAAAACAGTCATAGGGGTTAGTTTGGGGTTTCTGTGTTGTTGGGAGTCTAAGACTCTTCTCATAAGAGCCTTCCTTGGTCTGGACTTTGTGGGAATGAGTGCTGGAATGAGTGTCTGAGGTATCACACAGGATGCCCTTTGTAAATTCAAAAAAGAAACTGGGCCCTCCCTGGTGGCACAACAGGATGAAGCACAGTGCTATGAAGCTAAAAGCTAGCCACAGCTGCTTTAGCACTCATTGAATCCCTGGAGGGGTGGGTGGAGGCGACGAGGCGGGTGACCCACATGGCACAGCAGACCTCTCCTGTCTCACAAGCTTCTCCCTTAGTGTACTTTGTCAATCTGCCTGTTCTGCTCCCCACTCTGTCTCTGGTGATTCCTCTCACTGCCCTGTACCTCTGGCCTGTACCCCAGTTCTGTATGCATAAATAATGAAATCTTTAGAAAAAGAGAGAGAAACTTAAAATAATGTCTTACTGCTCTCAGAGAAAGAAGAGAGATCAGATGAAGAACAATGTGGCACCTGATGTGCACAGCAGCTGATCACATCACTTCCTTGTCACTGAAGAGCTCTGCTGTCTCTACAGTCTCCCAAGTGCTCTTCACATGTCTTTCTTGCCCTCACAACAGAAGGTGTTTTTTGGTCAGGCTATAGTTTTTTTGCACAGGAATGTAGGTATGATTAAACAGTGACAGAAGAAGCTCTCCCTTAGAGTCAAGCAAACATTTATGGCTTTAACATGATGAGCTCTTTCATAGAAGTTTTAATAGGCTTACAACCAAGAGCTGATGCCACTGGAGAATTGGGCCTTCATGAGTCACTTGATCCTGTGGTAGGGATAGCTGCAGGACATTTAAGCCAAGCCCCAGTGATCCTAGAACCAGCTTAATAGAGACCTGGTGACCTGCTGGGGATAATATGTGCCCATGCGAGTCATGGGAAGGGTGACATTGTCATTCTTCTGAAGGCTGTATGCTGGTAGGGTAGCTGGAGTGGGGAAATCCTACTATTATTCTGGAATTTAAATTTGATTCTCTGGGGATATTATTTGTAGGTCTTAACTCTGTAGACAGGAGGTGAAAAAACAGATATTTTAGATTTTTTCTTTTTTCTTTTTTTTTATTTGAGTGATATCCTACTTTTTTTTTACACTAGGTCTTTGAAATCTGGTGTGTGTTTTACACCTAAAGTCCTCTTCACTACTACCTCATTTGAGGCGCTTGAGAACCACATGTGTACAGAGGCCATGATGGGTAGTCACTCCAAATATTTAAGGATCAGACTAAAAGCAAGGAGATAGTTTTTTAGAACCTGTGAATATTTGAAGAATAATTCCTATCCCTAGACGTCCTAGAAGAACGTGGCAAAGTGATTCTCAAGATATAAAACAATTAAACAATAATACTAGAGTAACTTCTTGGTGTAATACTCCTCTATGCTGTGTGTGTATGTGGTACGATAATATATTATGGGCCTAATAGTCTTAGATTGAGCTAAAACTTATCTACAACTAACTTTACAAGCTGTACCTAGGTTTACATGCTGTTCCCATAAAAATGATACACAATATGATGAAAAAACTTGTCAACCAATAAGGAAACCATATTCAGAATAGAAAGGAGGGAGAACTTCATAAAATTATTTTTTTGTTATATTATGTATTATGTAAATTACAAAACCTTCAATATTATTTGTGATAGACTCATGCATTGGAACATTAAAAAGATGGGGCCTCTCTGGTGGTGGAAGCATTAAAGACAACACTATCAAGCTATGGCCAGCCACTGTAGCACAAGTTCAATATATGGATGGTCAAGAATCTAACCCATATGGTACAGTAGATCTCTTCTGTCTTGCCCACTGTTTCTCTCAACAGTGTGTTTTAGTACATCTACCTATTATGTTCTTCACTCTGTCTCTGCTGAAACCTCTCATTTCCCTACACTTCTAGCTTATACCCCAGTTCTTGTATGCAGTGAAGACAGGCTTATAATGAATAGGACCAGAATATGATAACCCACGGGGTTTGTTATAGTTTTCTATTGAAGAAACCATTTATCTCTTAGTCAACTTCCCCATCTTATTGAAATAACAGCTATAAACAATTATTATCTTAAAAATATACCAGTTCTCATAAGATTTAGCATAGTTATTTACATAAGAGTGCAAGAATGTTAATTTAGTACATGGCTTTTTAAGATTGTGTACTAGAAGTTTTATTTGGAAGTCATAGATGAATTTCTAAAAGCCTCCTGAAGCTATGAAGTCAAGACAAGTACTTGTTACCAGATTTCACCTTTAATACCTGTACATTTGTATGTATTTTTCTCTCCTCGAGGCTCAATATAGCCACCAACTTCAGGGTTTGTCAAGATGTCTTTCTTTACTCACTGTCAGGGTGGGAACTTGTAAGCTAGGTAGTAGGCCAGTTTTCCTGAGAAAGTTTTGTAAGCATTGACTACACAAAATCAATCTTAGTTTTGTAAGCATTTTTGTATCTTATTAAATAACCATAATTTTCAATACATTTCAGGGAAACTGCTTATACAGCCAGTCAAATATCTCCCATTAGAAGCATGACAAATCCTGTTGAAGCTAGACAAACAACTCTTTTCCAAGAAAAGTAAGTATACCAATGAGTTTTGAATTCTGGTGGGTTCAAGCACAGAGAATATGTCACTTACAAATGTTTCATTTCACTTACAAAATTAAAGTCTACTAAATCACTATGGCTTACAAACAATTTGAGAGGAAAACAAAATCACTTAAAAATCAACAATATCCCAAACAAAAATCAAACCTCACCAAGTTCATTTAGTCTTATGTAATTATTTCTTATTCTGATGGCTCTTTCACTTGTAATCTAGTGAACACATCTACTTCTCAACCTACTTCTGGAAATCCTGCCTCAGTACACATGACCATTTAAGCAGCATCATTAGAGACTTACACCCACAGGTACCTATGTGTTCTTCTCAATGTGTTCTTGAACAGTTCTTGGTTGAAGATGAAATGCTCTGGCTTGCGGTTGAATAGAAATATTTTGGAGAAGCATCAGAGTAAAACACGCATATTTACAGAAGACAAGACTTAACATAATTGTCCTTGAAATATTAATGATAAATTTCAAAGTGAAATCTGTCAAGTGAGTTCATAATAAAAACAAAGCAATTGACAAGGAAATTTGTCTGTTGCAAAGTCTTGCAAAATGTGATAAAAAAGTTAATCCCAAAATATTTGGATAAAATATGACTAGTAGGGCCATCCCTAGTGGTGAAAGGAGTTAAAATGTAGCACTATGAAGCTATTGCAGCCACTGCAACTTTACAATTTCAATCCCTAAGTATCTAGTGGATACTCATTAGTTATTTTATTATTGCTCCAAGTTTTAATTTACCTACAAGTCTCAGAACTATCTTTAGTTAACATAGTGAAAAACATACAAAATGCAATTTCTGTTGAAATCTAGTCAGTCAAAATAATGAATTGTTGGATTAACCACAAATTATATTTTTCATTACCTTAACCATTTAGAAATAATACCAGCTTATTTGGTCAATAATCCTGTAGATGTCAAAGAAAAACTTGTTGTATCTTAGCACTGTAGGTATAAATTTAAAAAAAAATAATATGATGCTTTATTTTTACATCATTTTGTGCCTTTGTCCATTTTAGTTGTAATACCTATAGGATTCCCATCACCAAATTAGCTGTGTGCCATCACTACAGTCCAGTGCACTTCCCTCCCCCCACTGTTTTTGATCCCATTCCCCACTCCACCCCCCTGAAATGTCTATGGTATATAGCTGTTCATTGTTAATATTATTTTCTTGCCTAGTCCGTTATATTCCTGCTATGAGTGAAACCATCTGGTATTTTTCGTTTTCTTTCTCGCTTTTTTCACTAAGCATGACTTTTTTCCAGCTCCATCCATGTTTCCATGTTGCTGCAAAAGGCATGGTTGCTGAGTATTATTCCATTGTGTATATGTACCACTTCTTTTTATTTATTTATTTATTTGTTAATTTTATAACAGTTTATTTTTACATCATTTTGTACATTTTTTTTCCATCTCAATTGTAATCCCTGCGGGTTTCCCATCACCAAGTCACCCGTGTGCCATCACCATGTACCATATCTTTTTAATCCAGTCATCCACCTTTAGGCAATTGGGTTGTTTCCATGTCTTTCCAATTGTACATAAAACAGCAATAAACATGGGAGTGCAGGTGTCTTTTTGAATCAGTGTTTTGTGTCTTTGGGTAGATACCTAGGAGTGGGATTGCTGGGTCATATGGAAGCTCCATGTTTAGCAGTTTGAGGGACCTCCAAACAGTTTTCCATAGTGGTTGTATAATTCACATTAATGTGTCCCATAAGGTTTGGAGACCTGTGTCATCAGTGTCGTTCTTCTCAAGAAGCAAGTCTCCCATTTGAGGCACTTCCTAAGACCTCTCTATGCTAGGATGTGCCTGTGCAGGGTTGAGGGAGTGTTAAACGTATTGTAGCTTCCCAGGGTTGGGCCTGTTTTTGATTTGGTTCTTTCTTTTTTTCTTTTTTTCCCTTTTACCTCCAGGGCTTTGTGAGCCTGCTGGTCCCCACCTAATGGTACAAACAAGCCTTTGCTGTGGGGGCACTGGATGCAGAGAGAGCTGGAAGTGTTGCAAGGCTTGCAGTTGCTCCAGTTGCCAGTTCCTCTTCCCCACCTCCCAGGTTCTATGTGCCTGGGAGTCTTTCCCCTCAGCTTGGTTTCCACTCATGGAGCTGAGTTGTCTTTCTTTATCTCCAGGGCTTTGGTGGGGCCGTAGAACAACAAGCCTCCTGTCTGAGGCACTTCCTAGCACCTGGGCACTGCTGGATTGGAGCTCCCCTATAGGAGCTCCCCAATTGCTGAGTCTCCATCAGTTATCTTCCTTCTGGTGAGCCCAGGGTGCTCTCATTCAGGTTGAAACTCATAGTATGTAAGCCTACAGTGTGTTTTTATTCTTATATTCCTGTGTGAGTTGGAGGTAGTGATTTCAGCATCTTCATTCTGCTGCCATCTTACTAGATTGCCTAGTTTTTTTTTAATTAAATAAATTTGTGTTATTTGCCAAAGATTTTCTTGAATTATATGAACTTAATTTAGTAAAACAATCAAATTAGTTTATATGAGTTTATATTTTAGAATTCACATTGAATGGTTTATCTATTAATTTCTGGGAATCTTAGAACTATTCATTGTGTGCAAGCACTTACTTATCTCTAAGCCAATCAGAATAGAGTTTACATACTTTAAGAGGTTTTATCATCTAATTGCTAATACTATTTAATGGGAGGAAATTATTACATATACATACAGTGAAAGGTAAAGATCTTTATAAATTAAAGACAATCATACAACACAGATAGAGAAAGCTTATAGGTTCAATTGAAAATTTAATCTTGAATCAATAGTTGGCACAGTGGGCTCCACTGAACAGTTATGTTCTTTTTACTTGATGTGAAGTTGTGACTTTCTCCTGAGCACAGGAGATAAGAATCCTAAGAATAGAATTAGATATGAAACCCACTTTTGGGTCTCTGACCAACAGTCAGGAGTAGAGCACAAAGATCCTAAGCACCTAATTACCTGGAAGGAAGGAAGTAGAGGTTCAGAGAGAACTCTATTCTTGTCTAAGTCATGGTACTGAAGTGGAAAAGATGAAATGCACTGGGAAAAATTAAGGGGCTTTATTTTAGGCTAGAACCATTGGCAAAAGATTCGCTAATAGGTGCCTCAAAGGAAAACAGAGGGCACCTGGGATTTGTAAGGAAAGGCAGACAAAGGTGCTTTTCAGAATCTTTTGGAAGTTCATGGGGCAAGAGAGCAGTGTCTTTTCTAGGTCACTGAAGATGGAAAGAGGCAGGTCCTTTCTTAGACTGTGGAAGACCAAGAGAACCACTGTGTTTTCCCTTTTTTTTTTTTTTTTT
>NW_004567110.1:62324256-62343617 GCF_000260355.1 Condylura cristata | reverse complement strand
TTGAACTCATGCGGAAGTGGCTTTAGCTTCTCAGTGCAGTGCTTTAACCCGCTGCGCCACCAGGGAGGGCCTGTTTTCCCTTTTTTTGGAAGACACAACTGTGGAGGAATTTCTCAAGTGTTTTCTATGACTACTGGGCTTAAATATGTTCAGCATTGTCATCTTTCAAATAAATGAATACATTTTTGTTCAAACAAATACAGATATAATGTTCTTGCTATACCAAGACAATATAGTTTGTTGATTGACCTTTAAATTATCTTTGGTGTTATAACATTCTTTGATTAATCCTCTTATATAAGAATAGAAGTATAATTTTGAAAAACACAAATCTGGAGCAGTTTCTCTGTTGAAATAACAGTTTTCATTTATCAAGAAGTTTGTTGCCTTGGGCATGAGGATCATCCATCTATACATGGTGTGGATTTGAGGTAGCGCACCATACCTGGGGTCGTGATAGTCTGATCTACTTTACATTATCAAAAAGGAACTCTCACAAGAGACTGAAATTTTGTTTGGCATAATTCAGCAATTTTAAAATAAAAAAAATTTCTCAGAATTTTTAAATTTCTGGGCATACATTTAGCTATTCAGATTTAAACCTGATTATGTAAGTACCAAAATCACTTTTGCACAATATAACTTTTCTATCAAAAAGCATTTCATTGCATTTTTCATTAGGAGAATTCCTAACCAGATTAAATTATAGAGACTCTTTTTTTTGTCAGCTATTTTTTTTTTGAAGGGCAAAAACTACTAAATGTATTTACATTACAGGACACACAATGGGATATATAGATAGTTGAATTATGAGAAAAGGATGAAATGAGGGCAAATTCTGTTTTAAAAGGGGAAACAATGCAACTAGCTGACTAGCTGAGATTGTTTGAGAAGAACGTCCTAACTGGCATTTGACATTACCAAGTTTCTAAAGACACTGAGTTCATGTGCCAATGAGAAGGGTAGAAGGATTTTACCTTCTAGATTAGAAGCAATGATTAGACTTATGAAAGGCAATCTTAGAAAGGATGGGGATCTCTTGGTCCTGTGAGAAACGGACCCCTCCCTCCACCCCCACACCAGCCTAGTGCAAGCCTGGTTGCTTTGTTGAAAGGCAGGTTTATTTCTATTTTTGCTTTGTTACAGTCCTATGTGGCAGGTATTTTAAAGATAGAGACACCATCTCAAACTGCTAAACATGGCGCTTCCATATGACCCAGCAATTCCACTCCTAGGTATCTACCCAAAAGACACAAAAACACTGATTCAAAAAGACACCTGCACCCCCATGTTTATTGTTGCTTTATTTACAATTGGAAAGACACGGAAACAACCCAATTGTCCAAAAGTGGATGACTGGATTAAAAAGATGTGGTATACATACACAATGGAATATTACTCTACAACCAAAAAAATAGACATATGTCTTTTGCAGCAGCATGGATGGAGATGGAAAAGATCATGCTTAGTGAGATAAGCCAGAAAGAAAAGGAAATATACCAGATGGTTTCACTCATAGCAGGAGTATGAAGGACCAGCCGAGAAAATAGTAATAATAATGAACAGTTATATATCAGAGACATTTTACGGGGGTGGAGTGGGGAATGGGATCAAAAATGGTGGGCGAGGGAAGTGCACTGGACTATGGTGATGGCACCCAAGTGATTTGGTGATGGGAAACCTACAGGTATTACAACTGAGTTGGAAAAAGGCACAAAATGATGTTAAAATAAACTATTATATTATTTATAATAAAATGGAGAAACTGAGCCACTGACTTGGAAGTAACCAGAATCAATTTCCCAGTCCCTGAACCCAGAGAGGAGGTGTCAGTGTGCACGTTGGTGCTCTTACTCCAGTCCCAGTGCTCCTCCAACACTGGAAATATGCTTCAGAGGGGGCCTTCTGATATTTGATCACATTATGATACCTCAAGGTTTTATTGGCAATTTGAAAAAGCAAAGGAAGAAATATCCATCTCGCCCAATGAAGGGAGAGACAGCAACTATTATATAAAAGCAATGGCAGTAATGTCATTTCTTTTGATGATTATTACTGAAGAGGAAGATAACCATGAGCCTGGTGAGTGACAGGTGCCAAAGTGGGGCATCCTGCAGGACATGCTCACCCCTAGGCTGTGCTTCTAGGATACTGTCTGCCTACATAATAGACAGACACTATCCTGTTTTTGACCATAATAGCTTGGGGGAGACATGTTGAGGTCAGACACAGATTGATAATCTAGAACCAGGAGAACCATAGTTTTGTTATACTCACAGTCACTGCAAAGAATGTGGCCATAGTAGTCAGAGAAAAGGGAACTCTGGAAGGCAACTATTGTGGTTTTTGTGGTGAGACTGGATTTGTATTGGCAAGTTTGAATGTTGGGCTCAGGAACTGTGTCTGGTTATCTAGTATCCGACTCTGGAGCAATTACAGCAGGTAGAGAGTGGCTCAGGATGCAAGACCCTCCTTGCAAATGATTGAGATGTGGATTTTATAGGCTGTTTAATGAGAGCAACTGACTGCCCTCTAGCCAAGGTTTCAAAATGTGGTTAACAGAAAATTTACAAAATTCTGTTACACTATTCTGGTCTGCTCTTTTGCACAAAGACTTCTCTGTAAAAGAATCAGTCTTCCACATGATTACAATAAGGAAAATATCTTTACCAGGTCCTACCATCAGAAGACCAGGTGTGGGCTGGACCATGATGAGTCTTCTTATACAGATTTAAGAAAATTAAAAGAGGTTAACCTTGCTCAAGGTCACATATGTACATGGCAAAGATGAATTTTCTATCTACAAAGTGTATGCTCCTCCCAATATAAATTTACATGATCATTAATGATTGTTTTCCTTATTAAATCTTCCCCTTTAGATCTCCCTTCTCCCTCCACTGTTGTTCCAAGTCAGTAGGTTGGGGAAGGAACGAAACATCATTATTTGAGGATAATCATAGTATTACTCTGAAATTCTCAGAGGAACACTAATAACTTTTCTACCTCAGAAATGTTTTCTAAACTTTTCCAGAGAAGATATAGAATGATTGAAAGAGTCATAATGGGGCTCCATAGCATGAATTTGGTTAAAAGGTTCACAGATCAAAATGCCTGGGAAGTCATTCATTTTTCAAGCCTTCATTATAAAAAGATTTTTAATGTCAAATTATTGAATAAATCATTGAGTAAATGCATATTAATCATTAACTAATTCTAGTCTTCTAGGAAGTTACTCTATGTTTACCCTAGGATTTGAATCCTTTTTCATTATCTTTAGATAAAAACTTTATAGCACAGAGTCATACCTGGGGGTGCAGTGGCTTAAAGCACAGCATTAAGAAACTCAAGCCACTTCAGCATGAGTTCGACCCCGCTTTGGAGGTGACGCACATGGTGCAGCAGACCTCTCCTCTCTTGGCCCGCCCGTTGCTTCCCTAAGCAGTATACTTAGTCAATCTGCCTGTTCAGCTCCCAACTCTTTTTCTGGTGAATCCTCTCACTGCCTCTGCACCTCTGGCCTGTACCCTAGTTCTGTATGCACAAATAAATCTTTTTTTTTTTAAAGCTTTATAGCACAAACAGCCTAGTGTCAGATGTAATATTTTTTAACATTTTTATTTTATTTTATTTTTTTTATTAGTCTTTTTTTTTTAAGATTTATTTATTTATTCATACAGAACTGGGGTACAGGCCAGAGATGCGGAGGGTGAGAGGATTCACCAGAGACAGAGTGGGGAGCAGAACAGGCAGATCGACGAAGTACACTGCTGAGGGGAGCAGCGGGCGGGTCAGGAGAGGTCTGCCACGCCATGTGGTCACCTCCGGGGCAGGTGGGAATCGAACTCATGCGGAAGCGGCTTTAGATTCTCAGTGCTGTGCTTTAACCCGCTGCGCCACCAGGGAGGGCCACATTTTTATTTTTAAAAAATAATATCACTTATTTTTCCCATCATGTTGTGCCTTTTCCCACTCAATTGTAATCCCTTTTCCCATCTCAGTTGTAATCCCCGTGGGCTTTCCATCACCAAATCACCCATGTGTCATCACCATAGTTCAGTGCACTTCCCTCCCCCTGCCATTTTTGGATTCATTCCCCACTCTACTGTAAAATGTCTCTGATTTGAGCTGTTCATTATTATTATTATTTTCTCGGCTGGTCCTGCTATGAGTGAAACCATCCAGTATATATCCTTTTCTTTCTAGCTTTTTTTTTCACTAAGCATGATCTTTTCCAGCTCCATCCAAGTTGCTACAAAAGACATGTGTTTCATTTTCTTTTTTGTTGCTGAGTAATATTCCATTGTGTATATGTACCACATCTTTTTAATCTAGTCATCTGCTTTTGGGCATTTGGGTTGTTTCCATGTCTTTCCAATTGTAAATAAAGCAACAATAAACATGGGGGTGCAGGTGTCTTTTTGAATCAGTGTTTTTGTGTCTTTTGTGTAGATACCTAGGAGTGAGATTGCTGGAACATATGGAAGCTCCATGTTTAGCATTTTGAGAAACCTTCTGTTTTCCATAGTGGTTGTACTAGTGTGCATTCCTACCAGCAGTGCAGGAGAGTTCCTTTTTCTCCACATCCTCACCAACATTTGTTGTTGCTATTTGTTTTAAGATGTGCCATTTTCACTGGTGTGAGGTGGTATCTCACTGTGGTTTTAATTTGCATTTCCCTTATTACAAGAGGTGTTGAACATTTTTTCATATGCTTGTTAGCCCAGATATAATTTTTTTATTATAATATTTTATTTTTATGTCATTTTGTGCATTTTCCCCATCTCAGTTATAATCCCTGACTTCCCATCACCAATTCACCTGTGTGCCATCACCATAGCCCCATGCACTCCTGTCCCCCATTTTTTATTCCACTCCCCACCCCCATAAAATGTCTCTGGTTGTTCATTATTATTGATTTTCCCCTGGTCCTTTATGCTTCTGCTATATGTGAAACCATCTTGTATTTTTCTTGTTCTTTCTGGCTTATTTCACTAATCATGATCCCTTCTATCTCCATCCATGTTGTTGTAAAAGGCATGAGTATCTATTTTGTCGCTGAGTAGCATTCCATTGTGTATATATACCACATCTTTTTAATCCAGTCATTTACTTTTGGGTATTTGGGTTGATTCCTTGTCTTTCCTATTGTAAAAGACGTAAATTTCTAAAGGTGCAATATGCATAGGGGAATCTCTATATGAAATTGTGATGGGTCTGATCTGTTTAGTAATTAATAGTAGTTATTTAATAATGAACGTAATCACTTGCTCATCAACTTAAATACAAAGTGATTGCCTAATATTTTCCAGGCATCATGAACTCAATAATGAGTAAGAAATGCTGTCTTATCTCAATGAGCCATAGTCTAGGGACTGATTGTCACACAATGGTGTCACAATGGTGTGTCAGAAGGTGGTGATCAGTACAATTACAAGACAGTGCTGAACCAGTTAAGAAGTACACCCAGGACATTTCTGGGTATCTGGTGTATATAAACCAAAGTTTATAGGAAGACTAGATAGACAATGAAACAAAAAAAGCAGAATAATAATCATCAAGGTAGAAGGAAGAACATAATTGTTACTTGGAGTGAAAAAGCAAACAGTCCAATACAGAACTAAGCTTTAAATCAAATGCTATTCAGAAATTAACAACCATGCCAGAAAATAAATAAGCAATTTTTTAAATGAGGGTGTGTTGTAAAGAGTGGCTGGAAGGAAAGCATAGTACCAATCAGGAAGAAAATTCCTGTCCTGTGTAGGATCTTGGATTTCAAATGAGAACACTGGGGAAACATGAAAAATAATGGATGAAGATGCTTGAAATCAAGGAGTTTGGTTTAGGAGATGTGTGAATGAACAGGAGGATAAGATGCTAGGACCACCAGAGAAGCTGAATTGCAATGGACACTACCTATTTTTATCACTAATATACTTTAGATATACTTGTAATCACAATTATTTTCATTTCTTTTAAAAATGCATCCTTCCTTTGATTCTTCTCAACTCTTTCTAGAAGGAGGCCTATAAGAGAGTAAGCATCTATCATCAAATTCTGAATTTTGGAGATTTAGTTTTCTGACTTTCCTAAAAATTTCTTGAAGTAAAACTAATGATTCGTTAGAAAAAAACAAAAACAAAAACAAAAACAAAAAAACAGCCTTCCATTTTGGTAAAGGCTTTCATAGTTTCCTGTTTGATAAAGCTGTGTGGGGTGAAAGACTGTGCAAGGGAATGTTTTGTTAGTAACTGAGAGTCAGAATTAAAGAGATGAATTGATCCCAAGGAAATCTCACTTTATTTTTCTACTTCTGCCTACCCCCTATGAAGAGCTTATTCATTAGAGAACTTCTTTGTAAAGTGATCTTTGTGGTCTTTTGAGTTTGAAATTATACTCAAATACTCTTCTGGAATGTTTTAAGTTCCCCTTAAAATAATAAATTTACTGGCTCTCTCTAACTAAATTAAATTAGGCAGTGTGGCCAGGAATGAGGGGAGGTTGGGCTCCATGATTATTGTGACTTGTGTTATCTCTTCCATGGGCCATGGTGGCCACAAATAAGCTGCACTTTGCTTTTAAAAATCCTAACAGCATTCCTTGCCATTGACCTTAAGTCAGTCCTTTGACTTTGAGAGCATTAGTTTTTATCCATGAAAATGTGATAATAATATTTAATATGCAGGATTGTTGGTAAGGTTAAATGAGGAAACATGTCAAAATGCCTGGCATAGCTATTATTATTAACACAGAGAAGCCATCTACACAGTTCATATGAGAAGAAAACCTGTCATGTAAGAAGATGCTACTTGTGATCATTCCAGTCCATTTATGCTGTTTAAAAAACTTTATATAGGGTCTAGGCCAGAGGAAACTTTTTTGATTATGTGAAAATATAAAATAACAGGGAAAGTAGAACCTGGCTTCTGACAGAGGGAAAGGCTGCTTCCAAGTCCTAAACCTAGGGTGTGGCCATCCTGGCATAAATGACCCAGAAGATGCACATCTCACTGGGGGCATCAGACCTTACCTGGTTTTCTAGCCTGGATTTGAAGCAGGCCAGGTGTGTTCCTGCTTGAGTCACTGTGGTCAGGGATGTTCAATGTCTTCTTTTATGTGGGGATGATGTGTTGGATGTGTTGAATGTGCTGTGCCTCTTCTCCTGAGACATCTACAGGTTGGAGGGTGAGGAATGTATTTGCATAAATTCACCCTAAAGAAGATTAAATAGTACACAAAACATATATAGGTATTTATAAGCTAAAATTGGCTTTAGTTTTTAGATTATTTGCCATTAAATTTAGGCTATGAGAGTCCCTCCCTGGTGCACAACAGGTTAGGACGCAGCACTGCAAACTGGGGGCAGCCACTTCACTGCGAGTTCGATCCCCCGCGGGAGGTGATCCACATGGCATAGCAGATTTCTCCTGACCCACCTGCTGCTCCCCTCAGCAGTGTACTTTGTCGATCTGCCTGTTCTGCTCTCCTCTCTCTCCACTGAATCCTCTCACGGCTCTGTGCCTCTGGCCTGTACCCCAGCATAAATAAAATCTTAAAAAAAATTTAGGATATGGGAATATTGAGGAAGTAAATCTTAAAAATCTCCACCTTCACCTTTTATGTATCTTTACAAATGTGATTTTGTTACTGGCTAATAATCATTACAACTGATTCTATAACCTGTTTTTTGCCTTTAGATTATTTATCACACTTATTATTTGCCTTTGAACTAGATGTGCTTTGGATGGCAACTTAATTTATAGTACTGGATTTGGGGTCCTTGAGATATCATCTTACATCCCCACTCTCTGAAGCTGACAGCTCAATTAGAACAAAACAGGTAAGTGACAAAATGGTGTGTGGAGTAATAACAGGCAACTGGCCTAGAGAAGTGGTGAAAATTGCAGGAGATATCACAAGGAGGGTGCCCTATGTTTTCCGGGGAAGGTCTCCAGGGTGGAGAAGAAATAAGGCATGGGTTTTTAGGTCTGACAGCACCTGGCACCTCTCTTTAATAAAAGGACCACTGCTTTCATTATTCTGCCCCCTTTACATGAAACATTGTTCAATAACCTGTAAACACAGTCAGGACCTCCAAGGTGATCCTGCTGGTTGCAGTCTCCCCATCCATGTTTTTATTCTCACTGTGCCTCACCTCTCTACACTACTAGCCATCCTGGAAAGATGGCCCAACCTACCACCCACTCTATGGTCTGCTGAAGAAGCTTTGCTTCCATTTCCTATTGCAGAAATTGGGAGACAAGGCAGTCTGCCTGAAGGATTAAAAAACAAAATCTATACCTCAAGCTTATATCCCCAGCATGTTATCACTATTGAGGTTCAAAATACAAGAGGTTACATTCTTGGCTTCAGTTGTAAATGAATATCTTATCAACATGGAAATCACCTCTTGTTTCATTGAAATGAACAGAAACTTTTATTTCTCCAGAGCCTCAGGGAAATTGGCAGATGTTAACATATATTTTTTTTCAAGGAAATCATTTTCCAAAATCTGTCACTGTTCACCAAGATTTTATATGGTGCAAAATGAAGTCTGAATTTCATTCTTAATGCTTCTAGCCATTGCAAATCAAGCAACATGGAGAGTTTAAAGCATCAAATTGCTGCACATTAATAAATGGTTTGTTTCCTATGAGAATATGGCTCCACTGGTGATGGGCAAGTGAACTCCAACCACTAAAAATCTTTGTTTCTTATTCTAAACATCTCAGAACAGTATGGCTTCATGGGTTGTGGATCTAGCACAGTATGTAAGTCTGCTGCTGGAAGCCTGGACAACAAGGGACCTGAGCAGGAAGGATGCAGCTTTGCAAAAGCTCCCCCTCCTTTGACCCCCCCCTCCCCAAGCCAAAGTTCAACTCTAGAAAAATTCAGCACTGAGCCTGACAGTTGAGTGGGCCTGTGGGAGGTAACGGTGCTGCTTTTATTATGTTTTACTGAATAATGAGAAATTTGCCACACAAAATGCACATAAACATAAACTTATATGTGACACACTTGTATGGCTGGTATGAAGTTATGCAAAGGGTTCCATAGTCTCTTAAATTTGAAGACTTATTTTCCCCTCCAGATGTTAATATTTAATAGAGGCTTTCTTTTCTCTAGTCCCTAGAGTTCTCCCTGGTCACATGTTTGAGGGATAAAGAGAAGACTGAGAGAAACCAATGAGGCAAAACTGGACCTGGAGTGCTATGGGAAGGTGCTGGACAGGAGCTTGTGATGACAAACAACAGGGCAAGGATCATATGGAAGAGCAATCGGAATTTAAGACCGTAGTTTCCTGTGCACAACTCCAGGAAGGTGTCCAGAGCTTTCATAGCCATTTCTGCTTCTGAAGTCTCAGCCTAAAGTCAGCTGTTGATGGAGGCTGGAGGGATGGCAGATGAGAGGCTGCATGGGGGAGGTCAGACCCCTCAAAGAGGGCCAACAGGAATATGACATATACCTGGAAACAAAATTCATCTGTATGTGGTGATGGAAGAATGCTGTGTGCTTGTTTCTACCTTCCCACCCTGATGTGAATCACTCTAATATCTGGAGTTTATTCCCTGAAGTCCTGCCTTCAGGGTCAGTGTTTTCAGATCCACCAAATGAAAATACAAAACCCCAGCTCAATTTGAATTTCACATAAAGAAAAACTGAATTTTGAATATAACTGTTCCAAACATTATATGGGATTGGCTGACATTAAATAATTGTTCTTCTGTATGCTCTAAAATTTGAATTTCTCTGGTCTGTAATTTTTTTTCCAGGGGCTCTGTCCAGAGTGGAAATTTACCTTAAAGCCCATTGCTCCATTGGCTCTTTTTGCATGGATATCTCTTTTTTTAATGGTGAAAAAAATGATTTAGAATTAGCCAGCTGGACTCAGTTTAGATGACTCCAATCTTTTTGGCAACATTCAAAGCATCATTGTCAGGAGCCAGTAGAACATGTGCCTTCTCTCCAGCAGGTCTGATCAGAATGTTGACCTTGGCCACATCAATGTTATCGAGCTGTCCAGCCTGCTCAGTCTGCGCTTGTTGGCCTTTCCATCCATAGTGAACACAAGTGTGCTATTGTCTTCTCTCTTCACGGCTGATCCATGCTCAGGGGACCTTGATGCACAGTGGTCAATCTCGCCTCTCCTGGGAGTGCTGTGCAGAGGATATTTGGGTGGATTCACAGTGGCAGTGTCTGGGGCCTCAAGAGGGTGAATGACATATGCATCTTCTTTTCCTTGTGCTGTGGAGGCCTTTTAGTACTGCTTTCTTGGCCTTTAAGACTTTTGCTTTGGCTTTGGGATGGAGAGAGACTTCCTTTTTTACTTTTGATACCATCTTTGGGTTTTTTTCGAGTTTTTATGGTCAATTTTGCTTTGTTACTGCATTTTTGATGTATGCATCATATAGAAAAAAAAAAACCTCCTGTCTCATCTAAAAAGCTCTTTTCAAAATTAATTGGCAAATTGAAACATATTACATGTGTGTAAATGCATTATGTACTTCCACTAACTTATTTTCTATTAGTATTTTTTCCATTCTTTTTCTGTCTCCTAGTGAATGGAGTACTTATAACTTTTCTCTTGCTCACTGATGAGTTACAAACTCTTGTCTATTTTAAGTTACATACAGTTGTCGACTTTTCTTAGTGTTATGAGAGTAACATTTCAATTAATCAAGCCTGTATTTAATTAATATCTCTATTCTCTATAATTCTCTCTACTGATGGAAGAATATGAGTAAAAAATAATTCTGTTGTCTTTCAGTCTTTCTTGTTATCTGCTTAGATTTTTATTTCACCATTTGTTTTAACTTGCCATTATTTTTGTTATTACTTATTGATATTTATCAAAACATTTCTCACAATCTTAATTAAATATATATTTTCAAAATATGAGACAGTGCTTAGAATCTTAATATGTGAAGAAATTTTACAAGTCCACAAAAAGATAATTGTCCTAAAAGAAATTCAGGCAATTCATCAGAGAGAAAAATAACTTAAACATATGAAAATTAATTCAGCTTTTAAACATATGCTCAATTTAAAATAACAATAATATTGGATTTCAGGGGAACAAATTAACTCCTTTTAAAGTATAAAGATATTTTTGGTGAACAGAGCATTTTCAAGAGAGCAGGAAGATGATTTTGCACCATGAAAAATGTGTGTACTTTTCTGCTCAACTGTGTTCTTCTTGAAAATAATCTTCAAGAATAATTAAGGATGTACATAAGGATCAGCTAGTCCTTCAGAAGCTTAGAGGTCTTTTTCTCACCTCTTTTAAGTCTGAACTCAAATGCTATCTTAAGTGAGGTCTACATGTCAGCCTATGTGAAGTTGTAAGCCTACCCATACTACTCGTCCAGCTTACTTCTCATCCCCCATGGCATCTGTCATATCACATACATTCTTTAATACCTAGTATGCATTTTTCTTGTTTGTAATTACACTGCCATTGAAATATGAGCTGAATAGGCAAAATAGTTCAGAAAATCCTTACCATATTATTGCCTTGTGTTTCTTTCCTTCCTTTGGGTTTCAACCTATAAAAGTAAAATTTTTATAGATGCCATAGGTAAAATAATGACCACCAACGATGTATACATCTTACTGATTAAAGTAGAAATTAAGATCAACTGATATTAAGATAAGGGCATCATTTGAATTGTCCAGATGAACCTACTGTAACCCCCAGAATTCTTTAATATGGAAATAAAAAACATGTTGGTGTCAGTGTAAGATTTAAAGATGCCATGATGCTACTAACATTGAAGATGGAGAAAGGGGGCATGAACCAATAAAAAAGATTGCTCTCAGAAACTGGAAAGCTGAAGAATGAATCTTGCACTACACCTTCTGAAAAGGAACTGTTCAATGTTGAAACATTGACTTTAACCAAGTGAAACATTTCTTTGGACTACTGACTTCCAAAACTGTAAAGGAATAAATATGTGTTGTATAAAGTCACAATGTTGTAGACATCAATTGGAAATTATTATTTTTTTTTAAATTTGATCAATTTGCCAATCTTTTACACAACTATAGGTACTAGAATCACAACTTCATACCTTCCATCAAAACCACAGTGCCAATTCCCAGTCACTTTCTCTCTTCTATTTCATCTCTTGTGGAAACTGTCACATTTTTCAGAGTCTAAGCATTTTTTGTTGTTTTTTGTTTACTTTTTTGGTTATTCACATAATGCAAATGAGTGAAGCTATCTGATAGTTATTTTTCACTTTCTGACTTATTTCACTTGACATAATCACCTAGTGATACATCCCTTTTGTCCCAACAGTACTAGTTTGTCTTCTATCTATCTATCTATCTATCTATCTATCTATCTATCTATCTATCTATCTATCTATCTGATCTATTTGTTAAATATTTATTTATTTATGCATACGGAACTGGGGTACAGGCCAGAGGTGCAGGGGTGGTGAGGGGATTCACCAGAGACAGGTGGGGGACAGAACAGGCAGACTGACAAAGTACACTGTTGAGGGGAACAGTGGGCAAGACTGGAGAGATCTGTTGTACCATGTGGATCACTTCCGGGGCTGGGGATCAAACTTACACTGAAGAGGCTGTGACTAGTTTTCAGTGCTGTGTCCTAACCCCCTTCACCACCAGGGAGGGTCCTAGTTCATCTTTTAAAGCATATTTTTTTGGAAATGTATGTTTTTATTTTTTTGTGTGTCTTTATATATCCATTTTAAGGTAACATTGGTTTACAATACTGTATATATGTTCACACCTCTCCAGATGTTTATTACCACCCCACCCTCACCCCTAAGGAACCTATAGTCCTCCACCATCGTCAATTAGGTATACCTTCCATACTTTACTATCCATCCAACATTTCTCCTTCTAGTACCATCAAGTCTACTGTCAAAGTTCTAAGATTTTTTTTTTAATTGATTGCTTTTTTTGACCCATTGTTTTGTTTTTCTATATTCCACATGTAAGTGAAACCATCTGGTATTTGTCATAGGTTTTCAGACATTTTTGATTAACACAATACCTTCCAGTTCCATCCAGGATATTGCAAATGTCAGGTTCATCTTTTATATATATAGATATAAATATCTATATCTATCTACATCTACATCTATATCTATATCTATCTATATCTCTATATATAATGGCTTAGTATTCCATTGTGTATAAATATCACATCTTAACTATATCTCTGTCTTTCAGATCTTAGGTTCTTTCCATAACTTGTCTATTGTAAGTAGTGCTACAATGAACAGAGGGGTTTTTACATTTGTCAGGTAGATGAATAGAATTGGGAGTGCTGTATCATATGGTACATATATTCTTGGTATTTTTGAAACAGGGAAGACAAGGCAACAAGGCAGGAGATATGATGGAAGGATGGAATGATCACCAACTTGCCTGGGCTCTGAGACCAGGGAGCAACCAAAAAGTGAAAATCAAAACAAAAGGCTATAACCTAATAAAAGACAGTGCTTCATGAGAGGACAGATCACTGTGGATTCTCACTTGTGCACACAACTGCAAGAAAGCTCAGGCTCCAGGAACAGCAACCATGGGGTTTATTTTATGACCAGGGGAAACAAATAACTTTCTGTAACCAAGTGGCTGTATATCTCATCCAGGTGGCATCAGTAATGTTCACCAGTAGATCCCAGGAATGCTGGACAGAACTGGCCAGTAGTGATGGCCATCTGACACCACCTCATATATAGGTAAAGTCAGAAACACCAGTGTTAACAGTTCTTTGTGAGTTGCTGGGTTATACCAAGAGCAAACAACTCTTTGAGATACTATGCCAGAGCCATTGGTGCATCTTTCAGACAATGTCAGAGACAGGACTGGAGTCCAATCTCTGACAGAAGTCTTGGCTTCTCTTCCTTCCTTGCAGGTTGGCCTCTGAATACTTCTTTTCCCCTTTATTTGGAAGCCAAGAACAGAGACGTCCCCTTCTTTCTTCTTTTGGAGGCTGGAACTGTCTTCTTTTATTCAGGAGTAGATCAGTGGCAGCTCTCTCTACTGAAGGCTGGCAACCTCTTGTTAAGGCACTTGCATCTCCTTCAGCTCCCTGAGACCCTGCCTTATCTCCTATTTCACAAGTCTCCCCAATTGCCACAACTGACTTGTGATGGAGCAATGGGTTGAAAGAACCACTGCTCCTGCCAGCTTCCTCTCTTAAGATGACTGGGTTCTGGCAACATTTTTTGAAACTTCCATACTCTTTCCATAAGGACTGGACCACTCTACATTACCACCAACTGTATACATGTTTACTTCACATACTCTTTAATAGTTTTTCTGATCATTTTGATAAGTCAGTCTCACAGGTGTGACATGGTATCTCATTGTGGTTTTGATTTGCATCTCTCAAATGGTAAGTGATGATTATGTCTTTGGAGAAGCATCTATTAAATCTATTAAGTTCTTATGACCATTTTATTAGTGGGTATTTTGATTTTCTTTTTGTTAAGTTGCATAAGCTCTTTGTGGAACTTTGTTGTCAGTCCCTTGACAGATGTATGTTATACGGATATTTTCTCTCATTCAGTAGCACATTCAGAGTATAGGTCTTCAAATTTTGGGGAGATATTTTTAGATTTAATTTTTGTTTACAGTGTGAGATTGTCATCTAATTTATTTATTGTGAATTTCTTTCCAGATTTCCAATACCATTTGTTGAGAAGACTTTCTGCAGTATATTCTTTTGACATCTTTATCATAGATTATCAGTTCATATAGGTTTGGGTTTCTTTCTGGACTCTTAAATTGATTCCATTGGTAAATTTGTCAGTTTTTAGTCTACTATTGTACAATTTTGGCTACTGCAGCTTTGTACTATAATTTGAGTTCTTCCTCTTTGTCAGGATTGTTTTGCCAGTTTGGAATCTTTTGTGATTTTATATGTATTTTAGTAGTGTTTGTCCTATATCTTTGAAGAATGCCACTAAAACCTTTATAGGAATTACATTGAATTTCTATATTGCTTTGGGTAAGATATAAATTTTATTTATTTTTAAAGATTTATTTATTTATTTATAAAAGAATTGTAAGCCTGAGGCTTGGGTGAGAATAAGAGGATTCACCCGAGACAGAGTGGGGAGCAGAACAAGAAGATGTACTGAAATACATTGCTGAGGGGAGCAGGGGCAAGACAGGAGAAATCTGCTGCACCATCCGGGTCAGCTCCCTGGCTGGGGATCAAATTATGCTGCAGTGGCTGTGCATTGATTCATAGTGATGAGACTTAACCTCTTGGGCCACCAGGGAGGCCATTATCTTAGAGTTTTTTGAATACATCACTGCATTATCTTTTTGCCCATAATGTGTATTCAGAGAAGTCTGATGTTAGCCCAGTTGATATGGGTTAGCTTCCTAGTTGACTGGGGCATCAAACTTGTGCTGGTGATAGCTTGATAATGTTGTTTTTAACCCTCACACCACCAAGAAGACCCAAGATGTCCATTTTTAGCAGTTAATTCCCTAACATTAATCTTTGAGTATGAGATATCTTTCCATTTCTTTATGTCTTCTTCTTTGCTCCTGGGTATTTATGTATGTATGTATGTTTTTGTTTGTTTTGGTAGGGGAAACATGTAGACTGTGACTATCATTTCAATTTCCTTACTTGTAATTTGTGTGTTTAGGTTTTATTTTTCTTCTTGATTCAGTTAGTAGGTGTCTCAGATTTGTTCATTTCCCCTAAATTATCCAATTAGTTGGTATAAAGATATTTATGTTAGTTTGTAGGATTTTTGTGTTTTAGAGATGACTAAATTTTATTCTAATTCTATTTTTCAGAATTTTCTCTCTATAATTAATGAACCAGCTAACACTTTGCCTATATTGTTTATTTTTTCAAAGGAACTACTTTTGGTTTCATTGATCTTTTGTACTGTCTTTTTTTAAATACAATTTTTATTATTTTCTTCCTACTAGTAGTTTTTTTTTTTAAAGATTTATTTATTTATGCATACAGAACTGGGGTACAGGCCAGAGGTGCGGAGCATGAGAGGATTCACCAGAGACAGGGTGGGGAGCAGAACAGGCAGATTGACAAAGTACAAAGCGAGGGGAGCAGCGGGCAGGTCAGGAGAGGTCTGCCGCGCCATGTGGGTCACCTCTGGGGCAGGCAGGGATGGAATGCTTGCTGAAGTGGCTTTAGTTCTAAATGCTGTGCTTTAACCTGCTGCACCACCAGGGAGGGCCCCTACTAGTAGTTTTTAAACTTAATTTGTTGTATTTATAGTTCTGTGAGGAATGTGTGGCTATATATTTGAGATATTTCTTTTTCTTAATGTTGACCTGCATTACCATATACTTCTGTTTTTAGTGATTTATTTTTTGTGCTATATTTCATAGTTTCTGGTATAGTGATACTTTTACTTCTTCGTTACCTATTTGGATTCCTTGCATGTCTTTCTCTTACCTAATTACTCTAGCTAGAACCTCCCATATTATATTATGAAAGTGGACAGCCTTTTCTTGTTCTAGATCTCAAAGGGAAGGCTTTTAGTGTCTCATCATTAAGAATGATATTGGTTGTAGGTTTGTCATAGATGGCTTTTATTATGTTGAGCTCTGTTCCTTTAACTCCAAGAATTTCAAGGGCCTTCATCATAAATGAATGATGAAGTTTATCAAATGTTTTCCCAGTATCTATTGATATGATCAGATTTTTTTTTAATTTTGTTGATGTGGTAAATTACATTAATTGATTTTCAAATATTCAACCATATTGTGTCCTTATTATAAATCCTTCTTGGTCATGATTTATTATCTTTTTGATGCATTGTTGGATTTTGTTGGCTAGAATTTTGCTGAGTATTTTTCATTTGTGTTCATTAGGGAGATTGGTCTGTAGTTTTCTTTCTTTCTTTTTCGCTGTTTTTATTTGCTTTTGGGTTAGAGTAATGTTGGCTCAATAAAATGTTATTATTCATTCTTTCTCAAATTTTTGGAAGTGATTTTGTAGGAAATGCACCAGATCATCTTTGAACTTTTGGTAGAACTCATTTAACACCAGATGATCCTGAGTTTTTATTTTGGGAGAGGAGTTTGGTTACTGTATTTATATCATTACTTCTCTTGCTTTGTATATGTTTTCTATACCTTCTTTATTCAGCTTTTGGTTGTTATATAGTTTAAGAATTTGTCCATTTCATTTAGATTGTTGAACTTGTTAGCATATAAATGTTAATTTTTGATTAGCTTCTGGATTTTTGCTGTGTTTGTTATAATTGCTCCTCTTTCATTTGTGGTTCTATTTATTTTGTTTATCTTTTTAAAGAATAGGTCTTGGTTAAAGCTATCTTTGTATTGTCTTTTTTATTTTTATTTCATTTACTTCTGTTTGAATTTTTATTATTTCCTTTCTTCTACTGTCATTTTTTGTTGTCGTTGCTGTTCATTTTTTATTTTTTTTGAGGAGGGAGATTAAATTTTTTTCTTTGAGTTCTTTCTTATTTCTTGATGTTGTCATGAACTGCTCTCTATTTTTCTCCTATTACTGTTTTGCTGTGTACCATAGAATCTAGAAAGTTATGTACTCTTTGTTATTTTTCTCAATAATTTATTTTTTAATTTCCTCATTAATTAAGTAGTTTTTCAGATCCATCTGATGGGGGGGGATCCTTGATGTCTATTCATAGTTGATTTCTAGTTTATGCCTTTATTTTTAGTTTATGATCAGAGAAGATGGTTAGTGTGATTTTTGATAATGTATTTGCTGATTTTTGTCTTGTGTCTCAGTACTATTTTTATCCTGGAGAATGATCTGTGTGTGCTTGAGAATAATATTTATTCTGTTTTATGGGTGCAGTGTCCTATAGATGTATTTTTGGTCTTAGGTCTTTATTTAGGGTTATTGTGTCTTTTTTATTTTTTGTCTTGTTGATATGCCCAATGGTGAGAGTGGGATATTGAAGTTTCCAAGCACATATGCATTTCCTCCATTTTTTTTCCAGATTCAAAAATATTTGTTTAATATATTTTAGTGGTCCTTCATTGGGTGCATATATAGGGTACATATATATATATATATATATATATATATATTGATTAATTTTGTAACATCCTATTATACTGTCACCTTGTTCATTATGTAGATACCAACTACATCATGTCTCTTGTTACCTGTTTTAGTTTGAAGTCTATTTTATCTGACATAAATATGGCTATCCCTGCCTTCTTTTGGAGGGAATTTGTTTGTAGAATTATTTTCCAGCCTTTGATTTTTTCATCTACGTTTATGTTTGGCTCTTAAGTGTGTTTACTGCAGACAGAAAACAATTTTTTTAAGATTTATTTATTTATGCTTACAGGAATTGAGATATAGGCCAGAGGTGCAGGGGGTGAGAGAATTCACAAGAGTCAGAGTAGGCAGCAGAACAGACAAGATGTATTGAAATACACTGCTGAGAGGAGCAGCACGTGAGTCAGGAGAGGTCTGCTGGGTATTGTGGGTCACCTCCCTGGAAGGGAATTGAACTCTTGATGCAGTGACTTGGAGAGTTTCATAACTCTTTTTTTTTCCCCACCCACCCACCCAAGATTTTATTTATTGTTTAGTTCATAATATTTCTGCTCATCTGTCCAGGTTTACTCATTCTTCTGCAGTGAACAATCTTCTATTAATCCCATGTAATAAAATATTATTTCAGACTTTTTTCTGTACTGCATTTTTACCTGATTCTATCTCTTTAAAGGCTTATCTACATTGCTCCTAAAATTCAAATTCATATTTCTCTCACCTCTGTATCTATCTTTTCCTTCACAATTATTTATTTATATCTTTTTAAATTTTTTATTTTATTTTATAACAGTTTATTTTTACATCATTTTGTACTTTTTTTTTTTGCCATCTCAATCGTAACCCCCGTGGCTTTCCCATCACCAAGTCACAAATGTGCCATCACCATAATCCCGTGCACTTCCCTTCCCACCCCCCCGTTTTTGATCCCATTCCCCACTCCACCCCCGCAAAATGATTCTGGTATATGGTTGTTCATTATTTTTGTTATTTTCTCACCTGGTCCATTATACTCCTGCTATGAGTGAAACCATCTGGTATTTTTCTTTCTCTTTCGGGCTTCTCTCACTAAATTGCTGCAAAAAGACATGTGTTTCTCTTTTTTGATTGCTGAGTAATATTCCATTGTGTGTATGTACCACATCTTTTTTATCCATTCATCTACTTGTGGGTCTACATATGAGTTTTCTATTCGAATCCACTGGTCTGTATGTCAATTCTTATTCCAGTACCATGCATTTTGATTATTATGGCTTTGTAGTACAGCTTGAAGTTTGGAATTGTAATACCTCCATTTTGATATTTCTTAGACATGAGGGCTTTGGCTATTCGA
>NW_004567110.1:62318807-62319786 GCF_000260355.1 Condylura cristata | reverse complement strand
ATATTTTCTCTATTCCTTGGTCTTTCTCTTCACCTTCTGGGATACCTATAACTCTGATATTTCCTTTCCTAATGGTGTCAGATAGCTCTTGAAGTGTTTCTTTGTTCCTTTTCCTTTTCCTTCTCTTTCTTTTTCTTTTTTTAATTCTCTTTGTTTCTGTGTCTTCGAGTGTGCTGATTCGTTGTTCCATTTCATCTATTCTGTTTTCATAACTTTCCCCAGCATTCTTCATTTCTTCTAATGGGCTTTTCATCACCTGCATTTCTTCTATTTCCTTTTTTAATGTCTCATTTTCTTTCTTTAGTTTGCTGATTGCTTGTCTCATATTTTTTTTCATTTCTTTCATTCATTTCCTTCAACTCCTGGATGGCTTGCCTCATTTCATTTTGTTTGTTTATCATGATGATTCTGAATTCTTTATCTGTTAGGTTGAACAGTTCTTCTATTTCTTTGGTGGTTTCTGTTGACTGATCTTTTTGTGTTGAAATTTCCCCCTGTGGATTTGATTGAATATTTGTTTGTCTTCTTTTCCCTGTTGTGTATTTTCTAATACTTTCTATTCACTGAGATACGGTGTTGCTATTATTGGCCGGCATTTTTTTTTTTTTTGGATGTTCTTTCTGGAGTAGCTGAGGGACTTCCAGACACTTCAGTTGTGGAGGGTATTCTGATTTGTGTTATTTTTCCCAGCCCCTAGTGTGTGTAATTGTGTCTGTTGTCTCATCTGGTAACAGTTAGGGGTCTCTTGTGTTGTTCAGCCTCTTCTAGTAACACGTTGAGGCAGTGTTTCTGGAGGGTGTCTGTTGATCTTTGTAGCCTTCGGATGTCCCAGGTTCCCTCTATGCTTGGTGTGCCTGTGGTGGTTATGATGAACTAGAAGTGTTGTAGTTCTCCCTGGAGCTGGGCCTTTGGCTGAGTTGGTGGCTGGCTTTGTTTACACTCTAAGTATTGTGAGCTTTTCTGGCTGCCAAGTCTTTGG
>NW_004567110.1:62290115-62318285 GCF_000260355.1 Condylura cristata | reverse complement strand
GGGGCTGCTGGGGCAAAGGTCAGCAAGTATCCATGGGTCTCTGCTTCTGAGCTGCAGCCTTTTTCTATGATTTGGTTTCCTCTCCATAGCTGAATTATCTCCAGGATTGTAGCCGGGCTGGGACAAAATGCTGCTGAGCAGTGGCAGCTGCTGCCTCAGGCAGTTTCCCTCTGCAGTGCTTCTTGGCGTCCAGGTGCCTAGATTTTTAAAGGAGCTGAGTGAGTAGGAAGCTGCTGGTATTCCCTGATCAGAGATGCAGGGTTCAGCTAATCCTGCCTGTGCGGCTTCCTTTATGGGAACTCCCCAATCGCCATTTCTCCCTAGGTTATTTTCCTTCTAGTGAGTCCAGGGCGTTCTCATTTGTGTTGAAACTCGTAGCATGAAAGTCTATAGTCCGTTTTTATATAATCCCATGCAAGTTTGGATGTAGTCATCTTGGTGTCTTTATTCTGCCGCCATCTTGCCGGTTCCCGAGCAGGTGAAGCTGATCAGCGGCTTTGTGCAGTGCCAGGTGCTCCCAGTGGGGTCTGCAGTTTCGGCAGTTTTTCCCTCACCTAGGTATTGAGGATCAGATTTGCAGTCTTTCTGCAGCCTGGGCTCCACTCACTGAGTTGAGCCATCCCTCTTCAGCTCCAGGGTTTAGCATGGAGCAAAGTGGCCTCTGCAGCTGCAGAACTTCCAGGCGCCTGGGTTTTCCTGGGAGTTCCCCCTTTCACCTCAGTTATTTACCTTCTAGTGAGTCCAGGATGTTTTCATTTGGGTTGAAACTTGCAGTAAGTAAGTCTATAGTCCATTTTCAGTCCTCAATTCCTATGCAAGCCTGGATGCAGTAATCTTGGCATCTTTACCCTGCCGCTATCTTCCACAAGTCCCCTCTTTGTCTTTGAACTGATGAATTGATTGCATTTACACTTAGGGTGATTATTGATACATGAAAGCCTATAGTTGCAATTTTACTTAACGTTTTGTTTTTATTCTTTAATTTGTTTGGTTCTCCTGGTTCATTTGTCTGTTGCTTTAGGTTTTAAGGCTTGAATTTTTTTTTGTAGTGGGGGTCTAGTAGTAGTGAAATTCCTGAGGGTTTTGTTTGTCTGAGAAAGTCCTTATTTTTCCTTAACATAGGAAGGAGAGTCTTGTGAAATAAAGTATTATTGGTTGGCATTTTTTTATCATGGAGATTTTTGAATATATTTCTCCATTCTCTTCTTGTTTGTAGAGTTTCTCTAGAGAAGTCTGATGTCAACCTAACAGTTTTACAACTTATTTGTGTCCTCACCCTTGTCAGCTTCATTACTTTTCCTTGTACTTATGGAAGGTTGTCATAATTTGGTGTTCATTTAGCATCTTTTATTTCTATTTTCATTTCCTTCTATGTTTGAGAAGTTCTTTTCAATTATTTACTTCAATATGTTCTCAGTTCCTTTGTCTTTCTCTTCACCTTCTGGGGTCCCTATAACTTATATTTTCTTTCCTCATAGTGTAAGATATTTCTCTAAAGTGTTTCTTCAGTCTTTTTCCTTTGTTCATCACCTTCCTTTTCTTTTTTGGTTCTTTTGTATCTTTATCTTCAAATGTTATGATTCATTCTTCCATTGATGTATGGAAGAATTGATGAATTCCGTTTTCATCAGTTTCCCCAAAATTCTGTAGCTTCTCGATTAATTATTTAATACTCTTCATTTCTTTTTTCTTTTCTAAAGATTCAACTTCATTTGTCAGTTCAATAATTATATTTATCATATCATTCTTTTCTTTTTCATCTTCTTTATGGTTTTTTAATCATAGCTATTTTGAGGTCTCTATCTCTCCAGCAGAGAAACTCTTCCATGTCATTGTTGAATTCTGGGGCCTGATTATCATTTTGTGATGTACCATTCCTCGGGGGACTTGCTTGGCTATTTGTATTTTTCCCTTCCTATTGTTTGCTTTTGAATTTGCTCTTTGTGCTGGGCTATTGCACCACTGGTGCTGGTGGACATCTTTTTGGGATGCTCCTACTTGGGACCTTGGGCAGAAGTGGCTGTCACATGACTCAAGAACTGCACAAAGACTGTGTACTTTATTTGCACCTACTGATGCTGTGAATGGGTTGATGGGCACTATAACTGGGATCACCAAGTCTCTATGCTGCTGGTCTTTTCCTCTACATGTGCATCTTAACCTACAATACTGGATGGGGTCTACACATGTGTTGGTGTCTATGCAGACTCTAATGCTATGAGTGAGTCAAAGACACTTTCACAAGAGGTCGCTCCCTGTGAGAGCTAGAGCCTCCCTATGACTTGTTGGCTGTACTCTTTGTGCTAGATGGGGTATCTGGGTGCATGTGGGAGGTAAGGGGGGTTGGAAAGTCACTGGTCTCCCATAGTTGTGTAAAAGCCAGAGGGCACTCACCTAGATCTCAGTGTTCACCTTTGCTTACTGGGCCCTCTTTCTGCCTTTACTCAGTTCTTTATGAGGGTTGCAGGGGTTGAAGGCCTCCAATATGGGACAGCAGGCACTTTCCTGAGATATAGATGCTCAACTTTTCTCTTGATCAGGTGAATGATTTACTTTTATTTTATTTTTTGCAGGATAGAGTAATTTACTGATAGAGTAATTTTCCTCTTTTAGAGTTATGAATATGTCATTTTCACTTTGAAAATCTGATGAAAGTCTGATAAAGGTAACTTTGTATTATTCCCCCTCTTGCAGGGCTTAATATTTTCTTCTTTATCACTTACTTTTGATAATTTAACCATGATGTGTCTTGCTTAAGATAATTTTGTATCTAGAAATGTGGGTGTTTTTTTTCTTTTTACCAACTATCAATTCGTAATTTTTTCCCTTAAATTTGAGATTTTATTTCTTTGAGTATGATTTCTATTCCCTTCTCTCCACCTTTTGGAAATCCAATTGTTATTATGTTTCCTCTTCCACCAGAGTCTGATATATTTGGCATAGACTTTTTTCATTTATCTTAATTTTATTTTTATCTTATCACTTGGTCATCAGTACATTTGATATTTAATTTCTGAAAAAAATCTTTTCCAGATTAAGTGTTCTTACTATGCTTTCCATATTTGTCCTCATTTCAATTAAACATCTATTTTTGTATTTTTCTTTCATTAATCTTCCATATCTTTAGTGAAGAGCTCTTTTTTGTTCAGGATTCTTGACTTGCCTTTTTGAGTTTGTTTGAACTGATTTTTTTTTTTAAATATTGTTACTCTAAAATATTTGCGTTAGGTTTTTCACTTATTTGTCTTTTATATAGTTCCCAGTATTTATGTATTTTATTTAAACTATTCCATCTTGTGCTCAGATGTCCCTTGCTTTTTAGACATGTGTGTTGTATTATTTTCTTTTTTGTAGCTTGGGCACTGTGTTTTTTGTTATGTTTGTTTCTCTTCTCTTTTCAACTGGTGGCAGGTGAGGCACAGAGGGGGAGTAGACTCAAAGACTCAATCTTACACTTGGTGTGGGGGCATGGCTTTTCCAGGCATAAACATTTATTCCACCTCTTCTGAGTAAGCTTTAATTCTGCTTCACAGAACCAATTGTAGGTCCTCACTTCCTGTCTATTCATATCTGTAGCACAGGGTGTGGTGTTTGATATATAGTATGTCCCTCTCCCTCTCTATATGAACTTTCTGCAAGAAAGGAAGTGGAAGAAACTCTAATGGTAATGCTGTTGGAACCCAAATACTCCATAACTGAACCAATAATACCAGTGTTTATATGTATGTTAGTCTAGCAATCTTAAAGTTTTAGAATTTGCATTTAGGTCTATATTGCATTTTTAGTTATTTTGTATATTGCATATTATTTGGATTAAATTCCATTGGTTTGCATGTGCATATAAAGGTCTAGCATTTGTGAAAGATCTCTACCAGATTGCATTATAATTTTCATTAAAATGGGTATCTCTTAGGTATCTAAGGTATCTCTTTAGGTATCTCTTACCTAAATTGTCCATTGTAAAGATCCATCACATCTGGTTCCTGCACTGCACCCTGTGTGTCCAACAGTCTCCAACCTTTTTTGCCTGTTAATTGTCCATCACACTAGTCACAACTTCCCTTTTCCTGTTGCAACCCTATAATAATCAAACTTTTGCAAATTCTTTATGGAATAGTCCCTTATCACCTCCAATGATTTAGTGAAATTTTCAGAGTACAAATTTTATGTTTTCTTAATTGTGCTCTGGACAGAGTTTTATCAAACCCCTTTATTCCACCATGCAATTGAAAGTATTCCTGTCAATGAGAATCATAATGGTAAGTTCAAAGTATAATTTTTGAATTGGAGAGGATCATTTAATTTCTGAATTTTCTGCTTCAGAGCATCAATATAATAAGGATAACAGACATTA
Source organism: Condylura cristata (assembly GCF_000260355.1). Taxonomy (NCBI): domain Eukaryota; kingdom Metazoa; phylum Chordata; class Mammalia; order Eulipotyphla; family Talpidae; genus Condylura; species Condylura cristata. Next base: position 62,313,931 of record NW_004567110.1, on the reverse strand, counting down.
CATATAATGTACTATTTACTTAAAACCCTGTGAAAATGAGTAGCCATACATCTATTAGTTTCTAGTTCCTAACTATGGGTAAGTTTTTAGCTTTTGTACTTGGGTCTTACTCATATCTCCAACAATCTTATGATATTAAGAATTGCAATCCCCATTTATAGGAGAGGAAAATGGAGTTTGAAGATCCTATGGATAGGTGCAAGGTCTTATAACATTAAATCTTAGAATTGAACTTCAGCCACTTAGAAATCAAGGATTTTGGTTAACTGCTAGTGCCACGCTTAGTATGGGGATAATTCTGCTACAGAGAGGAGACAGGATTTCTCCTGTGAATTTCTGACTGTGTTGTAGCCAAGGGAATGCACAGGCACTGCAAGATCTTATTTCAAATTCAAGTAGCTCTTCTTCAGTATTTACATACCCAGAATTCTGTTAAATGCATATCTCAGTGGGATAGCACAGAATTTCATTCTATGTCTGTGTTTCATTTCCAAGAGAACAGGAAAGCAAAATATTTCAGCATAAATAAGACTTTCTGCTATTCACTTGTACTCTCAACTACACAATTAGTGTAGTATAATTCTTATTTAAGCACATTATAATTTTTTTTTAAGTTAACTGATTGAGTTAGCAAAATTTTAGTATTTGTTCTATTGGACTTCCATTATTTCATATAGTACTTTAAATTGCAATATTTTTCTCAAGAGAGAATTCCCAAAATAAGATTTTTCACTGGATAATTTTAAGTTTAATTAAGATCTGTACTTGTCTAGTGATCAGACACTGACAACTCTACCTTCCCTTCCCAGGAAGAGTATATTTTCAGTATTTGCTTGGTATTCTTGCTAATAGCACAGTTAGGAAAGAACAATGGTGTATCAAGAGGCACAATTCACAAGAGGCACAAGTGAAATTTTAGGGAAAATATTCTTATTGAAAAGGGGATTTCTCATGTTTATCTACTTTGGCAAAATCTTACATTGGCCCTACTTTGGATTTGTTGGCTGTTGTGTTCGAAGGCCATTTGGCTGGTGGATTTCATCTCAGCAGTGATTATGATGGGAAAATATGTTTATAACAGTCATTAAGCTCTTTGGGCCTTGTTTTCATTGGACACGATCTAAAATGGGTCATTCCTCTAAAGTATTTCAATAACAGATAATATTAAAGGGAGAATTTTGACCCTGAGTGACCCCAAAGTCAAATAAGGAAAGCAGACTTTGTGTGGCCTGCTTATTCAGGTCCCAGCAGTGCTCCTCACCAAACTGTGACTTTCTTTCCCCAACCTCACTGCTCTCAGTTTCCCTGAGAAGTGAGTTAAGTGATAGTGCTCATCTTTTAGCAATTCTTATAGATTAAATTAGAAAACTGTACCTTGAACTTAGAAGAGGTCTTAATTCTCAGTGGGAATTTGTTATCTTGTCTCTCCTATTGTTACAGAAGAGGGAGAGGAACACTACAGAACCCCCCAGCCTGCCTGCTCTAAATAATTTCTACCATTTGCTGTATCAAGATAAAACATACTCTAATGCATAAGACCTTTAATGGAAAGGGACTTTAAAAAATAAAATTAGCATGCAGTACAGAAAAGGGGAAGAGTTTAGGTTCCAATCAAGCACCCAAAGTTATCCATCCCCTCATGAGTAAATGTCCAGCCAATCAGACCGCTGAGATCTGAAAGCCTACTACAAGTCTAATGCATATTAGTTCCTGTGTGGACCCATAGAAAAGGGTCAAAAGCATCTAGAATAGTCTAGGAGGAAAAGAACAAATCAAAATCATTATAAAAAAGCTGCCATTGTTAGCTTCTCCAAGGGTCTCTCACTCACATCAGTTTTAACCAGTCCAAGATAAAAAAGAAGTGCAGTTTCTTCACATGTATCTCTTCTCGATGTGCTTCTTGCCAGTCTCCTAGCTCCACCCTCCCTTGGGTGGAGGTAGGGAACCCGGAAACTTACCTTTTCCTGGGGCCACCCTGTTATACTACAATCCTGCATTATACCACACAATTCTAAGCTCTAGGTGGGCATATATGAAATGATAAGAACATAAAAGGGATGTCTCATAATTTACACTCATACCTGACATCCTAGGAAATAGGAGAGTAGCTAGGACACTGGATGATCAAGAGGACAATGACAGAATTGTTTTCCAGTTACTGCATAACAATCGAGTGTCTTAGAACAAAGGACATCCAGTTTTTTCCTTCAATATCTGTTTCAAAGCCCAGAACAATTGTCTATGTTCTTATCATAGGAGGATGCATGTGATTATTAGGACATATGCAGATAGTGAACAGTATATTTCTCCTTTCCATGTCCTTAGGTGAATCACATCTTTGGTCATGTAAGTTAATATGCATGAGTCACTGGGATTTCAGTGTGAGCATTTCCTTCTGGTGGTCTACTATTCAACACACAGAGACTCCCTTCCACCGTAGATAAGTTTGTGTGCAAATGTCCTCAGTTCTCTTCTCTATGAAAGCAAGAAGTTTTGATATGGGAGTATCCTATAGAAGACCTCTCTGTTATCTCCCTCTGGTTTCAAGAGAGACAAAATCAGAACCTTATGCTATGAGGTTGGACAGTAAGGTGGGACTGAGGTAGGACAGTAAAACACCTAGGGTGATAGTTCTTGTATCAGTGGGACAATTTTTTTTTTTATTCTGTAAACATACAGAGGGAGAGATTAGTAGAATCCTTGAGTCACCTGACTCAAGCTTGTCTCAAAAAACTTGCAACAACATGAGGGAAGCTGCAGTTTCTTTTGTTTTCTAACAAAGCAAGAGATGCTGACTCCAGTGTTAAGAGCAACTGTAATTTAGCATCACTGAATTTTCTTCCTTTCTTTAAAATCTCAGCTTTATTTTTTAAGTATAATTTTACTTATTTAAACATATATATATATAACATCATCCTTCATTTTTGTACAATGTACGATTTCCCCATCAAATTCCCACCACCAATTCATCCATGTACCATCACCATGGTCCCTTGTACTCATCCCACAAAATCTCACTTTTATTAAAGGAATAAATTGCAAAAATGTAAGATTTTCTTTTTAAAGATTTATTTATTGATGCATACATGAACTGGGTTACAGGCCAGAGGTGTGTGAGGGGTGAGAGAATTTACCAGAGATAAAGTGGCGAACAGGACAGTCAGACCGACTGAAAAAAACACTGCTGAGGGAAGCAGTGGGTGGATCAGTAGAGGTCTGTCGCATCATGTGGTTCAGCTCCCTGGCCGGGGATTGAACACATGCTGCAGTGGCTTCAGAGAGAGGTTCGTTTACCCATTGTGCACAAGGAGAGCCCCCAATGTGTAAGATATTTTAAATGTATATTGTGATGATTTAATATTTTTATGCCTTGTGAATTTGTTGCCCTCATCCAATAGCACTTGGCAATATTTTTACTATGAGTTTGACTTTTTTTTTTAAGATTCTATATAGAAGCAATATCATACAGTAGTGGTCATTCTCCTTCTAATTTATTCCATGTGCTTCATTTTCTTAATATTCATTCTGTTTTTCCTTGGAAGTTAGACATTTCCATACATGAAACAAATATTGGGGGTATTTTAGAAGCATGTACAAGAGTTTCCATTCTATGCCTCCTAAACTTTTTGGAAATATTATGATATATAAGTTTTGGTGTATCTACAGGGGTCAGCCAGCTGATAAAGAGGGACATTAGAGTCAGTGGGTATTAATTCCTTTTCCTGCAGACTTTTAGTTTAAATTATGTGGTTATTTGGATTGAGTCCATGTCTTCCCTATTGTAAATAGAGCAGCACTAATCCCCAAAATAGATGACTGGGTTAAAAAGATGTTGTACATATACATAATGGAATATTACTCAGCAATCAAAAATATAAAACTCATGCCTTTTGCAACAACATGGATGGAGCTGGAAGGGATCAAGCTTAGTGAAATAAGCCAGAAAGGAAAATGAAAAATACTTCATGGTTTTACTCATAACAGAAGTGTAAGGATTGGGGGAGCAGGGGAAGGAAAAATAAATGTAATAGAGTAAAAATTAAAACAATAAACAAGTATAAACCAGAGATATTTTATGGGGATTTAAAGGGGAGTGGGATCAGAACTGGGATGGACTATGGTGATGGCACATGGGTGAATTGGTGGTGGTAATCCCATGAGATTACAACCGAGATGAAAAAATGCATAAAATGAAGAATGATGTAAAAAAGAATAAGTAAAAAATATAATTAAAAAATAAATTATGTGATTAAGTACTTCTAGAATATTTTGTCAAGATAGATCTACTTCTAGGCTTCATGCCAAGTTTCTCCAAGAACAGTTATCTAGTTGGTAAAACAAAAGAGCATAAACGTACCCCTCAACTAGTTTGGTAAACACCATTACACACTTCCACCCAGCCTTCAGTTATTTCTCTATCTTGCAATTAATTGTTATTACAAACATCAATTAGTCATTTTCAGGAGTTGAAAATTGAGTTTGAATAATTTTATTTAAAAATTTTTTTCAATGGTTTACATCATTGTTTGTGTTTTAGAAAGGTAGGTTCTCTTAATTTAGGGGTATTTTCTATAGTAAACTGTTAAAAGACTACCTAGAGTCCTCCATAGTCCATTGTGTTCTCTCCCAACTTTTTTTCAGTCCTTTTCCCACCACTCCAACTCTGGATTCTTCAGTTCTATGGTCAGCTTTCAAGGGCTGGTTTTAAGTTTGATTTTATCTGAACCTTTGCGTGGTTAATCTATATTCCATATGTTAAGTGTCAGTATCTTATATTTGTCTTTCTCCTGACTTATTTGCTTGGCATAATCCCTTTCATCTCCATCCATATTGCCCAAGTAACATGAGTTTATCTTTTTTCATGACTGAGTAGTATGTCACTAGAAAACATCTTCTTGATCCAGTCATCTGTTTTTGTGCACATAGGTTATATTAATTGTTTGGCTATTATAAATGGTATTACAATAAACAAGGTAGTATGTTTTCTTTTACATAAGTGTTTTTGTATTATTCAGGTAGAGGGAGTGGGATTATTGTTATATGGTAGAACAATTTTTAATCTTTTAAGAAAACGCTATTCTGCATTCCACAATGATCGGACCAGTCTATAGTCTCAGCAGTGTTGAGAGTTCCTTTCTTTTCCACACTTGTCAGCACTTGTTTTTTTCTGAGCTTTTTGATACGGGGCATTTCCAGGTTGTCAGGTGTATATCTCTAAGAGGTTTTGATTTGCATTTCCATGTTGATAAGTGGTGATGAATACCTGTTAATTTGGTTACATACTTTTTTTTCCTGTTAAGTTGTTGCTTTGTATATCTTCTAAAGCAGTCCCTTGTTAGATGTATATCATGAAAATATTGTATCTCATTCAGTAGAGTCTCTCTTGATTTTAATCAGTTTCTTTCATTTTGTAGACACATTTTAGTTTGATTTCATTCCACTTGCTTATATTCTATTTTGATTTTCTCATTTTTGTAGAAGAATCTGCAAAGACTTTACTGAAGTTTATCTCACAAAGTGTTTTGCCTGTGTTTTCTTCTATTTATTTAATGGTTTCAGGTCTTACTCCAAATTTCCTATTTATTTTGAATTGATTTTTTGTTTAATGTGTGAGGCAGTAGTTCAGTTTTATTCATTTGCAAAGAGCTGCTCAGTTTTCTCTAACCATTTATTTAACAGTTTCATTGCTTCAATTTGGTAGATAAACTGTCTCAATGTATCTCTGGGTTTGCAATTAAATCCCATTGGTTTGTGTATCTGTTTTTATTTTAGTACCATGTTGCTTTAATTATTGTGGCATTATAGTTTGGTTTGTTTCTATAAGTTCGATACCACCATTTTCTCCTCTTTCTTGTCATGATTGCTTTGATTATTTGGGGGTCTTTTGTGGTTCTGCATGAATTTCAGTAATGTTCCTTTTTTTTTTTGAAGAAATTATTATTGACATTACATTGAATCTGTATATTTCTTTGGTTAGGATGACTATTTGACAATATTCATTCTTCCATTACGTGTGTAGGGGATAACATTCGATTTCTTTGTGTCTTCTATTTCCTTTAACAATGTTATATAATTTCCTTTGTTATAGGTCCTCACCTCTTTTTTACGTTTACTACAAGGTATTTAAATTTTTTTTGGCATGACTGTAAATGACAACATTTTCTTAATTTCTTCCTCTTCTACTTGTTTGTATATAGCAGGGCAACTAAATTTGTGTGTTGGTTTTATAATCTGCTACTTTACAGAATTGGTTTATTGTTTCAATTAGTTTTTCAGTGGAGATTTTAGGGTTCTCTCTCTGTGTGTGTATGTATATGTATGTGTGTATATATACACATACATATATATATAATTTTACTCCTATTATTTTCACATGGCATTATGTGTGTATATATATATATATATCATGTGAAAATAATAGCTTTACTGTATATATGGATTGCATATATATGTTGCATATATATTTTAAACATTTATTTATTTATGAATACAAGAGCTGGGGTGTAGGGCAGAAGTGTGGGGGTTGAGTGTATTCACCAGAGACAGAGTAGGGAGCAAAACAGGCAGAAAGACTGAAATACACTGAGGAGGAGAGCGGCAGGCAAGGTAGGAGAGATCTGCTGTGCCATCCAAGTCAGCTCCCTGGCTGGCCAGGGATTGAACTTGTGCTGCAGTGGTTAACAATATCTCTATAGTGCTATCTTAAAATATTTATTTACATTATTGTTCATTTTGTACATTTTTTTCATCTCAGATGTAATCCGTGTGGACTTCTAACCACCACTTCACCATGGACCACTGTCATTGTCCCATGTGCTCTTCCCCAAATCAGTGAATTGAGGAAGAAAATGGAGGATCTGGATGATAATCAAAGACAGGTGGAGGAACTCAAGAACTCTGGGAAAAGCCTATAAAACAGAATAGAAAAAAATGGAAGAATGCATCAACATTCTTGAAGATTCAGACATAAAAAGAAAAGGACAGAGAACTACAAAGGAAAAAAAAAAAACCTGAAAAGGCACTCAAAGAAATATCACATGTAGTTAAGAAAAGAACAAAAATCATAGGTGTCCTAGAGGGTGGAGTGAGAGATAGTGCTGTGTTTAAACCTGTGCCACCAGAGATGACCACGTTTATATCGTTTTATTTTCTATTTGCTCCAGCTAGGACTTCCAATATTAGGTTGATTTATTATGGTGTCTTGTACCAAATCTTATTGGAGAATCTTTTTAGCTTTTCACTAGAAAGAATGATGTTAGCTGTCAGTTTGTCATATATTACTTCCATTACTTACGGAATGTATCAAAATTTTTCAAGGGTTTTCATTATAAAAGGATGTTGAATCTTATCAAATGCTTTTTTTATATCTATTGGTATGCTAATAGAGTTTTTATCCTTCCCTTTTTATTTCAATAATTATGATGAGTGATTTTTGGTGTTGAAATATCTTTGTGTCTTTGACAAATTCCACTCAGTCATGGTGTGTATGTTTTTTAAAGCATTGTTGGGTTAAAATTGCTAGTCTTTAAAAAAATATTTACTTATTTATGCATACAAAACTGGGGCAGAGACCAGAGGTTCAAGAGGTGAGAAGATTCACCAGAGACAGAGTGGGGAGCAGAACAGGAAAATGGACTGAAATACACTGTTGAGGGGAGTAGTGGGCAGGCCAGGAGAGGTCTGCTGTCGGGGGCATGCCTATGGCCGAGGCATCGTCCTCTATGACAAGATGGCTCTGGGATGCCTGCCAAGCCCAGAATGCCACATTATTGCAGGAGAGCCGCCAAGGAGGAAATAACCACCATTGGACACCAGTAGGCTGGGGGTAGGAGGAGGGGCGTTTCTGATTTAGCCTGATTGGTTGCTGGGAATAATAAATAGCGCTGCGCAATAGCAATAAGTGGCAGCTGCGTGAGAACAGCCAGGGCGTCTTGTGGTTTCTGCGGGTCAGGAACGACAATCTGCTACATCATGTGGGTTACCTGCCTGGCAGGTTATCAAACTTGTGATGCGGTGGCTGTGATAGCTTCATAGTGCTCTGCATACTGCACTGCACCACCAGGGAGAGCCCACAGTTTGCTAACGTGTTATTGAGGGTTTTTTTGCATCTGTGGGCATTAGGGATATTGGTCTGTAGTTTCTTTTGTGTTTTCTTTATTTGGCTTTGATTTTAGTGTTTGGCTTCTAAAATGTGTTAGAAATATTCTCTTTCTCTAAACTTATATGAAGAGTTTGAGCAGGATTGGTATTAGTTCATCTTTGACAGCTTTGTAGGATTCATTTTTGAAGACTTCTTGTCCTGCACTTCTGATTTTAGAGAGAGTTTTGCTTACTGCTTCAATTTCTTTGCTTGTGATTGATTTGTTCAGGTTTTCTATTTGTTTTCTGTCCAGTCACATATATCTATAAAAGTCTATATATTTGTCCACTTCTTCTAGCTTATCAAGCATATAAATATGCTGAGCAGTTTGTTATTGTCCTCTGAATTTCTACACTATGTCTTTAATAAATTCTCCTCTGTGGAATTTAATTACGCTTGAATTTTATCTCTTTGTATAGTGAGCTTAGATAGCAGTTTATTTTATTTACTTATTTTGACCCACAAGCTTTTTTGTTTTATTGATCATAAACTTTAATTTCTATTTAGTTTTTTTTGCTATTTTTGTAATTTTCTGTTATATATCTTTCTTCTGCTGGTTTTTACTTTGTTCTACTTTTTGTAGTACTTCAAGAAGAAAGATAGTGTTATTTACTTGAATTTTTTCTTATATGGGTTTGTAATGCTATCTACCTCCCTCCTAAATTTTCCTAAATCTTGAAGATTATTGGGGTACAGGCCAGAGGCTCAGGGGCAGCGAGAGGCTTCACCAGAGACAGAGTGGGGAGCAGAACAGGCAGATCGAGGAAGTACACAGCTGAGGAGAGCAGCGGGCCGGTCAGGGGAGGTCTGCCACGCTATGTGGTCACCTCTGGGGTAGGCGGGAATCGAACTCACGCGGAAGTGGCTTTAGCTTCTCAGTGCTGTGCTTTAACCCGCTGCGCCACCAGGGAGGGCCTCTTAAGGCTTTTTTAAATTTCTTCTTTCATTTTCTTGTTAACCCAGTAGACTTTCTTTTTTTTTTTTTAAAGATTTATTTATTTATTCATACAGAACTGGGGTACAGGTCAGAGATGCGGAGGGTGAGAGGCTTCACCAGAGACAGAGCGGGGAGCAGAACAGGCAGATTGATGAAGCACACTGCTGAGGGGAGCAGCGGGCGGGCCAAGAGAGGTCTGCCACGCCATGTGGTCACCTCCGGGGCAGGCGGGGATCAAACTCATGCGGAAGCAGCTGTAGCTTCTCAGTGCTGTGCTTTAACCCACTGCGCCACCAGGGAGGGCCAACCCAGTAGACTTTCAATAGTGTACTAATCAAGCTCTGTATATGAGAAGACTTCTTTCTTTCAGTAATTAATTTCTAGTTTGATATTCTATGTTCAGAAGATGTTAGTGTGATTTCAATCTTCATGAATTTGTTGAGATGTTCTGTGATTCATATGTGGTCAATCCTGTAAAATATCCTATATGCACTTGAGAAAAATGTATATTCTACTTTTGGGGGGCATCTGTTAGACCCATGTGGTCTCATTCTTTGGTTAATGCTATTGTGCCTTCATGAAGAGTGGAAGAGTGGGGTGTTGGAGTCCCCTACCACAATTAATTTTTCCCCCAGTGTTTTTCCCCCAATGTTGTTTTCAGAGTTGTTAGCAGTTGCCTGATATTTTGGTGCTCCTTTGTTTGGTGAGTATGGATAAGTACATAATATTACTTATATATACATTGTGTAAGTATAATGTTAGGCATACACATTGATAAGTGTAAGTACAAATAGTATAAACCTATATAGTATATGGGTAGTATATATAGTGTCTATCTATATAGTATATTAATATTATAGTATTATCCTTGTCTCTTGTTTTCATTTTGATTACAATCTCTTTTTGTTCTATTTCAATACTGCAAAAATTTTTAAACATTTTTTTTATATCATTCTTCATTTTTGTACAATGTGTGCTTTTTCACTTTGGTTGTAACACCCCTGGAATTTCCACCACCAAATCAACTGTGTGCTATCATCACTGTCCCTTTTGCTCTTCCTACCCCTGTTTTGATCCTCTTTCACACTTTCTTCCCATAGATGTCTCTGGTTTATAGTTGTTCATTGATTTTGGTTTTTACTTTATTATAATTACCTTTTTCCTCTGATCCCTTACATTTCTTCTATAAGTGAAACCATCTGGTATTTTTTATTTTTTATTTTTTTTTGGATTATTTTACTAAGCATGATCCCTTCCAGCACCATCCATGTTGCTGCAAATGGCATGAATTTAACTTTTGATTGATGAATAAAACTCCATTGTATATATATATATACTACATTTTCTTGATCCAGTCATCTATTTTTGGGCATTTGTGTTTCTTCTATAGCTTACCTATTGTAAGTAGTGCTTCAATAAACATAGAGGTGCAGGTATCCTTTTGAATTAATGTTTTTATGTCTTTTGGTTAGATATCTGGAAATGGAATTACTGTGTTATATAGAAGTTCCATTTTTAGCAGTTTGAGAAACCACCAAACAGCTTTCCATAGTGGTTGGACCAGTATGCATTCCCACCAGCAGTGTAAGAGTGTTCTTTTCGCTCCACATCTTCGTCAATATTCTTATCAGTTCTTTTATTTTAATATGTGTTATTCTTACCGATCTGAGGTGGTATCTCATTTTGGTTTTGATTTGCATTTCCCTGATTACAACTAATGTTGAACATTTTTTCCCCCATCTCGATTGTAATCCCCGCGGGTTTCCCATCACCAAATCACCTGTGTGCCATCACCATAATCCCATGCATTTCTCTCCCTCCCGCGTTTTTGATCCCATTTCCCACTCCACCCCCACAAAATGTCTCTGGTATATGGTTGTTCATTATTTTTGTTATTTTCTCGCCTGGTCCATTATACTCCTGCTATGAGTGAAACCATCCAGTATTTTTCTTTCTCTTTCTGGCTTATCTCACTAAGCATGATCTTTTCCAGCAGTTGAACATTTTTTTATATGCAACTGGCCAGTTGCATTTTCTCTTTTGAGAAGTGTCTTTTAGCTCTACTGCCCACTTTTTGCTGGATTGTTTATTTTGTGTTGTTGAGTTTCATCAGCTCTCTAGATTTTTATGATCAGTCCATTTTCATTTACATTGTGTGCAAAAATTTTCTCCCAGTCAGTGGGGTGTCTTTTTGTTTTGTGTAGTGTCTCTTTTGCTGTGTAGAAGCTCTTTAATTTGATGTAGTCCCAGCTGTTTATTTTTTCCTCCACTGTGTTTGCTTTGGGTCATTTGTCTTTAAAGATATTACTGATATACGTGTGTCATGCACTGTTTCACCAATATTTTCCTTGATATATTTTATGGTACTGATTTTTGTGTGTTGGATTTGTATCCTGCTAATTTACTAAACTGGTTGATTATTTTGATATTGGGGATATTCTATGTATTTATCATATCACCTGTAAATAGTGGTCATTTTACTTCTTTCCCATTTGGATTCCTTGTATGGCTTTTTCATGTCTTACTGGCCTGGATGAGACTTCCAGTATTATACTAAAATGTAGTGGTGAAATTTTACATATTTGCCTTTTTCTTGACCTTAATGGAAAGGATTTCAGCTTTTCACCGTTGAGACTGGCATTGGCTGTGGATTTTCATACATGGCATTTATTATGTGAAGGTATGTTCCTTCTGTCCCAAGAATTTCAAGAACCTTTATCATGAACTTTGTCAAATTCTTTTTCATCATCTATTGATATGATCATTTGGTTTTTAATTTCCTTTTTGCTACCTGTTGAATTACATTAATGGATTTTCAGGTGTTCAATCATCCTTGCGCCCCTGATTAAATCCCATTTGATCATGGTAGATTATTGTTGGATTGTGTTGTCTGGGGTTTTCACATCAGTATTCATTAGAGAGATTGGCCTGTAATTTTCTCTTTTTTTTAAATGTTGTTTTTGTATGGTTTTGATATTAGTGTCAAGTTGGCTTTGTAAAATGTATTTGGTAGTATCACTTATTTATTTTTTTTAAAGATTTATTTGTGCATACAGAAATGGGGTACAGGCCAAAGGTGCAGAGGCAGTGAGAGGCTTCACCAGAGACAGAGCGGGGAGTAGAACAAGCAGATTGACAAAGTACACTGCTGAAGGGAGCAGCGGGTGGGTCAGGAGAGGTCTGCGGCACCATGTGGATCACCTCTGGGGCAGGCAGGGATGGAACTTATGCTAAAGTGGCTTTAGCTTATCAGTGCTGTGTTTTAACCCACTGAGCCACCAGGGAGGGCCCTCACTTAATTTTTAAAAAGTGTTTGTGTAGGATAGGCACTATATCGTTTCTGAATATTTGGTAGAATTCTTTTGTGAAATAATCTGGTCCTTGGCATTTTGTTTTTGGGGAGAGTTTTCATTAGTTTGTCCATTTCACCACTTGTAATTGGTCTGTTTAGGTGTTCTATTCTTTATTTAGCTTCGAATGTTTGTAAAGTTGCAGGAATTTGACCATCTCTTCTAGATTTTTGAACTTCTTTGCATATAACTGTTCATAGTAATCTCTGATTTTTTTTTTCTTCTGTGTCTGTTGTGATTTGCCCTCTTTTGTTTATGATCCTAGCTATTTATTTTCCCATATTTTTCTTTGTGAGCCTGGCTAGAGGTTTGTCTATTTTGTTTATATAGAATCTCTTTTATCTAATGTAAATGTGGCTGTCTCTGCCTTCCTTTGTGTCTCATTCACTGTAGGGTTATTTTTTAGTCCTTTACTCTGAATATGCTTTGTCTTTGGTGTTTAGTTACCCCCAGAGACCAAAAAAATTTTGATTCTGTTTTTTTATCCACCCAAATACTCTGTTTTTTAATAAGTGAGTTTGGTCCATTTAAATATAGAACGGTTATTAGTGTATTAAAGTCTTTTGTTACCATTTTGCTCCTCATTTTATGGTTATGTTTACTTCATTATTATTTGTGTGTGTGTGTGTGTGTGTGCATGTTCTTCTCTACTATTTATGCACAAGAGCTCCTTTCAATGTTTCTTGGAGAGGGTTGGGTCTGTTTTTTAGTTTCTGTTTGACTAAGAAGGGCTTAATTTCTTCTTATATTTGAAGGAGAGCCTTGCAGGGTAGAGTATTCTTGGCTATCAGTTTTTACCTATAAGTTTTTGATCACATCATTCTTTATTCTCTTTGCTCATAGTATTTCTTCAGAGTAGTCCAATGTTAATGTGATTGGAGTTTCTTTATTCATTATCTGCTCTTCCCCTTTGCCAATGTCAATATTTTTTGTTTGTCTTGAACTATTGGAGTTTTCACTACTATATATTTTGGTATATGTCTTAATTTGTTTAACTACTCTGGTGTTATTTTAGCTGCATAGATTTGTGTATTCATTCTTTCTCTAGGTTTTGGGAGTTTGAAATTATTTTTTAAAATAAGTTCTCTGTTCCCTTCTCACTCGCTTCTCTTCCTGAGATACTCATTGCCTTTATTAACTTTCCCCATGGAATGGCATAATTCTTGAAGTTCTCTCTCTCTCATTTTTTTTGTATTATTTTGACTTTTTTTTCTTGTACTGATTTATTTTGTATTCACATCTTCAGTTCTAGTGATGCATTCTTAAGGATTCATGTGACTGTTTTGCTCTTAAACTTCCCTATTCTTTGCTTTCAAAGATGTATTACTGTTTATGGGACATCTATTATACATAGCCCTCATCACCAAGATGGGCCAGGTGTCTAACTGGTGGATCAGGGCAATGCTCCCAATCTTGGGAGATTTGATTCCATAGAGAGAATTTTACCAAAAACAAATTCACACTGTTTATATTATAGATTGTATCTGAAAGCTTTATGATGGCAGAATTCTTCCTTAATCAGGGACATTAATTTTTCCTAGTTAAATGTCAGCAATTGATTTGATGATGCCTACCCACATCATGGAGGGTAATTGGTTTTACTTAAAGTATACTTTTAAAATTTTATTCATATCTAAAACAAACAAAAACCTTTCACATCAACATCTAGACTGACATTGGCCAAATAGCTGGCATCATTGCTTAGCCAAGGCAATAAGTGCAGTTAAGCAGCATTCTAAATATCCCCAGCAAAGAATTAAGATATATTGAAATTTTTAATTTTGGTATTAGTTTCCTAGGACCAGTATAACAAATGACCACAAACTTGGTGGCTTAAAACAATAGATATTTATTGTCTGATAGGTCAATAAATAGGCTATGTGCTCAAAGTCAAGGTATCAGCAAGACAATTCTCTCTCTAGAGGGACCAGAAAAGTGTCTTTGTCATTTCCTGATTTTGGCATATCCCAGCAATGCTTGGCATTCTTAGTTTGTAGCTACATCAGCTCCATCTCTACATCCATCATCACATGACATACACATGACATCATCACATATACATACACATTGTGTATGTACATTTCTGTATAATATCTACTCTTCTCATAAGGACAGCAGTCTTGGGTTTAGTGCCCATGCAAATATAGTATACCTTTTTTTTTTTTTAAGATTTATTTATTCATTCGTACAGAACTGGAGTACAGGCCAGAGATGCGGAGGGTAAGAGGATTCACCAGAGACAGAGTGGGGCACAGAACAGGCAGATCAATGAAGTACACTGCTGAGGGGAGCAGTGGGTGGGTCAGGAGAGGTCTGCCGTGCCATGTGGATCTCCTCCGGGGCAGGCGGGGATCCAACTCATGCAGAAGTGGCTTAAGCTTCTTTGCGCTGTGCTTTAACCCACTGCGCCACCAGGGAGGGCCCAGTATACCTTTTTATCTTGACTAATAACACCTTTAAAGAGCATTATCCCCAACTAAAGTTTGACTTTTTTATTTAGAAATATTGAAATGTTTATTTTTTTTCTCTCATGTATTTTCAGAGTGTAACATATAGTTTTATAAATTAAGGTATTCAAAAGGTGTTTGACAGATAAGAAAAGTAAAAAAAAAAAAACAGTCCATGTTTTCCTATATAACTTGGATATTCTGTTTCAAATTTACTGAGAGGCTAAAGACAACTATTTTATTTATTTTAATTTTCCACTTCAGTAGGAATTAGTTTTAAACTGAAAATTAATTATATTGGCAATGCTATGCACAGATACAAATACTTTGACCACTTTTGACTTGCAGTTCCTATAATATCATGTTTTCTCCTTCCTGAATCCTGCTTCAGCCAAGCATCTACATTGCTGCCAGAAAGGTCCCCACAACCAACCTCCCTTCCTGCTTTTTCCATAACTTTGGTGGGAACATGCTCACTAAGGCTACAGGCTCACACTTTATTGTTTATTCTTGCCATTGGTCTTGATGCTGTCCTTTTGGACAGCACTCTATAGATATGCCCTATACCTGCAGTAGGGGTTCTGAATAAGAAGCCCTGGAGTGGTAGGAGCAGCTGATACAATGGTCTTCCTGAGGAAGTCCACAGAATATGTACTTATAGGTAGAGCTGTCATGTAGCAGAGCAAGTAAAACATAGGAGAGACACCCAGCTAGGGAACTTAGTGGAAATCTCTGCATGACATGGCTAGCCTGGGGCAGGCCCCAGATGGGTGACCTAGAGACCAGATTATAGGTAGTGGAAGTCACAGAAGAGATGGGTCATAAGTGACAAGATTAGCTTTATGTTGAAGCTTCCCTCCTTTTCCAGCTCAAGTTTTCATATTCCATATTCATAGCCATATTTCATATTTAGAGTTCATCTTCCTTGCTTTCATGAGGTATTTTTGTTGAAAGAGGAAATGTTTTCTTGAATATTGCTATAAGAATTTCTATACAGGAGTTCACTGTCCTGGTCGATGTGTGGATTACTTTGGTGTTCTTTAGGAACAATTTTTGTCTGACCTGTGTTTTTGCCCCAGTCCTGCCTTGTTTTCACCTGTCAGAACTTAGAATTATGCTACTAACTTTATGGCCTTACCTGAGGACCTATGAAGAGGAATGCCTGTATCCCCTGTTCTTTGTCAACCACTGAGCAGAAGGCAAGCCCAGAAGCAGAGTTGATATTCCCTTTATTTATCATTGTACCAAAGTAGGATAACTTGTACCTACTAGCAATTAAAAAAAGTGAATTCTTGAATGCTGAAGGAAAGAACTGATGTATAGGACCACCCATTTCAGTCTTCAGAGTTGCAATACCCAAAGCCACATGAAATAAAGCTTGCTTAGTGGACTGTGGTCTTAAATCTTATGCATTAGTAGCAGGAGCTGGGATCCCTATGGGGAATGGGGGATCAAGAGGGATTAGTACACCCTCAAGCTGTGCAGGTTAGCATGTCCAGCTATTAAATAGCACTTCAGAGAGAACAGTGGGATTGATACACCTGCCTTTAGACAGCTGCTGCTTTTTGGATCACAAACAGCATCAGGGTTGCTAATGGCCTACAAAACCAGAAATCAAGATAAGCAGCTGGGCTAGTGGTAGTATAGCCTAGACCAGTGTAAACATTTTGCAACTGTCTTTCACCAAATTTAGTCTGGGAAAAAAATACTTTTATAAAATGGTGATGCTCAGCTTCTGGTTTTCAAGTCTAGCACAAGTTCCTGTTTTGTCCAATCTAAACTGGGACATTCCATGATGGTAATTTTCATGTATTGCAGAGTCTTTTGTTCCATGAACATGAGATACCTTTTCATTTATTTAGAACTTCTTTAAATTTTTAACAATGTTTCACAGATTTAGCACACAACTTTTGGACTCTTGTCATCAAATGTATTTTATTATTT
The DNA here is from genome assembly GCF_000260355.1 of Condylura cristata. Classification (NCBI taxonomy): domain Eukaryota; kingdom Metazoa; phylum Chordata; class Mammalia; order Eulipotyphla; family Talpidae; genus Condylura; species Condylura cristata. The sequence goes on along the minus strand of NW_004567110.1, from coordinate 62,297,113 downwards.
TTGATGCTGATAAAAATGGACTTATAATTCATGTTTGAATTGCCCATTGGGAGCATATATGTATACAACTGATTTTCATGTATTGCTTGAGCATACTGTAATATTGCTGAACGCATTTGTTAGTCTTAATAGTTTTTCCTTAGGATTTTCTATTTATAAGATTATGTAATCTGTGAATACTATAGCATACATATTTTAAAATCTGGATGGTATTTATTTCTTTTTCTTGCTTAATTGCCCTGCTTAGAACTTCTAGTACAAAGTTAAATGGAAACAGTGACAATGAATAGCCTTATCTTGTACCTGATCTTAAAGGAAATTCACTCTGTCTCTTACCATTTAAGTGATACTAGCTTTGTTTTCTTTTTTCATGGATGACAATTATCAGTTTGGAGATATCCTCTTCCATTTACAATTTGTTGAGGATTTTTATAATAAAAGAATGTCAAATCACCTCAAGTACTTCATCTGTTGAACTAATCATGTTGTTTTTTAGCCATTATTAGATTTAATGTATAGCATTGATGTGTTTTAGATGCTATGTCAACTTCGCTTTCTTGAGATAATGCCTTTTTGGTTGTAGTATATAGTACTTTTTATATGTTTCTGCATTTGTTTAGCCATAACTTTTTTGAACTTTTGTCTTTTTATAAAAAATAATTCTATCTTTAAAAAAAATTTCCTTACAATATATGCTTTCTTTTCTCAGGTGTGGTTCCTATAGTGTTTCCACCATCAGTTCACCTGTGCACTATTACCATAGTCCTTTGTGCTCTCCCCAACCTTATTTGAACCCTTTACTCTCCTTCTCCCCTATAGGATGTATCTGATTTGTAATTGTCTGTTTATTTCTATTTGTTTTGTTATTATTATTATTTTCCCTTATTCCATATATTTCTCCTATAAGTGAAACCATCCGGTATTTTTCTTTGTGTCTATTTTATAACTCAGTTTGATTTGTAGCTTTCATTCCTTGTGGTATCTTCATTAAGTTTTTGGTTTGAGGGATTATTTGCCTCATATATAGTTAGTTTATTATGCTTTTTGGATATGTTATTAATATACTTAATCAAATGTAAGTAGTTTAAGTCATTTTTCCCAATTTTTTGCCTCTTTTTATCTCTGTTCTCCTGGGATTTCCTTCATGCACATATTGATAAAAGTTCTTTTCTTCTAAGTCCAACATCTGGGTTTTGTCAAAGGACAATTTCTATTTATTCATTTTTCTCCTTGTACCTAAGCCATATTTTCTATTTTTTTTTTTTTTTTGGTGTGTGTGACTCATAGCATTTTGTTGTTGAAAGCTACATCTTGTAAATATAATATAATGTGGCAATTCCAGAAATCAGTCTTTTTCCTTCCATCATGCCCCCAGTTTCTTGTTTTTGCTGTTGTTTAGTGATTTTCCTCAAGTAATTCTGTAAGTTATGTGTTATTTTTCATGCATGATCACTGAAGTCTGCTTTGTTAGATTAGGGATCAACTAACTAATGAGCAGGGATTTTTCTAGTCCTTAGTCTTTTACTTATTGAGCGAAGGTTGGGGCATTCTTTCAAAATTCCAGCCTTTACAACTTTGCCTTAATTATCATTTCCTGCTTATGCAGTACCTTTAGATTGTCCAAGTTTGAGATTAGGGTCTTCTCATATTTTCATGCAGTCTTCTGAGTTTTCAAAAATTCATCAGAGCTTTTCAAAGCTGCTTCTAAACATCTCATTCTTCAGATCTTCTTTTTGAAACATGATTACACTGTTTTTTGCCTCAATGGTGCCATTATGTCAGAAAGTTGTGATTTTAACCAATTGCTGTTGATCATTTTCAATAAAGGATCTTTGTACAATAGTTAGTATACAAAAGGTGAACACTAAGTCAGAACACATAAAGATAAGCCTTGACAGTGAAGCTTTTTAGAGAACTTTTGAATAGGTCAAATAGTGACACTTATGTGATAATAGACCTTTTTGGAGAATTCCAAGACCATTTCTCCTCTCTTGTGACTACCAAGCTGCTGGTTGTTATTGTATGTGTACTTCCAAAGTTGGTAATTTTGAATCCTACAGCAAAACTTGGGGGAGTGATGTGATAGGCAGAACAGAAATTCTTATATCCATTGCTCATTTCTTAATCCCCAAATGTATGAATTTATTATATTATATAACAAGGAGAAATTTAGTTTTAAATTGAAATTAAGTTTGCTGATTTTTTTTTAAGATTTATTTATTTGTGCATACAGAACTGGGGTGCAGGCCCAGAGGCTCAGGAGCGGCGAGAGGCTTCACCAGAGACAGAGTGGGGAGCAGAACAAGGTAGATCGAGGAAGTACACTGCTGAGGGGAGCAGTGGGCCGATCAGGAGAGGTCTGCCATGCCATGTGGTCACCTTCGGGACAGGCGGGAATGGAGCTCATGCGGAAGTGGCTTTAGCTTCTCAGTGCTGTGTTTTAACCCACAACACCACCAGGGAGGGCCATAAGTTTGCTGATCTTCAGAGTGTTATCATTAACTGTTTGTATATTGAGTAATTGAGTATAACAAGGATTCTTAAAGAGTGCTTGAGGAAGACAAAAGGAAAGGTTGAAATGATGTGATTTAGGCAACCCTTTGTTGTTAGCTTTATACATGGTAAGAGTTAGAAATTAAGGAATGAAAGCAACTGAAAATCTTTACAAAGCCAAGAAACAGGTTTTCCCCTGGATCCTCCAGAAATAAATGCAGTTCTGCCATCATCTTGAAGAAACTCCTGTACAACTTCTGACCAAAAGAATATAAGATGATACATTCCTGAAGTTTTAAGCCACTAAATATGTGGCTTATAGCAGCTTATAATAAGACTCTAATACAAAAGAGATTTAAATAAAATAAGTTGAACTGCCACAACACTCACCATTCTTACTGACATTCAGCAATTTGTTTTGAATAAATATTATTTGACTGCTATGGTCCTTTGCATAATTTTCAGAATTTTGAAAAAAAAATGTTGATTTTGCATTGCTTCGTGTGTTCTTTTGTGGAGGAGGGGCACTTCAGAGGTTCTTTTTAGCCTCTTCAGAATTGCTTTTATGAGTATAGTACTTTTAAAATGATGGTTATTGAAGTCCTAGTTTCTAAAACATACTCATTACAGAAGTCTAAAGGATGACTCAGTAAGATTATACTTTCATCCAAAAAGTTTAATATGAAACAATTTTATTTTTATCTGATTAATACATTGGGTTTCTTTTTAAATTTTAGTTGAATGATTCTTTGGTTTTTGGAAATAAATAAATTTAAAAGTTCTCAGTTCTGTCATTCAATTCTGATGATCACAAATGAGACAAATATAAGTATTAGATGGTAATCACTTCCTTTGTAGAATGTTATGCTTGTTCAGCATGAGTCACTACAATGGTTTAAGCAGTGGTAGGTGACAGTTAATTCAAGTTATGTAGACATAAGCATACGCAGGTTATCTTATGCAATTGCTTATCAGTCATGAAGTAGTATCTGAATCGGAAAGAATAGATAAAGATAAAAAAATAGATGTCAGCAACAATGGTCAAATCCATGATATTTTAAAATTAAAGAGAATCACATTTTGATTATTAGAGTTGTTATCTAATAACAGTTGTTATCTTCTCTATCTGCCACACCCCCCATACCAATTTACAAAAGCATCCACGTTATTATGTTTTATAGTGATAGGCAGCTAGAAATAGTTCTACAATTATCTGGAATTACTCCAAAACAAAACAAAACAAAACAAACCCCAAAAACGAGATAGAAAGAGTCAACAGTGCTTTGGTCTTGAGGGTTAAAGATACCATCCAAAAAACAAATGTGTGTGACAATGAGGGGACTATGATATTTTGTTCCATGGATTTCACCCTCATACCCATTGAAAATTCACTCTTATTTACTCTTTGTGACTTTGGGGTTACAAAACTTAATATTTCTGGGTCTTGTTTCAATAAACCCCTGATTGTCTCTCAAGAGTAGGTGAGATAACATGTTAAAATGGTTAAGAATAGAAGTTCCCTTCTCTGACATGTTAGATGATGTTTTGATAAAAAATCCCATCACAGAAATTAATTTCTGCTCTAGGGAGTAATATATTATTTATAGTCTTATATATCCAGTAAGTTTGCTAAGGTGATATTTTTAGATAGCTTCAGAATAATCTACATTTTCATAGGAATTAAAATTTGACTACATGAAAATATTCTTTAGATAAAGGGTAAAAAATAAACAAAGCAATGATGCTTCTTTTCCACATAAGCTCAGTTGTTACTGGCTGGCTGATCAATATTGCAATTAGAGGCCTTTTCAATCCTTTTTACCCCAACTTAGGGAGAAACTTTTTTTTTTCTTAAAAGGTGGAGAGGGAGAGTTTTTAATGCACTAGAGATTCCTTTGAAACACAAAAATTATCTGATCTACAGTGTCAAACTTTCTGTTAAGGATCAATGCTCTGGTGGTGTCTAAATTATCAGTTCTTGCATGATAAGACCCTCTTTAATGTTCATGGTAAAAAGTTACCTTTCTTCTTTTCTAGAATACCTTATCCTTTCCAAGTCTGACATTCCTCTTCTGTTAAATGTTTGCTTAAGAAAAAAAGTTTATTGAGGTTCTCCTTTGCTTACCTGTGTTGGGAAGAAATGATGGCTAATGGAGGGTAATACATATTCTTTCCATTTAATGTCTCAAATGGACACTGGAGTCCAGAAGGGATGTCCATTGAGGATACTCAGATCAATCTCAAGAGGATCCAATAATGGGAAGTGGAGGAAAAAAATAGGTCCCATTGCAGTGGGAATGTTCATGGCAAGGAACTATGTAGGGATATACTTCATAGATTCAACCAAGGACCTCACAATGCACCCCCAAAAGAGTACCACTTAAAATGAAAATAGAAAGAGAGAACATAGAAGAAAGTGGATGCAGATGGGCATATCCAGACAAATAATAAGAATCTTATCCTATATCTTCAACCTCTTCATTTTTATCAGCAAACTAGAGCAGATGGTTTTGGAAGAGACAGGAAGGAGTCATCAGAAAAAACAATAATTTCTCTTCAATGCAAGAAGTCCGATTTTCACTCAACCTTATTCTGTAGGGTGGGGAGGGTAAGAGATTTAAATTGTGCCTAATATTGAACTTCTAAGTGAAGCTGAAATTTACTAACTAGAAGAGACAAGAAAATTATTAAATCTGTCATAAATTTTGTAAGATATAGGAAAGGGAGCCTCAATGGTGCATGGATCAGCATACGTTTTCTGTAAAGGGACAAATACCAAATAATTTAGTTATTGTGCACCATATGGTCTCTATTGGAACTATTCAGTTATGCTGTTGTAGTGAAAAAGTCCCATAGATAATATGTAGGTGAGTGGGCATAGCTATTTTCTGATAAAACTATAATCACAAGCACATAGTCAGATTCAGCAAAATGGGCTATAGTTTGTAAGCTCTTCCAAAAGAAGATGATTGAAAACAGATTGGCAAAATAAAATTGTTTATTTTGCATAATCCATCAATTCCAGACCTTTTTAAAATTTCATTTTTCAACTGTATTTCCAAAATTTCTCCAAACATTGGATCCTTTCTTCATGTTATTTTTCTCTAGTTGTCCCAACTGACACTCTCTTATTAGCTCCAGTTCCCTTCATACAGACTTACGGGATCTCACATACTTTCTTTTTTACTTAGTGTGTGGGTAGATTTGAACTGGAAAAGCCATACATTTTGTTTGTGTTCATATTCTAAGCCCAGTATGCTTTTCAGGTATCAATGGTGGCTAACCTAAGTAACTGAATGACCCCCCTCAAAAAAAAAATCAATGAATAAATGTTAAGATCAGACATTGCATTATCTTGATCTGTTGTCTAACAAATTATCACAAATTTAACAACTTAAAACACACATACTTGTCATTTCAGTTGGTGTGACTCAGGATCCAAGATACAACTTATCTAACTCTTCTGCTCAGAGTCTCTTAAGATTGTAATAAATTTTTTGAACTTGGATGGAGACCTTTCCCCAGATGAGACAAGTATGTTCATTGGTAGCATTCAATCCCTTGATTGAATGCTACCAACGAACATACTTTTCTCAAGGTTTCCCTTGAGATCTTTGGGTTTTTGTTGCCTGTTGGTCAGAGGCTGTCCTCCGCTCCTTGACACATGAGCTCCCTGAATACGAGCAAAGACAGTCTTTAGAGTGAGTCTGTCAGCACATGCAGACATTATATATGTTGTAACCACAAAAGTAACACCCTGTCACATTTGCCATATTCTCTTGGTTTGAATAAAGTCATAGGTCCTGCCCAGACTAAGAGACAGGGGATAAAGAGTGACAATAATGAGGTACGAGTCATCTGATCCCCTGGAATCTGTCTACCACAGATGGCAAGAGTTTCAGATTGCTTCTACAAAACATTTACTGAATGAATTAAATAATTATAAAAGGAATGGCTGAGTGAGAACTTTACCCCTCACCTGCCTGAGTGGGAATAAGCTGAAGAGGAGGGAAAAATATTTGTCTGCAGAATCTTCTGTAAGAGGGATTATCTTCAAACCCTCTCTCCACTGTTTGCTGAAACCTACCCAGTGATGGGGTTAGTTTGCTTGGTTTTCCAGGGAAATGTCCTTAGCTTTGAAGGCAATTTATCATTTCCTATAATTCTATGTAATTTAGCTCCCTATAGAAACTATGTTATCAGAAAATATTCCTGTGTCTTGAAAACAATTTTTAGAAATTGTTTACAATTTTTTAAAAAATATTTATTTTTTGGGGCCCTCCCTGGTGGTGCAGTGGGTTAAAGCACAACACTGAGAAGCTAAAGCCACTTCTGCATGTGTTCGATTCTTGCCTGCCCCGGAGGGATCCCACATGGTGAGGCAGACCTCTCCTGGCCCCGCCCGCTGCTCCCCTCAGCAGTGTACCTAGTCAATCTGCCTGTTCTGCTCCCCACTGTCTATGGTGAAGCCTCTCACCACCCCTGAGCCTCTGGCCTGTACCCCA
>NW_004567110.1:62259842-62289750 GCF_000260355.1 Condylura cristata | reverse complement strand
TTTTTGTATAATATTTATTTTTTCCCTTTAGGTATATACTCATAAAATTCCCATCACCAAGTCACCTGTGAGCTATCACCACAGAACTTTGTGCTCCTCTCTCCCCTGTTTTGATCCCTCTCCCTCCCCCTCTCCTGCTATATATCTCCAATTTATAATTTGACTGCTAGTTTTGTCTTTTTTTTTTTCCTGATACCTAGTTTGTTTCCCCTATATTTTGCTCATAAGTAAAACTATCTGATATTTTTCTTTTTCCTTCTCACTTATTTCAATGAGCATAATCCCTCCATGTTGTTTCAAATAAATGTACGTTTATCTTTTTGACTGCTGAAAAGTATTCCATTTGCATATATGTCACATCTTCGTGATCCAGTCATCTATTTTTGGGAATTTGGGTTGTTTCCAAAGCTAAGTTATTATAAATAATGCTGCAATAAACATAGGAGTTCATGTTTTCTTTTGAATTAATATTTTTTGATCAGAAAAAAAAATGCCAATCATGGTCTTCCCTGCAGGCAAGCTGAGGCAGAGATAGAGTGAAAGCGAGATACCAATGGGCATCTTTGGTAATGTTCTTGGTATTCCAGGACACACTTGGAGATTTACATCCTCAGGTAATACAGCTTCTCTTTTCAATGCAAGAGATCTTAGAAATTTAGTGCCCTAAATTTAGAAGTCTTAAACTTCATTAAGTACCACATGGTTCTCTGAGTAGGAGAACTTAATAGAGAATGTTAGCTTATTCATAGCAAGTAAGCTTATTCCAAAAAAGTTGTCTTAATGAAAACCTCAAATCCTGTTTGGATTTCCTATAAAGGGTATTTCATTTTCAATATTACAGAAAGAAATTTAGTTGTAATCTATCAAAACTTTGTAGAGCTATATAAATAGCTTTCAAAAGCATTTGCTTATTATAACGGTAGTTTTGGGAACTAGAAAAAAGATTAAATCTTTAATTATTCTGGCAGATAGAATAACACCAGGAGAGGTATGATATATTTTAAATGAATATTCAGGTTAGTGGTGCAGTATATCTCAGTGTGTTAGTGTGTGTAAAATACACCAGAAAACCCTGTTAAAAATAAGGCTTCTATAGATCCACCCCCAAATTTTGATTAAGTCTGCCAGAATATTCTGGAATTTGTCTTTTCAACTAGTACCCCAGATGATGTGGGGCAAGTAGTATTAAACCATCCAGTCAGAGGCCTGTAAAACTCATTGCCTCATCAAAGACCTCACTTTAGAGATGGGGAGCTAAGTGTGAGAGCTGGGTGATTTGCCCAAGGTTGGAAATTTAGTAGGAAAGAAGACTTCACTCTCAGATAGATTACTATTCTTTGTGCTATTTTATCATATGTCAGAAGAAAAGTTCTTCTGTTTCATATTTTGAGAAAAAATGGAAATGCAAGAAGGTGATATAAAATATAATTTGTAGAAAATTCTCAAGCTGATAACTTCACAAAAGCAAAGGATTTTTTTTTTAAGTTTAACTATTTATTTAGTGTCTACCTACTGACTAAGAGAAAATATTTGCACTCCATACAACTGATAAGGGGCTGATTTCAAATATCTACAAAGAGCTCACATGATTCAACAAAACAAAGCAAACAATCCAGTCAAAAAATAGGCAGAAGAGCTAAAAAGACACTTCTGCAAAGAGGAAATGCAAATGTTCCACAGGTATATGAAGACATGCTCAACATCACTTATAATAAGTGAAATGCAAAACAAAAAAACCTAAAACCAAAATGACCTACCACTTCATATTGGTGAGAATGACCCATACTAGAAACAAAACAAAACAAAACAAAACAACTCTGGTGACAACAAAATTTGGTGAAGTTGTGGAGAAAAATGAACTGTCTTACACTGCTCATGTGAATGCAAAATCGCCCAACCACTATGGAAAGCTGTGTGGAGGACCCTAGAACTACCAAAAATGAAACTACAATATGACCCTGCAACTCTACTACTACCCAAAAGACATAAATTTGAAAGGAAACCTGCATGGCTATGTTTATTGTAGCATAAATTACAATAGCTAAGATATGGAAACAACCTAAATGTCCCCAAACAAATGACTGGATCAAGAAAATGTGGTATATATGCACAATGGAATACTATACAGCAATCAAAACAATAAACTAATGCCATTTGCAGCAACATGGATGATTCTGGAGAGATTATGTTCATTGAAATAAACCAGAAGGAAAAGAAAGATATTGGATCATTTCACTGGCAGGAGGAATATAGGGAAACCAAATAAGGGATCAGGAAAAAAAAAAGACAAAATTAGCAGGTAAACTATAAACTGGAGACATTCAGCTGTGGAGGGGGAGGGAGAGGGATCAAAACGGGAGGGAGGAACACAAGAGACCATGGTGATGGTTCATGGGTGTCTTGGTGGTTATGTTGTGGGGATACACTTGAGAAGAGAATGAACAACAATGTAAAAAATAAATAAGTAAATCAAAATTATTATTTGGTGTTCTGAATTGATTTCTTGGTTGCATGAAAGGTTTAGTTGGAAAGAAATGGAGTCACTGACAGAGTCACAAAAGAAAAAAAAAAAAGCTCTTTTTTGAAATGTGTTAACCTCTCTTTCCCTGCAGTGTTTCCTTGCAACTTATTAATTTATTCAGAAGGAGACACAGGATCATGCTCAGAGCTTCCTTGAAATCACCATTGACCACTCCTTAGGAAAGGGCCCCTTTGTTGCTTGAGATACCGGGTCTGCTATGATGACTTTATACCATTCCAGGATGAGGATCAAGGATCCTGTTTGGGCATGGGGTATGCATTTCATGTACCTTTTAATATAAAATAACATCCCCCCCCCACACACACTTGGTTTAAATTCTGAAAATTAACATTTTTTTTTTTAAAAAAACAGTGGCAGTCAAAACAGAAAGTACAGGATCCAATTGTCATACTGGGTAAAGAACTCAATGTGGTTAGAAGCAGTTATTTTTTAAAAAGCTGAAAACAAGTGGCTTAGATGGGAGACGTTAATTGAGGAATTTAATTTGTTCCTGTCCTGGAACCTCAGTCAAAATCTGAAGTGAATTGATAACCAGGGAAAACTATCCTGGAGCTTTGTGTGAGCAGCAGTATTCTTGGGACTTAGAGAAAACACGGGCTCCTGCCAGCAAAGGAGCAGAGAAAGCCAAAGAAGGGGTACCCTGTATAGCTTGCACACACTGTTCTGGATCCCCTGCCTTTTATCATCAGATTACAGAATCTTCTTTCCAAAAGATGGCAGCACTCCAGAGCAACTGCCTGCCAAGTTGAACCTCCTGCAAACCCTCCCATTCAAACTGGGCTCTGGACTGTAGAATATTACTGTGTTTCAGTTAAACCTGGACTCAGCGGACCAGGGGAGACTCTGCCTGTGTACGCTTTTGTTGTAATAGCACTTTGCTAACAGCCAGATATCTTGGGAGTGTGGTAAAACTGATAATCAGAATGATTCATTAGACAAAAAAATTTCAAGCTGGGACTTTTTCCTGTGGGATTCCCACATTATGTGGGAAAGTGCTGAGCCCACTGCAGACACACCAAGGCCAGAGCCAGATGTTTGGATTCCTTATTATATGTGATTTGACCATATATACAAGAGAAATGTCAGGGTGCTTTAGCAGGAACACCTACACAGGCTAGAGCTGTAGGAACTGCTAGCAGTTATCTCATATATCCATTTTTAGTAGTCATCTAATTTAATTTTTTCAGCATGAGTTAATTATTAAATTATAAAACTGCACATATCTCCTTTGTTACATATATTCAATATGTTGTAAGGCAAAAAGATAAGCTTTAATCATGATAATCCACACTATGCTTAAAAAAAAAACTTATTTTTTTTGTTACTATCAGCATATGTTGTAAAACTTACCATGGCAGAATTTTTTATTTATAATTAAAATTTTATATGAAATATTTTTATTTACATTTCAACTTTTATTTTTTTAAAGATTTATTTATTTATTCGTACAGAACTGGGATACAGGTCAGCGTTGCGGAGGGTGAGAGGATTCACCAGAGACAGAGTGGGGAGCAGAACAGGCAGATCTACGAAGTACACTGCTGCGGGAAGCAGCGGGGGTGGGGGGGGCAGGAGAGGTCTGCCGCACCATGTGGATCTCCTCCAGTGCAGGAAGGGATCGAACTCATGCGGAAGTGGTTTAAGCTTCTTTGTGCTGTGCCTTAACCCGCTGCGCCACCAGGGAGGGCCCACATTTCAACTTTTTAAATGTGAAATTTGAAAACCTAGATTGTAGCATTTTGAAAACAGGTAAGAGACATTTTTTATTTAAGATTTGGTATGACTTTATAATAAAACATGTGTTGGTACAAACAATAAAAGTAGATTAATTTTTTTAAAAAAAGAAATTTGATCTAGTTTGCTTTCCTCTAAAAGAATTTTACTACAATGTCATCTCAATTTTAGTAATAGTCTTAATATTACTATTTCCATTGTTTACTAGTGAAGATCACTTCTTTAATATCGTTATGTGTTAAGTGGGAAAGTTGACTGATTTTTCAACATGCACTATTTTGGATTAATTTTACTGACACTCCATAAATAAAACTACTCAGTTTTATTGGCCAATCTCAATGGAACTTACATATATGTGGCCACAGTATCTCTCCTTGTTTTATTTATTCCAAAGATAAATACCAAATATTAATCAACCCGCTTTTTTTTAAAGATTTATTTTATTTTTATTTATACAGAACTGGAGTACAGGCCAGAGATGTGGAGGATGAGAGGCTTCACCAGAGACAGACTGGGGAGCAGAACAGGCAGATCTACGAAGTACACTGCTGAGGGGAGCAGCGGGCGGGTCAGGAGAGGTCTGTGGAGCCATGTTGATCACCTCTGGGGTGGGGCTTGAACTCACGCTGAACTGGCTTTAGCTTCTTAGTGCTGTACTTTAACCCACTGCGTCAACAGGGAGGGCCTAAATCTATCCACTTTTTAAGGAGCAGTCTACTCATAGTGCAACCATTTTGGGCGAATATAGTGGGCATCAAAGATATCAGATCAGACTTGGATAGATCTGCTTTCTTTCCTGTCTGCCCTCTCCTGTGTACACAGCTGCAAAGAATAAAGGCTGTTCCTCCTGACCACCTTTTCTAGAACCACCACTGTCTAGCACTAATGAACAATAATATTTACAGAACAATTAAATAAAATGTTTGATGGTTTGATTTTTTAATTAGCCACTTGATAAAGAAGACTGAGGACCTCTGGAGAAAACTGATTTGTGAGGAGCCATTCATTAAAGGCCCAGCTGAGTTTGCTGTGTCCCTGTCCCTGCTATTCTACTTGCTGGTGCCGTAGGCAGCAATTACTATGAGGAAATGGATTTTAAAAGCACTATTCCAGAATTTCTCTTTATGTAAAACATCCAGAGATAAAATAAAACAATATATATAGATTTCCTTTGTTGCAAAATGGATATTTGGTATGTCTTGGTAGTTTTTTTTTGTGGGGGAGAAGGCCTGGGAATGCTCACGAATTTTGCATGTAAATAGAGGGTAGTAGTGTTCACAGACCCAAAATATAAGCTGTGAAATAATTCCAAATAGAAATGTTTTATTTTCAGGAAGTAAGAGAAACCCCACTCTGCTTATCTTTATATTCTTCCAGGAAAAATTAACAATAAGGGCATAGAAAAAAATTATAAAGCCTAACAACACAGTGGTCTCAATATGCAAGCAATCCTGTTGGCTACTGTCTTTCAGGCCACATATTCTTTGGTTGAGGATCATTTCACAAACAAACAATGTTTTTGACTGTTTTCAATAAAAAGTAAAAGGTTCTGAAGAAAATAAAATGCTCTAACTATCAGTTCCACTTTTGTTGTTCTTCTATTTTCCCATTTTTAAAAGCAGCATTAAATTGGTATTGTTTGTATGCATTGTAATTAATCAGGAGAGAACCCCAATAAATGTGATCTCACAGAATGGATTTAGGCTTGAGGGCCATGCCAAGTTCCCATCCTATCAACGGCGTGAGAAAATTTCCCAGGGTGTTCTCTGGTTGGGAACCTGCTGGGAGCTGAAACCTGCTGTGCAGCTTTGTCACCTGGCCACCCTGGCCAGGCCCTGAGTCCCAGTCTTGCAGTTCACCTTCCCAAGCCCTGGCCCCAGAGGCAGCTTTCCCACATGCAACTCCTGACACTTGGCTTCCTGGAGATTGTGAAACCTGTTTATTGAATGTGTTTCACAGCAAGTGTGGATTATGCATTTCCCACGAAGCCCTGCCCTGTCTGTGCGGTGCATAATTAGTTCATAGGGTTTAATTTTGCTGTACACACCGCCAAAGCTTTGAATACTCTCACTTTCTAAGGCTGGCTGGTAGGCGAGGATTCTCATATTGTGGCTGGGGGCTCTTGGGAACGTGAACCTGCTCAGATGCAAATATATTTACAAATGTAACAAACTTATAGATCGACACAGCAGGTTTTATACCTTACAAAACACCCTGCTCAAGATAACATAAAAATAAAACCACTGTTTCTTGCTTTCCCCAGAGATTGTTGCTTTAACCAGAGGTTGCTCCCACTTCCTGTCTGTTTTGTAGGCCAGTGTGGGGAACATCCTGGCTTACCTGACTTCATTGCATCTATGAGGGGAAATCCTCTGTCATGTCAAAATGCGTAAGAATTTGTGGAAAACAACTTATTTGTGGAATGCTTTTTCTCACCTCAGAACTCTTATGTGTTGAGCATACAGTATATAGAGAGAAAAGAAATGCTTTGCCTTTTTAATCTTCATGCTTTTCTTCTCCAACTTCAAGAAATCCACTCCTCTAGCCATAAAACAGATGGTTTTCAGGAATTATCAGTCACAAAGATGAAACAAAATGTCTGCTGAATATACTTTCTGTGCTTTGATTTCTTTCTTGGGCACTCTTTTGCTGGGCTCTGTAGGTCTCTGACTATCTCTGGCTAGAGAGTGCTCTTGAGGACCAAGGGGATGACCCAAAGGACTTACTCAGCAGATCACAGGGGTGGTTCTGCTAGAAGAGAGGGCAGATGGCAATTCAGTCCAAGACAGGAAGTACTTGGTTTTTGCGATCTGCATTCTGATGCAGTATGTATGTGTGTGTGTGTGTGTGTGTGTGTGTGTGTATGTAACATATATATATGTATATATGTGTGTGTGTTGATTTGTATTTCTTTATATTTCTTTTTTTTTAAGATTTATTTACTTATTCATACAGAACTGGGGTACAAGCCAGAGGTACAGGAGCTGTGAGAGGCTTCACCAGAGACAGAGTGGGGAGCAGAACAATGAATGTACAATGAAGTACACTGCTAAGGGAAGCAGAGGTCCAGAGAGGTCTGCAGCACGATGTGGATCACCTCCAGCAGGGACTGAACTCACTGAATTTGCTGCCATTAGCTTGCAGTGCTGCACCCTAACCTGTTGCGCTACCAGGGAGGGCCCACAATATATCTATATCTATAATATATCTATATCTATATCTATGTCATCTATATCTATCTATATCTATATCTATCTATATATCTAATCTATATCTATATGTATATATATAGTAACAATCAATCAATCAATAAAACATTTATACATAAGTTTGAGTTTCTTCTTGTGCTGGGAACTCATTCTATTTTCTTTTAGTGTCCCACTGGTTTTACTGATGGCCTTTATGGGCCATTTCTATAATAGCTAAACTACAACATATATTAGTGACCAAGATTATATTGCTATTGCTATCTTTCATGAGAAGTTAAGCATTTTTTCCTTAATGAATTTTGTTTTCAATCCTATTATGATTTCCAGTGAGGAGTTGAATTTACTTGTTTCTTCAATTAATATTTGTTGAAGGCAGACTAAGTGTCAGAAAATGATTTGGACATTGGGACACAGTGGTGAACAAAATTATCCTCATCTTTGCTGTAATGGGTTGAAAAGACTGGTGAGAAAGGATAAACTGAGATATGGGCAGAAAAATTTAGCTATTCTAAATGTGTATTTTACATATTACCCCTTAAAATCACATTTCCTATGTACATTATGAATGGACATAATATAAATCACAAGACTGCATGTATATGCTTTAAAATGAATGTTTGCAGCCATGCAATGCTTAGCAGTGGGGATATGTTCTGAGCACATGGACATAGACTGTTGGACAATGACCTCTCCTCTACCTTGGTATTGTCCTTTTGAAACACTGTAAAGCACAGTGGTCAGGTAAAAGACATGTCATTGTGGGTTTTTACCCATTTGCACAACTACAAGGCCACTCAGGCTCAGGGAACAACAATGGAGTCTATTGAACAAACAAAGATTACAAAGATTTTCTAACACCACAGATGGCTGACTGCCTTACCATTGAGGTATCCAGAAGTTCCAAGCAAAAAGTTGTTTGTTCGAGGCTCTCCCTGGTGGTGCAATGGGTTAAAACACTGCATTTGACGTTCTCTGAAGCCACTGCAGCATGAATTCTATCCCCAGCCAGGGGAGCTGACCCACATGGCATGGCAGACCTCTCCTGACCCGCCTGCTGCTCCCCTCAGAAGTATACTTCAGTCGATCTGCCTGTTCTACTCCCCACTCTGTCTCTGGTGAATCCTCTCACACATCACACCTCTCACCTGTACCCTAGTTCTGTAAGTGTAGATAAATATATCTTTTAAAAAAATGTTTGTTCAAGATGGTGCCATCCTGCCAATGAAGGCCTGGAGCTTGTGGCACACAGGTGAGCAGCAGGCATGGATCCACTCACTGTAGCTGTAAATGTTCACAGGTGGGGCTCTTGAGATAATACCGTAGCAGCCCACAGCATAGTCTGAAGTTCAGGATGGACAGCAGCCGGCTTTGGACAGAATAGCAACAGAAGCAGCAGCCCTAGGAGGAGGTGCTGGATGGTCAGATAAATTATGACAGCAGCTCCCTAAAATGACCCAGACACAGAATGCTGATTACCTGTCGAAAGTGCTGGGCAGCACTGGCCAGTGTGCCATTACCCAGAGAATGCAACAGATTCCCAAAGAGCATTACAGTGCACACAAGCTGTTGGCCCACACCAACAACAACCAGCTGTTGGTTGGAGACAACAAGCCTGGAACTTTTGGTGCTTCTTTCAGGCCATTAGCAGAAGCAGGTGCAGCTGCCCTGTTGCTGGGAGGTGCTTTGGCTTTTCTCTTTGGAGGTCACCTACTGGCTGCTTCTCCTCCACTTCTATTCTTCTTTCTATTTTTCAGAGGCCAGGACCAGAGCAAGAGTCGTAGAGGAATTTCTTCCCTGCCTTCTTCCTCTTTGAAGGCTCCACACACTTTCATCTGATTAAACCATTTTTAATTTTAAGTAACCAAATTGACCATTTTAGCACTAATAAGCCCATTTGGCAGCAAAGAATTAACTGATGAGCTGATGAACATAATTGGTTCATTTATGGCACCTCACTGGTTTATTATACAATCTAGGGGCAAAATATCAAAAGGCTGGTGCCAGGCCCTCCATCAAATGCCTCTAGCACTCAACCTCTGTATAGCTGTCCTGGAGGTTTCAGCATGGCCTGGGTGCTGCTCTCTGGGCAGCCAACAGGAAACTCCTGCTCTGGCTTCATGTTCAAACCTGGCTGATAACCAGGCCAGCAGCTTATGGCCTGGGTGGGGAAACTGCCACCACTTTTCCACTGATTCTGGTCCTGCTCTCCAGCACACGCTGTGGGACTGTGGTTTCACCTTGCCCCTCTTAGCAAAGCTTTAGGGCTGTTTCAAATATGTCACAGAAGAGGAAGGCCTGCAGGGTTTGAACCCCCACATGTGCCAACTCCGTCACCTAATGCAATTTATTTTAAGTCCCTTAATTTTGGTTTCTTCATCTATTCAATGGAGTCATTAAAATTCCTACAGGTTTTCCTTATGAGACAAGATAACTTATGTGCTTTGTACAGACCAAAGATCTCTGTAAATGGTCAGCTTTTCTCACAAAACCAGAGTTATTAAAAAACAGAACACTATTTAACTAAGCAAAATAAAACAAGAACCCATGCCCAAAAAGTACTTGCTCGTTTATTTGAGGAAGAGCTCTATTTCAGATTATTTTTCAGCCAGCTTTTAGGGAATAAATCAATTTACATAGAAAATGCAGCCATCACAGGAAACCTGGGAAGTGAAGGAATTCACATTCTAAAAATAAAAAAGGGTTTCAACCAAGGTTGACTTGAATAGATATTCTATTATTTCACTTGTTTTTTTTTTTCCCCTCCAATACAAGTTAAACAAAAATCAAAAGCCTGAGTACCTGTGATTGATAAAGGTCCCCAGAACCCTGGAGTTATGCTCAAAGGTAGAAGCACCTGATTAAGTAGACCTTGCCTATAAGTCTCCTGGGTTTTAAATCATGGTGGAAGAAAACATGGGTGAGGATGCGGAGGAAAAGGAGAGAGGAAATCTAAAGCAGTCTTCTATGTTCCTGTTAAATGAAGCTGGGAACCAGGAGCACCCCAAATTACCCATGACTGCAAGACTATCAGCATGAAGCTTCTCTTCAGACACAGATGTGAGAAAGCATGCTTTGCTTGTGCAGGGGAAATGTTGCTTCCTATAATAAAGTCGTGTTTCACAGTCATACTCTCCTAATCCCTCCATGAGAGACCCTGATAGTTCCAAAGCAGGGAAGTGTCTCTGTATTGGCCTTCAACATCCTTTCTCTCATGCTCTCTGACAACCTGTGCACAGTGAGCTGTGCACAGTGTGGACTAGGAAGGTGAGACTTTGCTTCAGCAGAAATCTGACCTTTTAAGGGTCTTTATAGATTTGGGGATGATGAAGAAGAATGGCAAACCAAAGCATTTTTTTTTCACAGTTGCTAATCCTTACATATTTAAGTTACTAAAAAGTAGAAAAGTAGTCCTTTATTTATTTATTTATTTTTATTTTTTGCCTAGGTGACCCATGCTGGAAGCAGGCTTGCAGTCTGGCTCACACAAATGTCCTCCAGGAACCAATTTCTTGCTGGAGGATGATGGTAGAACCTCAGCTTTCCACCTAAGTCTCCTGAGGTGCAGAAGCAGGATGGGGGACAGAATGTATGTGATTGCCACTGTGGAGGCAGGCAGCTGACAGCAGCTAGGTCCTGCTGGGGTCTGTGGGGCCACAGCAGGCAGGGTGGCGCCAGCTCAGGCAAACTTGCTACTGGGCAGGGGTGATTGATGGCTGGCCTGGCGGCTTGGCAGGCAGCTTCCAGAGAGTAGCCCCCAACCCCCAGCTCTGCCTGCTGGGTGCCCTCTGACCTGCACCTCCAGGCAGTGGGGAGAATCTGCTGCTCTCAGCCTGTACTTTCCAAGCTGGAAATCAGACTGGCTCTTTGCTGTTTTAAGGACTGGTCTTTGTCCCAATTTGTCTCCCTAACCACCTTCTCCCCCTCAAGTCTCTTAAAAGTCATTGCAAAGAGTTCATTGAAAAAGACTTGCTGAGCCTTCCAAGCAGCTCTCCCTCTGGGATAGCACAGAAGCTGTTCTCTGGTTACTGCCACTCTCTGAGCCTCTTAGGGATCTGGGGGTGGGGGTGGGGCTCTGGGAGGAGTGGGATGCAGATGCTGCCAGTGCCAGCAAAGCTTCCGATCTTTTCATTCCCACCAACCTCCACGCATCTGTTTTAATCTTCTTAGTGTTTAAACTCCATTTTTCCCCATCTCTCTGTTCTCCCACAACTTCCATGAACGACTGAAGTTGGATTTCATCTCATCTTGAAAGAGCACAAGGAGCCCTCAGTGACTAGGACACCAGGCAATGCCGGGAATATATATTGTTCCCTTAGCCATCTCTGGCAAAAAGTCAAAAACAGCAACAACAATAACAACAACAACAACAAAACTTTAAATTTTAATTCAGAATCAAAGTGTAAGTTCTAGTCATTTTTCCCTTCAAACAAGCTTTACCAATGCCTTATGAACCCCACAAAAATAAATGGTGTAGTATCTTTTTCCTTTAAGTCTTTTAACAGTAATAAGCTGAGCACTCATGACACCTGTCCGTTTGCCATCACTTTTATTTGTGTCTGGACATCTGGATCTTTGGAAATGACTCTAATCAGATTTGCTGCACATGTTAGGCTCAGCACCCAGATAGTGTAGGCTCCGGAAGAGGGCAGAAATATATTGGCACAATATTCTTCACCTTTCCCTATTTAATTGAATGCCTGAAAGTTTGAGGAGGAGGGAGGGAAGAGGAAGTCATCAGCCTGCTCCTTCTTAAGGGCTGCTCTACTGACACCCTACCACTATCACCCTACCACCCTACACTACCATAGTCTCTATGGCTGAGCTCGCCATAGAGACTACCCTGCCTTGTCCCCATCTAGCCATAGCTTCTTACAGTTGTAGCACACACAATTGCATTTTAAATTTTTTAACAAAAATTTAAAGCTAAAAGGATCAATACAGCACTATGGTGGAATTTGTGTTTTTAGTGAGTCAGAATGACCAGAACATTCGCTCAAATTACTTCATGGTGACTCCCAGTTCTCCCAGTTCTCATTCCAAGGAAATCCTGTTGGAGGAATAGTTTTCTTGCCTGACTATGCAGTAAAACTCATTTTCCCAAAGATTTAACAGGTGTATTGTTGAATATGAAGGGTCATTCAGCAGGACAAATGGTGATTCTTCCTTCATATGGGTACTTGGGGTTTATTGTTGGGGCTTCTGTTGTACAATAGAGTGGAGCAAGTAACTGTTTTGCTGAAAATTTATTGTACATGGAGGAGGTCCTATGTTGAGGATGGTGGACTTTCTCTTGGAACTGTCACTGAAAGCAGAGCAATCTTCAGAACCAAATGGTTTCCTTAACTCCAAATATTATTGGCGTGCATATAAAAATATTGCTAAAAATTACAAGGAATTTTGTTACTTCACTCTTCAAATTTTAATTGATGAGACAACTTCTAAATTGCCTAGTGCAAAATACATAATGTGTATTGTCTACAATGAGACAAAAAATAACAAGGAACTAAAAAATATGACAATTTGTGAACCTGTTCTATGTGTCTTGCATGTAAATTCTAATTACTGTAACAGTAATAGATTTTAATGTTTTAAAGGACTTTATATAAAGCATGCACTTTAGAGAAAGTCTTGACAAGAGAAAATACTCAGTATGAATTATTTTACCTTAGAGATTAAAATAATTAGTTTTATTGTAATCCATTTTAACTCATCTGGAAGACTTTGCATGAAATAGAACACAAAGACACCAGAATCTGACCCCATCCACTCATGAAATTGCTAGACTAGCTCCACCTCCAAATCAAACACCATCTTGATAACTGCATTTTCAGGGTGGTTGCTCAGTAGCCCCCCTGAAATGGAAAACCAAAGTGAGAATTTCCCTCAATCCCCACTCTGCCTCCTCCTCCTTTGTATTAAATTCATTTGAAACAATCAGCAACTTTTCTCAGGCAATAAGTAACTGGTAGAAAAGCAGAATGAACATTTTAGAATTAGGGAAGGAAAACACCTCTGTGACCCCTCTTTCATTTTCTTCTGAAGAAATGAGCCATTGAAAGTGTTAATGTGGTCATCAAGAGTTGCCTGCCTGTGGAGCTCTCAATCACTGCATTCCTTGGTACTCAGGGGCCCACCTCACTCCAAGAGTCTTCACAATCCCCCAGGGCTAGGAAGTTAATCTTTGTTGTGGTCTTCCATTTGCCCTGAACACTGGAGAGGCTGAAACTATATCTCAGTGCATCATCTTCTGTGAAACTTTGAATGGACAAGGAAAGGAGATTCAGAACTACAGGGAAAGTAAGCAACACAAACATTTCTCAAAGGAAAGGCTGTTTTTCAACAGGCTATTAGTGACCCTTGCCTTGATGAGAAATGAGGGCACAGTGTGCTGTTTGTGAAGAGGAAACACTGTACCTTTATGCAGACTTGAGGGATTTAAGAGGTCTGAGATTTATGGAAACAAGAAGGATTTTTCAGAAAGAAGAAATCTTCCCTTGCCTGGTTGCAGGTACAGGAGTAATGGGAACCTTTCCTCAATGATAGTGCTAGGAGCTCTGCTTCCTAGAAGTCAGTGTTAAATAATAATCCTTTCTGTACTACCCCATCTGGTGCTCTGTGATTTGGGATGAAGATATAGCAAGGCAACAAGGATTCCACTTGGAAAGGACAGTGTTGCCATTCAGAAACAGAAGTGGAATAAGGAGCATTTGCACGGTTCTAGGCTCTAGGGAGAAGGCTGTGAAATGTTATGTACTGAATTACAGTAATCTCTAGAATCTACATTTCTGCATTTCTGTGTCTACCCTGAGTCTCACTTGGACTTAAAACAAAGAAGAGAGTTGTTGTAGTAGAACTACATAGTTACCTAACACAGAGTTGCATGGTCAAGCTATTAAATCTCTTCAAGCTGGTTTTGGAGTCATACTTCTCAGATTTCAACATTAACACCAAATGGGCGACATTGAGTAAGGTAGGGAATTTTTCTGTGCCTTAGTTACTTGTCTATAATACAGATATAGGGAGAATAACTATCTTGTTTGGTAGCCAAGATGATTAATTGGAAAAATAAATATGCTTTATCTAGAATTTTTGCTTGCACACAGCATAGATGACATCTGGTTAAATTAAGGAATAAAACTTAGGAGAAAGCTCCATGGCCCAGTTACAGAAATTGGGTTTGAAAATAGGCAGAAACTGAGGAATGACTTAACCTTGACAGTCCTGCGCCTTAGTTGGGAGTCCATAGGATCCACTGTTGCTGAGAAGGAAACCTTTCCTTTGGATCTAATGATCCAGGTGAAAGGTTAGATTTCAAGGCACTAAGATATGTGTTTGATGAAAGTGGACACATTTCTCCCAGTAGGTTAGGGATTCGGGCACTGAAATACTAATCAATGGAAAATATCTACAAAAACTCAAAGTGAGTAGAATCACACCATGCGAGGAGCAGGCACTCATTAGAG
Source organism: Condylura cristata (assembly GCF_000260355.1). Taxonomy (NCBI): domain Eukaryota; kingdom Metazoa; phylum Chordata; class Mammalia; order Eulipotyphla; family Talpidae; genus Condylura; species Condylura cristata. The sequence continues at coordinate 62,274,802 of NW_004567110.1, read as the reverse complement.
ACTAGTTTCATTTCACACTCTGTGAACTAGAGACAATATTTCATTTCACACTCTGTGGACTAGTTTTAATACCTGTCTGAAAAGACTTAAGTATATGAAAGTCCAACTTTAGTACTTAGAATATTGTGCATACTTAACACACGATAATTATTAAGAGACTAGTTTAAATAAATGAAAGTCATGGAGAAATTAAATTATTTTAGTTTGATCAGTATCTTTTTTTTTTTTTTTTGTTTTTTTTTTTTAAAGATTTATTTATTTATTCATACAGAACTGGGGTACAGGCCAGAGGCTCAGGGGCGGTGAGAGGCTTCACCAGAGACAGAGTGGGGAGCAGAACAGGCAGATCGATGAAGTACACTGCTGAGGGGAGCAGCGGGCGGGTCAGGAGAGGTCTGGCTCGCCATGTGGTCTCCTCCGGGGCAGGCGGCAGGCAGGAATCGAACTCATACGGAAGTGGCTTCAGATTCTCAGTGCTGTGCTTTAACCCGCTGCGCCACCAGGGAGGGCCCTGATCAGTATCTTTTAATTCCTTTCCCATGAACATTTTTTTTTTTAAATACTGATTAAACCAAGTTTCCCCTTTTGGTTCATTCTCCTACTTCACTATTGACATCTTGAACCTGTCCAGTAGCAAAAGAAATAATCTTTGAAGTAGCTCTAGTCTGGCAAGCAAATATCAGAGAGATTGTTAATAGAAAACATCAGAATTAAATTTAATGATAGCATATACATTTCCTATTTACATAGGAGAGACTCAACATGGTTGAGTTACTCATCATTGTTGCTTCAGAGACCGTCTTATATAGTTTAGCTAAGACAGAAATGCATAGGGGAAATAGAAGTTAGTTAAGGAGGTTATAAAGGTAGACATAGTATGCCTATAAAATTATGAGTTTTTTTTTCTATTGAAAAGACAATCAAAGTTTTTGCAGTCCATCTCTTAGAGAAGCCTACTTCTTTTTCAGAGGCAATCACTACCTAGTCTTCAAAGTTCCTCCCATGAAATTGATCTTTCATCAAAAAAGACATAGTTTGGGGTGGACTAGTTTATGCTTTCTTATATGCCATCCTTGCTTTATAGGAGAGGAGGAAAAAATTATGGGAAAATGAATTTGCTCTGAGAATCACTTTCTAATGAAAAGTGTCAGATGATCCAGAAATCAACATTTATTCATTTCCACTTTAGTTTATAAATTGTGGGCAAATTCTTATTTTTTAACTTAGAGGAAAGTACATAGCCTTTGAAAAGTGTGAATGATGTCACTTTGTAGAATTTTTCAAAAGGTTGGCGTTATATGTATGAGTGATTTTCTTGGAGTTTAGATGGGAACAAATGAACAATTAGCAATTTTAGGTATTTTATATACTTAATCAATTCATTTTTAAAAGTGTAGCCTGTTCTAGTCATAGATCAAGATCCCAGAGGAAAGAAGAAGGTCTACTATGAACTTCTTTCCTCTCTTAGATGGGGTATATTTCCATATAAGGAAATCACATAATTCAAAGTGTCAAGGTTACATGTTCCCATAGCAACTGTACTTTCTATTCCTCTTGCAATTATTTAATACATTATATGTATTTGTTTATAGCCCATGTTCTCCTTTGAAAATTTCCCAGGGCAGGAACTATTGGTATTTTGCTTTCCAGTGGGAGCCCAGCTGTGGTTTAATAGTTGGACTTTTGAGCAAAGCATCAGATTTGTTATTTCCTTGTTTTATGACTTGTGCATTTGACTTCCTTGCTCTGTCAGTTTCCTCATTTGTAATGTGGGGAATGATAATGACAACGACTTTTCTATCTACCTCAAAAGTGATCACAAGTTTGAAGGAGGGAATGTCAGCAACAAGCTCACAAGAAAAGTTTGTCCATTGCCTGAGTTGCAGGTAATCCATCTTGCAATGAGTGGGCCTTTCCATCCCAAAGCTATTCAAGACAAACTGAAATATCAAAACCATTTGCAAATGGCCTATTAGAGACATAAATGTAAAAGAGTTAGGATGTGTTCTGGAAACAAAACAATGGAAAATGTCAGAAAGCCTTTGTGAAATACCCAAGTCTATAGAATGGCTCTGATGAGTTAGAAAAGCTGGCTTTGAAAGCATTTTCTACCCAGGCAGGAATTTGTTTATAGTGCTTACCTGAAAGCAAGTCTGCTATAATTCTACTGATTTTGAGTGACCCTAAAACTTTAGCTCACTTGGGAAGGGGTTTCTATTCAATGACAGTGGGATAGAAGTGTAGTGGATGAGGGCATTAAGCAGAGAAAATGGATTCCTTTGCTTGTCCTGGTGGTTTTTCACTCAGAAGATGGTGTTAAGTGCTGGGCACTGGCTTTCCAAAATAGAGTTTAAGATAAATATTCAACGAGGGAACAACAGACACGTTGAATCAGTGTACAAACCATCTCTCCTTTTAATAGTGCTGTAACTACTTTAATACCCTAGTTAAGATTTATAAGTAAATTTGCTTGACTTTGAAGCAACAGGCCAGAAAACGGCTGTCTACTGGCAAACTCAGGATCTTGTGTTCAGATTTGGAGTTCTTTGGGGAGAGTGCGTCGCGGGTTCCTTTTGAGCACAAATGCCAGTTTCTCTCAATGCTGCTGACAAAGTTAGATTACTAGCAACCAACTGCACACAGAGTTGCCAATTAGCATAGGTGAAAGCTAGTTGATGGGATTGGATATTTGTTCACCTTTGAATGCAGTGGTTTGCCCACCATGCCCACGCAGGGGCTACAATCGTCCATTTTCATCCATGCTTCCTGGGTTTGTTCCATTTTGGAGTACAGTCTTCCAATTTTTCTGCTATTTTGCTCCTAACTCTGAGCATTATTGGCTAAGTTAAATAAAATCCTGCAGCTGGCTTACTTCCAAATTTTTTCATTATTTTCTTTGCAGCATGAGGACAGGGGGAAGTGGATGTTGGACCTTCAAAAATGCCCAAGGAATGCTAGAAGGAAAAACAAAACAAAACAAAAAACCCCAACTACTTATATTTATAAGTGGTCTAATGCTTAGGAATGTGCTATAGAAGAAAAAAAAAATCAGGGGAGTGGAAGAAAATGGCATTAACTTGGCACCACTGAAGATGGTACCCTCATGAAATAAACATCCAGGAGGAAACCACAATATTAACCACAATAGGCTGGACCACAGACCACAGACCAAGAATAGACTGCTTCCTGAATAAGGTGGCTTTGCTTGCTGGGGTCAGAGAGGAGGCAGCTGTGAACAAAAGTGCAGGATTCACCTGGGCTGTTGCTTGTGCAGGATGCTAAGAACAGGAGGTTTCTAACATGCTAACTCCTGGGTTTCATATTTCTCATGGCAGCAGCTTTCCATATACTGCAAGAGAGAAGACACGAGGGCCCCGTCTTGCCCACAATATACAGTTTCTAATCCAGGAGAGAGTGAGGCAGCCAAAGGAGATAGAAAGAAACCTCAAATTAGCTTTCCTTTGCCATGAAACATGTCTTATCTATGTCTATATGTTAACCTTAAGTTGGAGTGTAGAATGTAGATGTTACTCCCGATTTGCATATGCACTATCAGTATGCTTTGCATACCTTGGAGAACAGTCTGACTCACACTTGTGGCTTAATGGAAGCATTCCTTATCTGTTATCACCTAGGCACTGATTTCCAGTCACTGTGCAACTAGATTTGACTTGACACGGGGTCTCATTTCTCAGCAGGATTGCTCACTGAATTACTTTACTGTCTCTTTGTTCTTTTCATTCCATGCTGAGGAAATGCTGCTCCTGGGCATATCCTGGCCCAGAGGGTGAGGAAGCGATTGATTTTGAGGTATCCCTGGGCCTCATCACCAACACTATTTCCTTTCTTACTGTTTGGCAGCCAGGAAAAGAGAAGATGAAAAATCCAAAGCTGGTTGCTTCCAAACAAAGGGACCCCAAAACATATCGACTGTAAAAATTCAAATACTTTCTTCCACATAGAAACACTGGTCACCCCATCAGATCCCAAACTTCATGGGGTGTTTTCAACCTTCTAATAAGAGTTTGAGCACCAAGCATTCTTTTTTAATGAGACAGGAGAATTATTAAGGATATAACTGGTTCACAAACACCTGCTCACCCTCCCACATTGCGCATGCATGGACATGTAAAGCTTTCAGCAAGTAGGGGGCTATTTCCCAATTGCTTCAACAGGTAAAAACTGGCAAGAGTTTCCTGGCACAGCACACACTCTAATTGTCCTTCTAGCTGATACCTGTTCTGAGTTGCTCCAAGTGGATTTATTGTAAAGCCCTCCTATGATCATCTAACTATGAAATGTTCTAGTGGGCTTGCTTTTAAAAGCTCAGTGGTTGCGCAGACCATAGGAATGAATCAGAGAATTAAACAGGCAGAGGAAGCACAGTGTGTCTCTCTCTGTCTTCTCAAGCACCCTGGGCAGAACAGGTGTATGTAAAGGTGACTCTTACTCTCAAGAGACAGTGCCTCCGGAGTTGCAAGTCACTGCATGTGGAGAGGTTTTAAAGAGTGAGGTGTAAAATTCCAAAGGTTTGGGTTCAGTTCAGATAAGCACCCACATGTTTGGATCTTCAGTTTGGATCTTCATTCCTGTCTGAATGTCTCAAACAGCCTGTGAGGTTCAGCTGGAAATTTTGCAGGAACTCCATTTCTCTTGAGGTTTTTGGTACTTCCTGTAAGAGTCAACCCAGAATAGCCTCTTCATGGCTGAGCCAAAAATGGAAAAGTAATGAAACAGTCTTCTCACTTTCTATTGTTTTGTGTTAAAAGATTGTGTTCATTTGATGGTTATGAGTGCTTTACACAGAGGTAAAATAATAGAAATGTCCAGACACTTGGGCTCCTGTTTGGTTTGGGAAATCTGCAGAAACAGCATTGGGAGTGGGTTCTCATTTCACTCAGAGGTAATAGTTTGCCCTTGGACAGCCATTTCCTCCTAAGTGGTTATTTTCATTCTGAGTAAAGGAAAAAGCAGTGGAACTATATACTGGGCTAGATTTATGCCAGAGATCCAGCTTCTAGGTATTGATGAAATGACCATGTTAACCAGAGAATCTGAGTTGATTTCTTGGAAACTCAGCACCCAGAGGCAGCACAGAGAGAGTAGCCCTTCGTCTGTCGGTGCTGCTGCAAATCTGGGTAGAGGCTCCAGTGGGCCAGGAGGAACCTGGGCTTGCTCCAAACCCCACTGCTCTTGACTGTTATATAAGGGCCTGGGTTAGGCTTTATCTTGCAGCAAAAGTGAATCACTAAACAGCTACTTAGGTGAGTAATAAAATTGGATGATTTTTCCCACTGGGAAAAATTCTATTATGTTTGGCAAGCCTATTTCCTAAGACAATCTCCAAGGTGTGTGTGTGTGTGTGTGTGTGTGTGTGCACGCGCGCACGCGTTTGTATGTGCATGCATGCATGCGTGCGTGGTGGGGTTTGGAAGCAAAATTGCAGAAACAAGACCTGAATGATAGAGTCTGATCTGAGGGTATTGCGTCTGTACTTTCTTGTGGTAAGAAGTGTGATAGTGTGGGCTTTGGTGATGGATCCTAAACACGGATGTACATCAGTGCCAATCAGTTCCCTGTCCTTGAGCAATGTGAAAAAAACTTCCCACATGTTGGATCACAACTGCTCCACTCTGATATTTCCTGTATTGTCTGTCTTTCCTAGAGTCAGGAAAGTTGCAGACTTCTGGAGGAACTTTAACAGGGTCCTGATTCAGGTTAAGAGACAGGTTTTTGAGGTGGCAAGCACCCTGCTCCAACAAAAGAGCTACAAAGACGTGCAAAACCACGATGCAAAGAAGGGTGGGTGGCTGGGGCAATGTCTCTCCTGGAGCACAATAAAACTTGCCTGTCTAATGTGCCAACCGAGCTGTCTGAGGAAAACCTGGGAGGTAGAGTCCTTGGGGGTTCTGCTAGGCTAAGTAGGCCTGGCTGTGCAGGTTGGGCTTCTGCTTCCATTGGTTCAGAGTCAGGAGTCTCTACACACACTTGAGGTACGCTTGCTTATCTGTAGTCCTGGTGTCTTTGGCTGGAAAGGTCATTGAGAGAACTTTCTTGTAATTGTGAAGAAACATTATGATGTCTGAAGCAGAATGATGTGGATAACTTAGAAATATTTGAAGAAAAGCTCAAAGTCTGTGAATTTAATTACTCAATCCCACCTAATTAGCTCTTGGCTGTCTGTTTGATCTCTCTATGTCGACAATTATTGATGGATTGCTGCCCTCTGTCCTCCCTCCTTTGGGCCTGGCCACACTTGGGTGTGGTTTTCAGAGATGTACACTTGAGAACTGATGGCTCTTTGCAGTGGAGTGTGGGATCCGAATGCTGGAACACAGGCCCATGGTAGGTATGGAGGCTGAGCAGAATCCTGAGACACTCAATAGACCTACCTAACATTGTCTGATGTACAAACCTCAGAATGGTGAAATGTCTCTAGTAAAGATGCTCTTTCACTAACATGGGAACTTCAGCAGGTGAGTGTGAGTGGTTCTAACCACGTAAAGGTGGGGTTCTGGAGGGCAGTGTCCAGATTGATTGGGATTAAGATTCAACCTATTATGGGGTTTCAGGGAGACCTCTACCTGCTCTGTGATTGGATTTACCCTGATTACCTTGCTTTTGCCTGCTCTGCAAAGGTGCTGACCCTCATGTCAGAATAGAGAAGTTGCTGGGAGTTGACCGGCAGTGAGTCTGATATTCAGATGGAATGAATCTACAGTAAGTGCTTTATAAAGGATTGGAATAAAGCAGATTCTTCACCCAACTCTTCTGAGAGAAATATGTCAATAAAGAATTATTATATTTGATTAGGTTCTCAAACTTTAAGGGGAACGTTGATGAGTAAAAAGAATCCCCAAAATTGAATCTTTTATGTCATTTGGTTTAAGATTATCACTAAAAAAAGAGCTTTGTTTTTCATTAGTGGAGATGAAGCTTTTAAATCTAACATATATTTTTAAAAACTCAGATATCTTGCACCTTTCCCTCAATTTGCCTGAGGAGTTCTCACACCGAATTTTCCATAGGAACTGGCCTTTCTATAGAGGTGTGGAGGTAGCAGCTGCTTACAAGATGAACTTTGGGTCCTCAAACACGAGGCCATACAGTTAACCTCACTCAGTGGTTCCATTTTTCTGCATATGTCTAAATTTTTACTTCAGGAAATATATTCTGGATCACCCCCTATGATATACCCTTCTTGGGAAAGCCTTTTAGGGACTTAATTTCAATGTTGGTTCTTTGGTTTTATTTTCCTTTACTTCATTTGCAAATTCTATGTGTCTTAAAACTTAGGTCTCTATGTTCAAATCACCACTTCTGTTTCATTTTTCTAACTCCCCCTCTAACCCCTGCAGACTTTTCTGGGTTCCCAACAGGGAACCAGGCCTTGCCCTGAGTCCAGAGGGAGGAGGGATGTATTCTGGGCACACACAATCAAGAGCACTGGTTTTCCCATAGTGCAGGTCTGAAGCAGACTTCCAGCAACCCTCATATTTCCTTTAAGCTCCTTGTTTTAAGTCTTGGACTGTTTGGGAACATTGTATTATTTTTCTGAGTTGTATTTTAGACATTTTACATTTATTTTCTAGAGAATTTCATTAGCTTTTCATCTCTTCCAAGAAGCCTATGGAAGCTAGAGGACACCAACAAGCAGAATGCAGCAAGCTGGGGCACTTGTACAGAAGGTGTCAGAAAAGACCCAACCCCCTAGCCTTGTGACACCCATTGTGGTGTCCAGCCTCCTCATGCCTGTTTTAGGGATCAGTGCAGTGCACATGACAATCCTGGGTTCTCACAATTCGAGCATCTGCATGAAAAATTGTCCCAGCATTTTTATTGTTCTTTAATTTCCACCTTGCTTTAGGTCCACAAGGATGAAGAGCAGCCCCGGGATTGTGGAATGCTCCTTTGCATACTTTCTAAAACTTTTGTTTGTTTACCTTTCACACATGGGTATGCTGCTGAGCCAGCCAGAGTGGGGTTCTCACTTTTCTCTAATGGTGTGTAAAATGTGGTGACATTTTGTGTTTATTATTGTTAAAAATGTCTCAGCTAAGCTGAAGAAATACATTGAGATGAATTACTCTCCAGGGACTGAGTTCAGACATTTCACAACAAATAAAATAATTGCCTTTATGTGAGCCACTGGTTCTATCTTTTTTGTTTATGAAAAAAGTTCCTTATTTAATTTAATAAAATGAATAATGCTTTTTGTGGACTTGGTGTCTAATCCTCGATTCTTGTCCTAATATCACCTATCACTGGTACTGAGAAAATTCCCTTCCACATGGTGAGAAGATCTTTGTTAAAATCCATTACCTGCCTACTGCACACTGTAGGAGATGCCAAGTAGATGGACTGGTCAAGACAATGTGCAATGACTTTGAATTCAGTACTAGCACATTCTTTCAATTTGGTCCAAAATGAACAACAACTATTTGAATGTACAATTTCAATTAGAAAACCACAGGGGCCTTAATAAATCACAAAACCATAAATTAATTTCCTATAGAGAAGTAACCTTAAATATTTTTAAAGCTTTCTAACCATCCAGTCTCTGACTTGGATCGTCTCTTAGATTTTTAACAAAAATACATCATTTGTTCTGGATGAGAGTTGTGTGCAATTTTTCAGAAGCAAATATTTCAGACTCTAGCCTCTCAAAATGCCCTGATGTATTTCTAAACCTGAATTTGTACAGTGGCATTGCTCTCTGTTATAGACAGGCTAAGTCCTTTAGATTTCATGCATTCTTTCTGAAAAAAGTTGGTATCTAATTGAATCAATAATTTTGCCAAAGTCATGATCTAATTTAACTGTTGATTTTGATTAGTTGGCCTTACAAAATGGATATTTTTAGAGCTCCAAAATAAAAGTGGAGGCTATTTCCTCTTCATCTTATCTCTGTAACATCTCAGAGTCAGAATTTGCATTAAGAAGAATGTGCCAAAATGCAAGTGTTTTGAGTCACAGGAAAACTCAGGAGGCATTATTGAACATTTGTCATTTAAAGGTCCCAGAATTTGACTCCACATTTTAAAAAATGTTTTTAGGGCTAGGCAGACTTGGATTGAGTCCCACTGTTGTTGTGCCACTAACCAAGTTCTCTTCTTATCTGAGTGCCTTCTTTGCAAACAGGAATCTGATAGCATTGACGTCATGGTGCTATGTCTACATGTACAACACCTGGTGAATGTATCTGCGAGCAAATCTACCTGTACTACTTTTTGCTCTGTTCTTGTTTTTCTCCAGTGTGTTACCAAATTTAAGAAATAATTATCATCACTTCACTATCAATCCCAGAAGTCTCATAGTCATGGAATTTTCTTCTTTGAAAGAAGAAAAGTATGGAGGAAATGTTAGATAATAAGGTAATGGGATAATGATGGGAAGGAACTTGAAATTGGATCTAGCTAGATTTAGCAATATGAGTTTATTAATCAGAGATTGTGCACTTAATGGGAGTTAGAAAGTTCCAATAGTCTAGTTGGCTGGTTGATAGAAATATAGATCCAAAGGTAGTCCAAAGTGAGTAAATTGAAAATAATAGATTTACATTGGTTTAATGAAGAGAAAACCATTTAAAGATGTAGGGAGATAGGGCTGTTTGATTTAAGATATATTCACTTAGCAGTGTAATGTTCAGTGCAATGGGAGTAATTGGATCCCAGATGGCAGAGAACCGAGTAGAAACAGTCACAAAAGGCATGGTGGATATGCTTACTAAATGGTAGAGCAGAGTAAAAGCCTTAAACAGAATAGTTCTATTTGTGCAGACCAGTGGTGCTAAATTATTACTTTACACAGAAAAGTTCTGGGTCAAGTAAACATAAATATAACCTGACTTGCAAAAACATGCCACTCAATCAATTTTCAAAATACCACCTTAAGGATGTATGGTTTACAAATCCAGACCTCTTGAAAGAGGGGAGGCTGGGATTCCTTTGGGAAGTACTCTGGTAAACTGTCAAAAATTTTGTACTGTAATTTTCTCCCAACATTTCCCAAAAAGACCCACAGCCTTAGGTTTGAATTACAAGGTTGTTTTACTGGGTGTCCTGCCTGCTGGCCTATCTTGCTAATTTTGTTTGTTTGTTTGTTTGTTTGGACTAGTCAGTCTCCATAATCACGTGAGTAAGATTTTCATAATATATCTTCCCTCTCTGTAACATATCTTATTGGTTCTGTGTCTCTGAAGAAAATCCTGACTAGTATAGACACTGTAGAGCGGATTATATCCAATGTGAGGGGCCCGCTGTCAGTACCCGTCACAGCGCAGAAATCACTGGCAACTCCACTTTGCGCTGGGGCACCACTTCCATACTAGCTCCTCCTAGGCTCTCTCAGCTTGAGTCCAAACACACCCTTCAGGGCCTGTCACATCATTACTTTCTCATCTAGTCTTTTCGGACCATGCCATCAGATAGCTGAGCTTCCCTCTGAGTAACCTTGCTTTGTTATTTTCGTAGCTTCAAATTCAAGGTACTCTTTAATTTGCTTCTTATCCCAGACTGTAAACTCAAGGAGGTAGGATTTTTTCGTTTTGTTTACTGTTGTATCTTCAGTGTCTGGATTGTGCTTGATACATAAATATTCATTACTAAATGAATAAATTCTTATTTTTCATGATAATATTCCTTGACTAACACCAAATTCTGTCTTATTTGTCACATACCATAATTTTACCTTAAGTTCATTAGCAGCTTTTTTTTTTTTTTTTCTTTTCATTCTTGGACCTTTAACAGGTCAAAAATCTCAGGGAACCAAAGTATAGATATCTGTAAAGAATATATAACAATGTCTTGTGACTCTTGTTTCTTTTTGTATAACCTGACCTCTTAACACTTAAGACTCATGCATTACACACAAGAAGGCATCGTAACTCTATACACTAAAAGTAAAAGAAAAAAAAGAAGAAGAAGAAGAAAAAAGAAAAGAAAATTAACAGTCCATTTGTGAAAGCATAAAAACTAATGAAATTACTTAGGACTAACTTGACCAAGGACATGAAAGACCTACAAAATATTGCTAGAAGAATTTAAAGAAGACAGAAATCCCATGTCTATGAGTCAGAATTCTTAACATTATTTTTTTAAACATTTATTTATTTATGCACACAGAACTGGGGTACAAGGCAGGCCGTGAGAGGCTTCACCAGAGACAGAGTGGGGAGCAGAACTGGCAGATCAACGAAGTACACTGCTGAGGGGAGCAGAGGGCAGGTCAAGAGAGGTCTGCCACTCCATGTGGATCACCTCCAGGGCAGGGATGGAACTCATGCTGAAGTGGCTTTAGCTTCTTAGTGCTGTGCTTTAACCCGCTGGGCCATCAGGGAAGGCCCAGAATACTTAATATTATTAAAGCAGCAATTTATTGTTGATAGATGAATAACATGTTATTCTTAGAGCATACAAAGCAATCTATCAAAAATCCCAATGGTTTTGAAGAATGAATAAACAAAATAAAATAAAATGTTATTTAGCTTTAACAAGAAATTAATTCTGTTATCTGCTGTAAGACAGATGAACTTTGAAAATATGTTGACAAAATAAGCCAGTAATGAAAGTATAGGTATTGTTTGATTTCACTTCAATGCAATAGCTGGAATAGTCAAAGTCTTAGGGACAGAGAGTGAAAAGGTAGCTGTCAGGGTCAGGAGGCAAACAGAGTGGGGAGTGTTATTTAGTAGGGACAGAGTTTCAGTATGGAAAGATGAAAAAGTTCTGGAGAGGGATGGTGGTAGTATTTGTAAGACAATGTGAATACACTTAACACCACTGAACTGTAAACTTATAAAGAGGGTTAAAAAGGCAATTTTCCAGTATGTGTATTTTGCTGCAATGCAAAAGCATCTTCTTCTTACTCACTAGAGCCACAAGACCAATGTGTAAGCTGTATCTCTAAAAGGACTATTCTGTCCATGACCACTGGGGAAATTGGTCCAAATGTAACTGATGACACATGTGCGTGGTGGGAGGCCCTGGGACTTCTGGGAGACATTGGTTCATTCTAAATAAGGCAGATTCACTAAAGGAAAAAAAAAATGAGCTGCAATTGCAGAAAATTTTCCTGAGCACACGATTATTGTATTAAATTCCCTTGAACTATGAGCTCTTATTACATGAGTCCTTTGCCCATGTCTGGAACTTTAAATTGTGGTCAAAAGGGGAAAATTTTGTTAAATCTTTGAGGATATATGCTGCATTTAGGGAGAAAGAGGCCAATTAAAAAAATTGTCCGAAGTCACTTGAAAAATAGCTATCCCTGACACCCTTAGAGACACTGGGCGGAAATTGATGAATGGCTCTAACCACCCCCTCTTTTGTGTGGGCTCCATGTTCAACCACATGACTTTTAGGTTGCAAAGTGGGTGTGGCTTATAAATACACAAATTACAGCAGCAAGTCTGCATGAATGATTTTTCCCCTTTGTAATAATAATGTCAAAACTGTTATTACACTTGGCTCCGTGGGGGAATTGGAAGTGTTTCTCAGAGGGAAGTACTTCCAGCTCTAGGCTCTTTCAAGAGCTCCATTCTCATGTACTTGTTGGAAACTTTCAGGAAACCACATTCCTTTTCACATCCCCATTTAGCAATGTGATCTCTCCCAGCCAGAATGCTTCCCAGACCACCTCATCAGCCAGGCCTGGGAATGGAATGTGACCACAAGGGGCTAACACGTTGGGGTTTAGGTCTTGTTTCCATGTTATGTTTGTGAATAAGAGAGGAAATGAATGATTTTTTTTTTCTCCTGAGAATGTTTTGTCAACCCCCAAAATATATCAAAGGATTCAAAGTCTCTGATGAATCAAAGGATTCAAAGTCTCTAATCTGGGACTGAGGGGGAATGCAACTGGAGACGACAATGCTATCAAATTCTGTCTCAGAGAGGCTAGATTTGGCCTGGACTTTAGGTTAAGATGCATTTGACAAATGTCAGAAAAATTTATAGGCAAATTACTGCTAGTTTTTTTGTAACTTCTTTTGGAAATCATCATATATTATGAAATCAACTAAAAAGTGAGATGATGATCCTTAGTTTAAAAATTAAAGGTAAAAAGGGGGATGGGCAGGAAAAACAAGAATCAGTTTTTGAAAATCACAGTAGGGATTTTGAATATTATTTGATTAGGGGAGGGTAATTTTATAGAAAAATGCAGTAAAGCTAATCTCAGCACAAAGCAAATGGATCCAACAAATTATTGCATAGCACTCCCTATCTTCAGCAGGAGATGCCTTTGGAAATACAATCATAAAGAAGCTACTTAACATGTAGATTGGGTTGATCCTTTGAGTTTATGCCATTTTCATTTCACTGGGAGAATTTCAATAGAAAGGGACATTACATTGTGGGAGTAAAAATATTCAATGGTGGCCCTCCCTGATGGCACAGTGGGTTAAAGCACTGCACTGAGAAGCTTAAGCCACTTCCGCATGAGTTCAATTCCCGCCTGCCCCGGAGGAGATCCACATGGCGAGGCAGACCTCTCCTGACCCACCCGCTGCTCCCCTCAGCAGTGTACTTCGTCGATCTGCCTGTTCTGCTCCCCACTCTGTCTCTGGTGAATCCTCTCACCCTCTGCATCTCTGGCCTTGTACCCCAGTTCTGTATGAATAAATAAATAAATAAATCTTTAAAAAATATTCAAGGTAATAAAGGGTCAACGACTCTTGATGGTCAGATGCAGAACAGGTTGTATGTTTTCAGACATGTAGTTAATCCAGTTACTCAGTATTTGATATGGCACACGAATAAAAATTTATTTGCTCCCTAACTAAAACCTGTAAATTGAAATCATGTTGTCGAAGATTTCTAGGTTGCTCCAAAAAATATGAAGAAATCCCTGTTATTACTTAATGTAGTCCCTGTGGCAGATATTTGACTACAATTTATTACTTACAGAAATAAATAAAGACAGAGAAGGAGCTTTGTTTATAAAATAACTGAAACCAAAATTTGCTAGACAAATGATAAAAAAAAGGAAATTTCTTATGTTTCTTACCTCGATACATTCTGTAATCATAAGTTTTTAAGTCCCACATAGGTTAGAGTTAGTTATTAAAGGATTTACACACGTTTGTAATTGTCTTGACTCAATAATGCTTCTTGCCTCTTTATTTGGGCTTGATTTTCCACTTTTTTCCCCTATCAACATCCCTCTGTCATCTTTCCCTCCCTCCTACCTTTTAACTTCAGAGCTCTCAGGATGTTTATTGAGGTTGTCTAGTTTTTAAAGATATTTTAGCTTGTTAAATTGTTACATGAATGTCAAATACATGGTTTTATGGTTCTCACATATTTTGCTGTACATACACTTTCAAATTATATTTATTTTGTTGAAAATTGTGCATTTCCTTCACTCTTATGGCAGTATATTACTTCATAGTGAGTATGTATGACATCTTGATCCTTTAGTCTATTGAAGGAGATTGCGTCTGCTTCCATGCCCCAGATGTTGTAGATAAAGCTACTGTGAGAACAGTGGAATGTATGAAAATTTTTATTGATGGCTTCATACTATGTGCATATATGCTCAAGAATGGTATTGTCATGTTGTACTGCATAGCCATTTTTAATTTTTTAAGATTAATCTAGAGTGCTTTAGATAATGGTTTTAGCAGTTCACATTCACACAATGTGACAGAAAAGGGCTTCTTTTTCTTGCCATCCTCTCCATACTTGGGGGGCTTTTTACTAGGGACCATTTCACCAGCATGAGATCATATCTCATTGTAGTTTTAATCCTCATCTTTCTTACTTGGAGTAATGAATATTTCTTCATGTATCTTTTTGTCCTTTTGGATATCCTTTTTGGTGAATTGTCTCTTTATAACAGTTGCTCATTTGTTAATTGTGTTATTGTTTCTTTACTGTTTGTTTAATTGCATCAGTTTCTTAATGTAGAGCTTGGATATTAATCCTTTATCAGTTATATACTGTATATTTTCTTTCACT
>NW_004567110.1:62246848-62258362 GCF_000260355.1 Condylura cristata | reverse complement strand
TTTTTAGCTTTCCACTTTGTTGTCTTCATTTATTGTTCCTAACAAATTTTGAAGTTACCTTTAAGATAAATGAATATCCATTTAAAAGCATACAAACATAAAATTATTACATTTTCAACACATTAGATCATCAGTGAATCGTGATAGTTTCACTTCTTTCCCATTTGGATTTTATTTCCTGTGTTTGTTTGTTAGCTCTGGCCAAAACCTGTAGCACAAGCTAAAACAGAAGTGATTATAATGCGCATCCTTGTCTTGTGCCAGATGTTATGGGTAAGTTTTCAGTTTTTCAATCAAGTATTATATCGGCTGTTTGTAACATATAGCCTTTATTATATTGAGGTAAGTTCTTTCCCATCTTGGTTAAAGTTTGTGTCACAAATGAATGCTGAATATTATTAAATATCTTCCTGCATTTATTGACATCATGATATGAATTTAAATTTTACAGACATGGCATAGACCATTAATTGATTTACATATGTTTAACCATTATGAACATCTTTGGCATGAATCCCTTTTAATCATGGTATATAATCCTTGTGATATAATATTGAATTTGATGTACTACTATTTTGTTGAAAAGTATTATGTCTTGGTGTTCACCAATAAATTTTCTTTTCTTGGGCTTTAGTATTAAGGTTATGTAGGCATTATAAAATAAATTAGGGAACATTTCTTCTTGTAGCTTTAAAATCAATTTGAGCAAGGTGAGCATTAGTTCTTTAAAAGTGTAGAATGTAGGGGCCTCCCTGGTGGCTTAGGCTTTACGTCGTACCACTACCAGTGTGAAGACCCACCATTGTGGCTTGAGTTGTATCCCTTGGCAAGGCAGCTGACCCACACGTTGCAGCAGACCTCTCCTGTCTCCCCAGCTGCAACCTTCACTAATATATTCAGTAGATCTGCTTGTTCTACTCCCCAATTTTTTCTGGTGAACCCTATCATTTCCTGAAACTCAGGCCTATACCTCAGTAAAATCTTTAAAAAAAAAAAATAGAGTATATTTATGAAGTCATCTAGTCCTGGGCTTTGTTTTGCTGAAGATATTTTATTACTGTTTTAAACTCCATGTTTGCTATCAGTTTGTTTGCCTCATCTGTTTCTCCCTGGTTGAGTTTATTATATTGATGCTGAAATTTATCCATTTCTTCAAGGTTATTATTAATTGGCATTTTGTTGTTCATAGTACTCTGTCCTAATTCTTTATCTTTTTGTGTTATTTGTAGCATTTTTTTTCCTTCTGTTATATGTGATTCTGTTTATTAGTGATTTCCTTTTCTCTTTATTTAGTTTAGCTTGGTATTCATATATTTTATCTTCTTGAAAAAAAAACAGCTCTTATATTTTAAATAGAGTTTCTGATCTCTATTTTATTTATTTCTGCTCTTATTTTTATTATTTCTTTCATTTTTACTAACTTTGGGTCTTGTTAATTATTTGAATTGCTCTAGTTGTAAATTAAGTAATTTATTTGAGACTTTCCTTATTTTTCTTATCTTTCTTTGTGGCCCCCATCTTGCATTTGTCTTCCCTTTTAAGACCACTTTTGCTAAATATCATAAATTATGGTAATGTCATAGTTCTTGTACATTTGGAAAGATTTTTAATTTTTGCTTTTATTTCTTTTTTATCCAGTTCCTATTAAGCAGAATGTCATTTAATCTACATGTATTCATAGTTTTCTAGTAGTTAATTTCTAATTTTATGGTGTCACAATTTTATGGTTTTTCTGTGGTCAGAGAAAGTATTAGATATAATTTTTGATCCTTATGGTTTTAATGACTTGTCTCCTAAATATTATTTATTTTTTTGAATATGTTATACATGTGCTTAAAATATGTGTACAAAACAGTTTTTGAGTTAAATTGTTCTGAAGATGTCTAATAGAATTACTAGATTCAGTTCCTCATTTAAAGCTATTGTTTCCCTATTTATAGATTGTCTTGGTGATCTATACAATATTCTAAGTAGGGTATTAAAATTCCCCTAGTATTATTGTGTGTGTGTGTGTGTGTTTTAAAAGGTCTTTCTTCTAGCTAATTATTATTATTATTTACTTATTTATTCATACAGAACTGGGGTACAGGCCAGAGATGTGGAGGGTGAGAGGATTCACCAGGGACAGAGTGGGGAGTAGAACAGGCAGATCGATGAAGTACACTGCTGAGGGGAGCAGCAGGCAGGCCAGGAGAGGTCTGCCGTGCCAAGTGGTCTCCTCCAGGGCAGGCCGGGATGGAACCCATGCGTAAGTGGCTTAAGCTTCTTAGTGCAGTGCTTTAACCTGCTGCATCACCAGGGAGGGCCAGTATTATTGTGTTTTTGTCAATATCTCTGTCTTATATATTCTGTGCTCTTTCATATAAGTATTATTATTTCTTGTTGTATTAGACCCTTCATCATAATATATGTCTTGCTTGCTTTTCTTGATAAGGTGAATTTCTTGTAAACAGCACATTGTTTTAAAATCCAGTTGGCCACTATATTTTTTTGATTTGTTAGTTCAGAACATTTACATTTAAGGTTATTAATGATATACATTTACTAATTTCTCTCTATATTTTTAAAGTTTTTGAATAGAAGATCTGAGGTTCAGGCCAGAGTTGGGGTGGTGAGAGGATTTACCAGAGGCAGAATGGGGAGAAAAATAGGCAGATATACTGAAATACACTGGTAAGGGAAACAACATGTGAGTCAGGAGAGTTCTACTGTGCCTTGTGTGTAAGTGCATGACTGGGTATTGAACTCATACTGCAGTGGGGCTGGTGGTAGCATGTTATTTCTGTGACTTAGCCCTCTCTGTGCCACAAAGAAGACCCATTTATTGCCATTGTTTAATGTTTTTTTTTGTTGTTGTTGTTGTTGTTGTTCTCTCTTCTGATTTTTTCCCCTCACATACCCTCATCCTTTCTTTCTTTCTTTTTAAGGATTCCTATTATATTTTGTTTAGTTTCCATTTTTGTTGTTGAATGTGTTACCTCTAGTATTCTCTTAAGGTTTGTGTGTCCTAGGCTAGTTGGGTGAAACATCAGACTGTCAGCTCTCTGACTGGTTATTGTGGGTTGCATTGTTACTTATCTCTTCTTGAATATTAAGGAAATTTAGGTGATTGTTGTCTGAATATTCAATATTCCTTTGCTTTATAATAGCTCTTTTAGGATTTCTTTCATGTGTTGGTAAATTCCTTTATGTTTTGCTTTCCAGCCCATTTCTTCTCTTTCCATCTTGATTGTTAATTTTCCTGGGTAAAGGAATCTGGGCTGGAAGCTATTTTTCTTTAAGAATTTACACTACCTTTCTCAGTCCTTTTGTGCTTGCAAAGATTCTTGTGATAAGTGTGTTGACAGTCCTGTTAGTGATCCCTTAGAAGTGACCCTTTTTCTCTTGATACTTTTTCGATGTGTCCTTTTGTTGCTTCTCAGGAACTTTATTTTATGTCTTGATGCAATTCTGTTAGGTATTTTGTTGTTGGATACTTTTTTGGGTCTTTAGATCACAACTCTGATTCATTTCCCAGATTAAGCTAATTTTCAGTGACTATTTTCTTCAGATAGGTTTGCTATGCCTATCTTTCCATGTAGGATCCATAATAACATGAATATCATTTCTCATTAAATTTTTCTAGAGAGCACATGCACTTTTCAATTTTAAATCTTTTTTTCTTTATCTTGTTCTATTCTTATGTTCTCCAATATTGTGTTTTGAATCTCTTTATCTCCATTGCTTCTGCTTCTCTATTAAGGCTCTCAATTATATATTTTTAAATCAGCTAATGTATTTCAATACATTATTTCTGAATGTAGGTACCCCATATTTTTCACTATATTTATGTTCTTGTTATTTATACCTCTATTTTTTTAAAGTTCCCTCATCTCTGCTAAAACTGTTGCCTTGTATTCCCCACCTATCATTCTGTACAACTTCACTGAGTAGGAGTTCCTTTCAGGATTTTTTTTGTTCTGGTATTGGTATTTGTCTTTTATCTCCTCATTTTTATTTTATATGAGTTTTATTGGGATAGAATCAAGCTGTAGTTTTTGCACCTATTGGAGTATTTAGGGGTGTGGTGTAGGGGGGCAGCTGGTACTGGCAGGAATAGATAGGTAATAGGTAAAATACTGACCAGGGCGAGTGACGTTACCAACATGGTCACGAAGTGTAGCTGACATTAAGCTTTCTCTTGGATAGAGTAAATAGGGGAGAAACTACAGCAAACTCCAGTGAAAACTCAGATGATAGGCCCTCCCTGGTGGCACAATAGGTTAGGATGCAGCACTGCAAGCTGGCCACAACTGCTTCAGTGTGGGTTTGATCCCTGGCACTAGAATGACCCACGTGGCACAGCAGACCTCTTATGATCTGCCCACTGCTCCCCTCAGCAGTGTACTTCATCAATCTGCCAGTACTGCTCCCCACTCTGTCTCTGGTGAAGCCTCTCACAGCCCCTGCACCTTTGGCTTGTACCCCATTTCTGTATGAATAAATAAATAAATCTTAAACACACACACACACATACACACACAGATGATAGAGGCAGGCTTGACCACCCAGGGGAAACAGGAAGAAGGTCAATATAAATGGAAGAAGCCAGAGGGAGATTTCTATTGGACCCCCCCATCCTTCCATACCTACAAGTCCAGAACACGGTGACCAAGGTAAGACAAAGAGGAGAGAAGAAAACAAACAAACAAACAGAAAGCAACTGGGAATGCTGAAACATCTGAAAACACCAGAAAGACAACAAAGGAAATTGCTAGCCAGTTAGGAGTGTTGCAACAGCTGGCACTCAGCTCCTGCCATTGGCCATGGACTGCAGGACATGCCAAAGGCCCTAAAATGGTCAGGACTTTGCCTCAAAGGGGAACTGTACTTTTTTTTTTTTCTTGCTTCAGAGGACATTACCAGCTGGCCCTGAGGGGCACAACAGCCTGCACTCAGCTCTCAGCCAGTAACAGGAAGGGCAGCAGGGTGTGGCTGCAGTTTGCTGAAAAAGACAGGATTCTTCCTGCAGTAACAGGGCACACACAACACCTGGTCATAACTAGAAGTTGGACAGTGGCAGAGCTGCCACTAATGCATAGTACTACATCTGAATTGGAAGCCAGGCCAGGGGTGGGACCACTGTGAAAAGGAGTTCAAAGCCCCCCAACAAAATCTGGCAACTAAGGAACCACTGCTAACAAGAAAAACATTCCTTGGCCACCCCAGAAGGAGCACGCAGAAGAAATGCCAGCCAAGATTAGCAGCTCAGTGTCTCAACACATAGGAAGCATTAGAAAACAAGGGAAAAATCAAATAATCAAACAAGTTCATAGGTGGAAAATTAACTACAAAAAGATCAGTTATCAGAAATCAACAAAGATTTAGAAGAACTGCTCATCCTGTGAGATAGAGAATTTAGAATCTTCATGATAAACAAACAAAAAGAAGTTGAAAAGGAAAAAATGATATGAGACAAACAATCAGTGAACAGAAAATGAAAATGAGACCTTTCAAAAGGAAATGAAAGAAATGCAGGAGATTAAAATATCACTGGAGGAGATAAAGAATTCTGGAAGAACAAGAATAGATGAAATGGAAGGACAAATCAGCACCCCTGAAGACAGTTAAATAAAGACAAACAAAACAGAAAAAGAAAGATGTAAAAAGATAAAGGAATGAAGAAAGACTCTGAGAGCTATCTGACACCATGAGGAAAGGAAATATCAGAGTTATAGGTTCCCCAGAAGGTGAGGAGAAAAGCCAAGGAATTGAGAAAATATTCATAGAGATAATTGAAGAGAGCTTCCCTGATATGAAGGAGATGAAAATAGACATAAAAGAAGCAAGAAAAACACCAAACTACTATGGCGAAAGGAGAAATACAGAAAGACAAATAAGAGTAAAGCTACCAAGAATCCAAGACAAGGAAAAAATGATGAGAATGGCAATAGGGAAGAAACAGGTAACACAAAAGAAAACCAATCAGATTGACACTAGATTTCTCTGAGGAAATACTAAGGGCAGGAAGAGAGTGGAGGAACATAATCAACAACAATACACCAAATGCCAAAAGATGACTTTATCCTGTGAAGCTCTCCTTCCTATATGAAGAAAGAATAAGGACATTCCCAGACAAATAGAAACTCTAAAATTTTGTCAAGACTAAACCCCCACACCAAAAAATACTACAAGTCCTTAAGCCAAAACCAACAGAAAGATGAATATGAACAGATCAAAACAAGGAATAAAAACACAAAAAGAAAAATAAAATGGCAAATGTAGGTATCAATGTATCAGTATAAACTCTAAATGTAAATGGCTTAAACTCAGCAATAAAGAGACACAGAGTGGGATGCTAGAATAAAAAACAACCCTCCTTCTCCTGTCTCCAGAAAACATATCTAATTACAAAAGATATCTAATTACAAACAGATGGAAAATAAAAGTATGGAAAACAATCCTGCAAGCAAATGGACCATAATAAAAGGCAGGAACAGCTATTCTTATGTAAGATAAAATAGACTTTAAAATAAAAAAGGTAAAAAGGGACACAGATTGACAGTACATTATGATTACAGTGACAGTATAGCAAGAAGACATGACACTCATCAACAAATATACACCAAATGAAGAAGCACCAAAATATATAAGAGAACTATTGTCACAGTAGGAGACATCAATATGCCACTCTCAGTAGTGGACAGATCAATAAGACAAAAAAATGAGCAGGGACACTAAAGTTCTAAACAGGGACCTAGAACTCTTGGGATTAACAGACATCTATAGAACACTGAATCCAAAAAAATCTGAGTACACATTTTTCTCAAATCCACATGGATCATTCTCAAGGAATGACAACATACTGGGAAACATTCAAATATTAATAGATACATTAAGATAGAAATCATACCAACTATCTTCTCTGGCCATGAAGGCCTCAAACTAAAAATTAACCTTGTGAAGAAGGCAAGAAATCCACCTACTTCTTAGAGATTGAAACCCACAGGACCACAGGATCAATAAGGAGATCAAGGAAGAAAATAAAAAATTTCTTAAGAAGAATGACAATGAGGACACAACTCCACAAAATTTATGAGACACATTAAAAAGCAGTTACAAGAGGAAATATAGAGCAATACAATCTCACATAAAGAAGCAAGAAATAACTCAAAGAAATAACCTAATCTCCCACCTTAAAGAACTGGAAAAAGAACAACAAAATAATCCAAAAGCCAGAAGAAGACAGGAAATAATAAGATTCAAAGCAGAAATAAATGAATTAGAAATCAGGAAAACAATGAAACTAAAAGTTGTTTCTGTGAAATAGAAAACAAGATTGACAAACCCCTAGCCTAGCTCACAAAGTAAAAACAAGAGAAAACACAGATAAACAGGATCATAAAATGAAAGGGGTGAAATCACAACACATACAGCAGACATCAAAAGAATAATCAGAGAATATTATGAAGAGCTATATGCAAACAATTTTGACAATCTAGAAGAGATGGACAAATTCTTACAACTCTACAATTATCCAGTTAGAAAAGAAGAAAGAGAACAACAAAACAGTCTAACTACAAGCATTGAAATTGAAGCAATAATTAAAATGCTCCCCATTCCAGAAGAAAAGCCCAGGACCAGACAGATTTACGAATGAATTTTACCAACATTCAGAAGCAAACTAGTGCCTATGCTGCCCAAACTCATTCAAAAAGATGGAGAAAGAAGGAAAACTACCAAATACTTTCTATGAAGCCAACATCATACTGATACCAAAACCTAACAAAGACAACACAAGAAAAGTAAATTTGTGACCAATCTCCCTAATGAGCACTGATGCTAAAATTCTCAATAAAATCCTAGCCAACAGAATCCAACAATGCAATAAAAGAATAATTCACCATGACCAAGTAGGTTTTATACCAGGGGCACAAGGATGGCTCAACATCCGAAAAACTATTAACATAATCCATCACATCAACCAACAAAAAATAAAAATCATGTAAGTATATTATATCCATAGATGCAGAGAAGGAATTCAACAAAGTTCACCATCCATTTTGGTTTAAGACCCTCAAAATTATCGGAATAGACAGAACAAACCTCAACATGATAAAAGCCATATATGACAAACACCAAGCCATTATTATCCTCAATGGAGAAAAGCTGAATGCCCTTCCTTTAAGATCAGGAACAAGACAAGTATATTCACTGTCACCACTTCTCTTCAACATACCATTGGAAGCTCTAGCCAGAGCAATAAGATGGGAAAAAGACATATAATGAATCCAAATAGGGAAAGAACAAGTAAAACTATCTTTGTTTGCAGATAATATGATAATATACATGGAAAACCCGAAGAACGCCATAGAAAAATGAATCAAAACAATTTAACAGTTTAGAAGTTTGCAGATTATAAAATCAACACATAAAAGTCAATAGCCTTTCAATACACAAGCAACCAATCAGAATTAGTAGAAAAAAAAAATCATCCCCTTCACAAGAGAAACAAACAAACAAACAAACAAACAAATAAAATATTTGGGAATAAACCTAACATAAGAGATGAAGAATCTATACAAAAAAATCTATAAAACCCTGATAAAAGACATACGAGAAGACACAAGGAATTGGAAAGTGATCCCCTGCTCATGGATTGTAAGGATTAATATCATTAAAATGGCCAAAAGTGATATACAGATTTAATGCTATTCCAATAAAAATCTTAATGACATTCTTCAAACAAATAGAACAAATATTGATGAGATTTATATGGAACCACAAAAAAAATTTGAATAACCAAAACTCTCCTTACTAAAACTAAAGCTATCTGAGGTATCACAATTCCAGACCTCAAACTATACTACAAAGCATAATAATCAAGACTGCGTGGTATTTGAAAAAGAACAAACACAGAGACCAATGGAATTGAATAGAAAACCCAGATATAATCCCACAGGTTTATGGACAGCTGATTTTTGACGAAGGTGAAAAGAATATGCAATGTAACAAAGGAAGTTTGTTCAGTAAACAGTGCTGGGAAAACTGAACTGCTATATGCAAGATATTAAAGCTAGAATACTACCTGGCACCATGCTCAAAAAACTAATTGGAATTAAATGGATTAAAGAACTAGACATAAGACCTGAAGCCACAAAATATCTAGAAAAAATGGTAGGTGAAACTCTGCATGAGATATACCTCCATAATATCTTTACATATACACCACCCAAAGCAAGGATAGTGAAGGAAAGGATAAAGAGCTGGGGTTATGCCAAGTGAAAGAGCTTCTGTACAGCAAGAGAGACACTACACTACACAAAACAAAGAGATACCCCACTGATTGGGAGAAAATATTTGTACACTAATGACAAAGGACTGATCACAAAGGTACACACAGAGCTGATTGAACTCAACAAAAATAAAGTAACAACCCCATCAAAACATGAGCAGAAGAGCTACAAAGATACTTCACCAAAAGGTGGTGGAAGGGGGAGTGGGATCTGTACTGGGTTGTGAAGAGAGCACTGGACTGTGGTGATGGCACATGGGTGAACTGGTGGTGGGAAGCCCATGGGGATTACTACTGAGATGAAAAAATGGACAAAATGAAGAACTATTTAAACAAATATATATAAATAACTATATATGATGAATAATAATTATTAATGATACATAGTTAATAATTTAATGATTAATAATTATATATTTTATACACACACAATTAAAAAAATACTAACCAGGGCATTAGTTAATCAAATGATCACCTCCAATAGACTCAAAAATTTTAATTTCCTGTTGTGAAGCATTTCTATGTGTGTGCGTGTGTGTGTGAGTGTGTGTGTGTGTGTGTGTGAGAGAGAGAGAGAGAGAGAGAGAGGAGGAGGAAGTTTTTGGTTACCTAGTTTGCCTGGGCTGGGCAGTGGCAGGTGTTTTGGATATCAGCCTATCAGGCTGGTCTGGGGAGAAGCTGTTTATTTTATGGGGTAATTCTGGTGATAGGACCTGATTCAGGCTACATAATTTTAATGTTATAAATCTCAAATTCAAATGAGCTCTTTAGAAATGCACCCTCCTTCCTGGAGTCTGCTCATGCTCTCCTTTCATTCAGGGTGTGGTTGGGTCTTAGGTACCCATTGTTGGTGTGTGCCCAAGCCAGTAGCTGTAGGGACTCTGCACTGCAGCTCAGTGCTGCAGGTTATACAGCCCATCATATTTATAAACAGAATTCACTTAAAGTTTTTTTCCTAACTGTTTCCATCAGACCAACACTTCTATTGTATGGTGCTAGCTTTTCCATAAGGGTTTTATTTTTATTTTATTTTGGCTTAGTTTTACACCAGTTTTGTTATGCATGTTGGAAGAAAATGAGTCCAGTCTCTTCACTCTGGCATCATCTTACATAACTCTCCCATCTTCTTAATCTTTTCCCAGTTTTTTTTTTATATGTTGGTGACTAATAAACTTGTCATTATGTGAAAAATATTTTATGTTGCTCTCACTCTTGAATAACAGTGTAGAATTCAGTTCAATAATTTTTTCTTAACTCTCCAAAATATGATTCCATTGTCCTCTAGTGACTTTCTTTTGAGAACTATGTGCTCAATTGAAAAACCCTTTCTCTGTGTTTATTTTTAACATTATCTTGTCTCCTTGTTTTTTGAATATATCTAGTTGTGGACTTAGTCTTTACCTTTCTGGTTTGGATTTGGTGAAATTATTCTATTTGAGTGTTTTTAAGATTTGAAAATTTCTTAGATTTTTTTTTAGGTCTAAAGTATTGCCAAAATTAACTCACTATTATTTATTTTCTAGACTGCTCCTATTTTCTTCTTTTTTTTTTTATCAAGTAGAGAATTACATCAAAGTTGGTTAAAAAACACAAGTTAATGTTGACTTGAATAAATTATGGAGGCCTTTTTCTCCTCACATGGCTAGATGTAAAGGTACTGGTTAAGATCCATCTAGCCTACTGTTTTGGGAAGCTTTGTATAGTTGCAGGATGACTGTTCTGCCAGTAGCATTTCTGTGTTCACACAGATAATTGAGAGAAAGACCAATTTTAAAAGTGCACCCTCAGAAACTTCACTTTGTCATTGCATTATACCTTTGCTATTGGACAAGTCTATATCACTTGGTTAACCCTTTGCTTTGGAGGCACACATTTAAGCTGAACATATTGTTACCCCATGCAAAACAGCAGCAATCTGTGAGAAAAGACAGAAAAATTGAAATTGCATAGGCAATAAACAGACCTTCCTTGGTATGTGTTGAGGTTCTATAATTTATCTCCTGTCCATCAGCATTACTTTTATGTTAGATCTTTTTCTTTCACTTTCTCTAATTCTAGATTCTGGAGGATTTCATCTGGTATACATTCTAGTTAACTACTCCCTTCATCTACATCTAATGTTCAAACATTTTTAAATTTAATGACTATTTTTTTTTCTAAAGATCTATTCTTTTAAAAAGTTACCTATTCTTTAAAAATAATCTTTTTATGGGTCCTCCCTGGTGGCGCAGCGGGTTAAA
>NW_004567110.1:62224684-62246584 GCF_000260355.1 Condylura cristata | reverse complement strand
AATAATTTAAAGTATTTATGACTAATTTGAGAATATTGTTGTTATTTCATGTTTTTGAGATATGCTAAGTCTGCTGATTCATTTATCATACACATTTTCTTATGTGTTATAAAATTTTTGATTATGGGATTCTCTTGAGAGGGAATTTTTTCCCTTATTGCCCTGTGTAGTCTTAACTGAATTATTGTCCCTGTTCCTTTGTGCTTGATTCTCTAGGACCTCACAGGTTCCTGACACATGAATGTATCAGATTAGGCAAGTCACTATAATAAGGTTTATTTTTCTTGTTGGAATATTTTATTCAATCAAAGTTGGACCTCATTTATAGATTGCTTAGTTCCAACTATTTTAGAGGTTTTGGTTCCCACTTATCTCTCCTACTGTGTGGTATTTGGTTCCCATTCCATCTCAGGATCTGGGAAAGAATTGATATCACAGAACTCAGAGCTGTTGAAGCAAAGCTTATAGCTTGACACTAAATTGGGAGAGTCTTAAATAAAGATATGTCATGGGATTATTGATCTAGTAATACATTGTGAGAGTTAAAATAAGAATGAGGAATAAAAAGCAGCAAACCTAAAGGTAACTTGAAATATTACCTTCTTTCAATTGAAGACTATATGTCATGATGTCAAAAATGACAACTTCTTGAGCTAACCTTGGAGACTTGTGGCTTGGAGAACACCAGTTAGAATTAAAGTTATGGAAACAGAAAATGATCTAAAATATTATTAGTTTAACTACCTGTGACACTCTGCAAGTATGATGTCTTCATACAATGATTCACTCTCACTGCCAGTCTTTTCTAACCATCCACTATGCATAAGGCAGTGTTGTTTTGTTGGGCAGAGGGGAATGAGAGAGAGTTTTTGTTAAGTGTGAAGGCACATCTCTGAAAAAATCAATATAATACACAGATAACAGGAGGCATAGAGATGGAAGTGATGTAACTTTGAGCAAAGATGACATGAGGATGTATATTTTGGATAGATCTTGAAAGATAAACAGCTTTGATGGTTGGATAGAGCATGAAGTCATGAAACTATTTAACAAAGTATGAAAGTAGAAGAAGGGTATTTTCTCTTTTTTTGAGACGTAATGAATTTCATATATGAGTTGAACATTCAATAGATAGATTTTATAGTTCTGAAAGTCTAAATAAAAGGATTTAGAGAACTGGTCTGGGTCTTATTTTATACTGAGTAAAGTGATGGACACAGAGTTCAGGAAGTGAAGGGAGTAATCAGTGAGGTTGGGATAGGAGAGAAATGGAAAAAGAGTAGGAAAGTAAGACAGATAGGATGGAGAGTTAGTTGATAGGACAAGAGTGTATAAAGTTGGTGGGAGCCAGAGAAGGAATGGAATCAAAGGGAGAAAAAGGACCAGTGCATTTCAACAAGATTTATAAGAGATTCTTGATGAAAGATTGGTTATCAGTATTAGAATTATGAAATCCAAAAAATTAATGGAATAAAACAAAATATATACTGACACAGAAATTTCTGGAGGTTTGTTAAAAATAAATAAGTCAGCCCTCCCTGGTGGTGCAGCAGGTTGAAGCACTGCACTAAGAAGCTTAAGCCACTTCCACATGAGTTCGATCCCTGCCTGCCCTGGAGGTGACCACATGGCGTGGGAGACCTCTCCTGGCCCTCCCGCTGCTCCCCTCAGCAGTGTACTTTGTTGATCTGCCTGTTCTGTTCCCCACTCGGTGTCTGGTGAATCCTCTCACTCTCTGCATCTCTTGCCTTTACCCCAGTTCTGTATGAGTAAATAAATAATCTTAAAAAAAAAAAAAGTGGGACCCATGGGCACTGTGTGAAACAATAAAAAAAAAAAAAATAAAATAAAAAAATAAATAAATAAGTTATTGCAAAAATTTTCTTATCTTCCAGAAAGGAAAATGAGAAACTGTTCACCTTGAGGTAGACACAGCTGAGTGTTGGGGAAAGTAAGCTCTTCATCCCATGGAAAGCTCAAGCAGAATGGTTCACTATTGGCATAATTCTCCATATATGGAAGGATTTATAAGGAGTATACAGGTAGACTCCTCCCTGAAATGTTGGTTTCTTTTATTTGTGTATGTATTGAAGGCAGAAATTCCTGGAGTAGAAAGAGGAACAAAGATTAGCTTGGAAGGCAAACTGGCCAGGCAAGTGTCCCTCAATATAGGAGAAAGGGAGGACATTGACCTCAATGATGGCTGTAAGGGTAAGAGAAGAGATCCTATCACCAAACAGGATGGAATCATCACTCTAAGGAGGGGATAGGGCCACCATGTGTGCTGAGTAGCATTTTGGGGAGATAGTGAAAGTTCTGTCAAAGGTGGGAGCTTTGACTCTGGGGTTGCTCTGATGTTCAGTTGCCCCTGACATTGTCTTGGCTATGGTTGTTCTACTTTTTGGGGGAAGAAAAGACTAAGAGACAGAAGGCCAGGTACAAAATTTCTCTCCTGGGCCACCCTACCACATATCATGATTCAAATGAGCTCCCTCTGCATCCCATCCTGTTGTGCTTTCCATGTTCACAAAGCTTTGGTCTGTTTACTGACCTTCTCCACACAAAAGCCTTTATATCCTCTGGGCTCTCTGTGCCTGGAATATTTTTTCTTTTATTGGCCTGGTTGATTTCTTTTCCCCTTTTTTTTTTTTGATTTGTCAGAGACCATCTCTGACAAACCCCTTAAAAGAAGATTCCCCCCACTACCTTCTAACACAATGGGCTATTTAATTAATGTTGAAACACTTTTAACATAGTCCATTTTCCCTAACAACAATTAAGTTCGATGAGAGTTGAAACTTTTTGATTTATCTCATGACATTAAACAGTCACATTCTTTTTGAAATGGAATGCCTGATTCCCAAGGTAGGTCAATAGCATAAATCCCCCATTGGGCTCTCATAATGGAGTATTAAGGTACATGAGAGGTTTCTACAATGCTAAAGGCATCCTCTTAGTCTCTGGTACACCGTAACCATCAATTTCATTATTAAACCTCTACTATTATTAATACTTACAAGGATTCTTTTTATTTCCTTTGTTAAACTGAAAGGAGATAAAGATTTTTTTATGATAAATTTTATAGGTAGTGACTAAAGAATACATTTATCTGTCTTGAATTACTTAAAAAAATGAAGCAGCTTTTCACATATATGCCTGCCTGGATTGTGTTACTCTGTCTGGTTTGCTTCAACAGAAGAATTGCTATGCCACTCAGATCATGTTCTCTTTTGCTTTGTATTATGCAAACTTGGAAGCATCATAAAGTTAAAAATAAAATAAAAAGATTTCCAAATATAAAATAGTTCATATCTTAATCCTCACTTCTCATCCCAGTGAACTTATCAAGTAACTAGGAAATCAAGTATGATGTTAAGGACTGATCATAATTTCTCTAAAATCCAAGTGAACAGGTTATTTCTAAGGTTTCTCCTTACCCTGCTGGGACAACTGGTTGGATACATAGTTAGCAGACTCAGCTTTAGATTCAAGCATAAGTTTCCACAAAAGCCTTCTTTGGAGGCTGTGAATGTCTGTGAAGCTTTTGCTCATTCAGAGATGGTTACATATAGGTTTACTTTTTTGTTCTCTATGTGTATTCTAATGTTTACATTAGAAAATGCAAACTCAAACTAGATTCTAAGAATCACCAAGACATTCAAAGTGATGATCTAGTGAATCCCTCCTAGAAAGCATAAAGGCAGCCGCAAGAACCTGAAAAATTAGTCACCCAGCTGGACTGTCTGAGAGTAAGTTCTATAACAACAGGCCAATTGAGGCTAAGCAACACCCATAGGCTGCTTTTCCAAATAAGATGTTTCTGGTGTCCTTAGAGGAAGGATCTTTTTGTTTTCTTTGCAGAAGATCATGGCTTGTAAGAATCCTAAAGAGCATTAACGATTTCTCAACAGTTCTCTTAAACCATATTTCTGTTCTATATCAGGCACAAGTGGTCAGTGACACTGTTTACAAGATGCCCTGTGGCTTCCCAGCATGACCTGATTTTAGAGCACAGCTCCCAGGTGAAGCATAAAAATCATCTAGGCTTCCAAGACAACAAATGGCATTTTTCTGCAAGGCAAATCATTGATTTTGACAGCGCCAAATGCTCTGTGCAAGGGGCACAGTGGATTTCCCCAAGTCATTAAGGAATCTGGTGGAATGTTTTAATTTGTGCAGGTTAATAAGGCTCTATCAACCCTTCTTCTTGATGAAAAACAACCATCAGTTGGTACTTAGAGAGCATGAGATCCCAAGGAGAAGAGCAACATTACATATCTTATATTTCTAGGGGAAAATCAATATCAGCAAATGCCCTTTTCTTTTCTGTTACTTTTTCCCTGTTAGGATGACACTTGAACTTCTTTGGTGTTATTAGAGGAAAAAAAGCAACAGTAGAGTGAGATTTAAAACTTCTGTTAATGGAATAGTAGAAGTTGTTTTCCTTAATTTAAAAAAGTTTGACGATGAATTTGATATTGTTTTCCCTTTCATCTCTCCATCTTAGACAATCTAAAATATTATTTAAAAAAGTAACTTTAATAATACATGAGGCAAAGTTTTACTTTATAAATTGCTTTAAATGTGGCTTCTTACCTACATCTAAGTTTCAGAGCTGTCTTTGTCAGAGGTTCATTTATTCATTAGTAAGTAAATGAGGGCCCTCCCTGTTGGTGCAGGTTAAAGCATAGCACTAAGAAGCTAAAGCTACTTCAGCATGAGTTTGATCCCCGCCCTGGAGGTGATTCACATGGCATGGCACACCTCTCCTGACCTTCCTGCTGCTCCCCTCAGCAGTGTAGTTCTTTAGTCAGCCTGTTCTGCTCCTCACTGTCTCTGGGAATCCTCTCACCACCCCTACACCTCTGGCCTGTACCCCTGTTCTGTATGCATAAATAAATAAATCTTTAAAAAAAACAAGTAAATAGTAGGAAAATATGAACTATATAAACTGCCTGGAGATTAAAATCATTAGCACTCAATAATTCAGTGGACTTTGTGGAAGATATAGAAATAATCTGCATGGATAATAATATCATCATATAACTGAAAGATATAGAATATAAGAGAGTTTAAGATAAAAGGAAAATGAGACAGGAAATCTAGTGGCAAAGCTCCATTCTCAAGTCCTACTTAGAGAAAGCACCAGAGTTATTAAGAAGAGTAGACCCACTTTATCTCATGTTTATTCTGGCCAGACGTCGCTCTTCCATACAAAACTGGAGGGATATAGGAAACTTCAGCTGAAGGGCTCACTTAGCTGATGTCTACTAGTATATAATATCCAGTGAGTGTAGGAGCTTTTGTTAATAGTGCATGAAAAAATTTTCCCACATTAAATGTTTTCATTTTGTGGTCCCTGAAAATGAAGTAGGTTTTAATATAATCTTCATCCTCAAATTCAACATATGTGTTCTCAATCAACAATGAAAGAAAGGATGGGATTCTAGATAGAGCTTCTCATAAACAATCTTTGTTCTTCATTATACCACCAAAGGGTGGCGATTAATGTACAGCTCCCAAGAATGTGGTGAGTTGTCTTGGTTTACCATGATTTTAAAGTGCCAGAAGTACCATTTTGAACCAAAAGAAAAATAAGAAAACTTTTACCTTAAATTCTTTTTAAGATTTATTTACTTATATATACAGAACTGGGGTGCAAGGGCCATGAGAGAATTTGCCAGAGACAGAGTGGAGTGCAGAACAGGAAGATCATCAAAGTGCACTGCTGAGGGGAGAGGTAAGCAGGTCAGGAGAGGTCTGCCATGCGTGTGGATCACCTCAGGGGCAGGGATGGAACTCATGCTAAAGTGGCTTTATCTTCTTAGTGCTGTGCTTTAACCCACTGTGCCACCAGGGAGGGCCTTTTATCTTAAGTTTTTATACGCTGGTCAGCCTTATTTCAACTGAAAACCTCAAGTTGCCTACAATGCAGGAATCCAAACACCATCAATGTAATTTTATTATAAATGTGAGGTGAAATAGAGAAAGCCAAAGATTTTACCTGAAGTCACATAATATTTCAGCAAACTAAAGGAAAGTTAAAATTACCACAATAGTGCTCTGTCCTTCATATCAATATTATTTATGAAATAAGACTTGTCTTATAAATGAAACTTATTTTTACAATTTTTAAAAAGATTTTATTTATTTATGTATACAAGAACTGGGGTATAGTCCAGAAGTGGGGTGGGGGGTGAAAGGATTCACCAGAGACAGAGTGGAGAGCAGAACAAACAGATCCACTGAACTACATGACTGACGGGAGCAGCAGGTGGGTCAGAAGAGGTCTGCCAGCTGTGGGGGGTCACTTTTCTGATGAGGGACCAAACTCTTACTACAGAGGCTGCAGATAGCTTCATAGTGCTGCACTACAACCTATTGTGCCATTATGGAGGGCCTGCACCCCTTACTTAGATAAGGTCTGAGTGATGTTCTTTTAAACAAGGAGGTTGTAGATGCTACCATGCTACATGATTTGCTATCTTGGAGATGATAGGATTGTCAGTGGCCAGATAGTTGACCATCATGTGGTCTCCTTTCCATAAGTCCCGGTCTGTTCTAATCCCAAGGTACAATTCCATAAGCTAACAGTCTCCCTGAACCCAGCATCAGGAGTGTGGCACAGGGAAGAAAGGCTGGCTGCTCTCTGCTCTACTCAGGGCAGAAAGACTAATACCCATTACTCACCTTTGTAGCCATATGGTGCTCAGCACAGTGCAAGGAAAACAGCTGATGCTTATAAAACATTCCCTGAAGAAAAAGGCTTAAGCACGCAACAGGGGGTACAAGACCCTACTTATGCTTGTGCCATTTCCATTTTATTCAATTCTCATTCAAATGTTGGTTGCTTTCTCCAGCTAAGTTTTCTGATTTATGTCTTTTATTTTAGCTCCATACAGTCGATTATGTATGTGTTTAATCTGTCTGATTATGTAAGTGACATTTTTGTCTTACTAGATGCTTAATATTTGCTGAGTTTAAGTTTCACACCTTTAGCTACATGGTGTCAAATGCAGCAATATATTTTGGTAACGTGGGTCCTCTGGAACATGTCTTTGAACTTAGAAATAAATTAGTGTTCAAAGTCTAAGGAAAACTTTCACAGAGCCCTAGTACTACACTCTTTGAAACTCAACACAGGCTGCACTGGCTCTTATTTACAGAAAAAAACCAAAAATCTTAAACCAGGTTACTGTGTTTGTTATTATAAATCAGATTGGAAGGACAAACATGAATAGTTTGGGAGATAAGTACCAACACCACAGCTTTCTGTTGGAGGAGAGCGTCAAAAAGGGAAAGAGTCAGCATGGGGTTTTATAAACACATAAGACAGCACAGAGCTCTACTAATGACCTGGAGTCCTCCAGAATCAGTGGGAAATCCTGCAGTAAACACATACCCTGTGGTAGACAAAGGGAAGTTAGGTTGTTCACCTGAACACATTCATAAGGTCTGTAGAGCCTTTTAATTACATATTGCAATTTTACAGGTATAGGCACTTGAAAGAGTAACCCTCATTGCTCCAGGGGTCATTTAGGTCTTTTTTCATTGCTTGTGATTTTGCTGACTGTGAGGAAAAAATGTTAATGTCTTCAAAGTCCTACATGAATATATTTCTTTGTAAAAATGTATTTCAGGTTTTGTAGTATTTGAACTTTCACTAAACAACTTACTTCTCATCTATAAACAAGTACATTAGACATATGCCATCTTGCCAGAAGAGGCTGACAAATTTTAGCCCTGTAAACAAGGCTGGCCTTCACACAGATGCTCTTATTTTTAGCTGCTTTTGTGTGAGAGTTCAAAGAAAGAGATTACATAAACAGAAATTTTGTAGCTCTACTACTACTGTCTTACCTAATACTGCAGATGCAGATTTTATAAGATTATGTTTGCAGGTGTTGAGAGCATCAAAAATATGTACTATGCTTTAGGCATTGGTAACTAAGAACCTAGTTGATAATACAAATAATATTAGAAATGTCTGAGGTAAAACATATATTTTCCTAAACTAGAATGATGACACTGCAGATATATTAATTTGTGGCTTGTCTTCTTTTTTTTTTTTTTAAGATTTATTTATTTATTCATGTAGAACTGGGGTACAGGCTACAGGTGTGGAGGGTGAGAGGATTCACCAGAGACAGAGTGGGGAGCAGAACAGGCAGATCTATGAAGTACACTGCTGAGGAGAGCAGCAGGCGGGTCAGGAGTGGTCTGCGTCGCCATGTGGATCTCCTCCGGGGCAGGCGGGGATCGAACTCATGCGGAAGTGGCGTAAGCTTCTTTGTGCTTTAACCCGCTACGCCACCAGAGAGGGCCCTGTGGTTTGTCTTCTAATTGAGACATTGTAGGCAATGTTCTAACTTTTGGAAAGGGGCTTGACCATCATATTTATCAATTGGAAAAAGCAATATATTCTGTGAATGTTAATTACATAGAATGATGTAACAAGATGCTGTTTGGTTGGGAGAGAAATTTGGAACTTGAACACTTCCCTATGAGAGTTATTCTTTTCTCTGGATTCTTACTCAAAGCACTTCCTCATTTATGATTTGATTATATATATATATATATTTATTTTTATTATTTTTTAAAGATTTATTTATTTGTGCATATAGAACTGGGGTACAGGCCAGAGGCTCAGGGGCTTCACCAGAGACAGAGTGGGGGCAGAGCAGTCAGTCCTAGTGAAATACACAGCTGAGGGGAGCAGCGGGCAGGTCAGGAGAGGTCTGCCACGCCATGTGGTCACCTCCGGGACAGGCGGGAATTGAACTCATGCTGAAGTAGCTTTAGCTTCTTAGTGCTGTGCTTTAACCCGCTGCGCCACCAGGGAGGGCCTGATTTGATTTTTTTTTTTAAGATTTATTTATTTATGCTTACAGAACTGGGGTACAGGCCAGAGGAGTGGTGGGTGAGAGGATTCACCAGAGACAGAGTGGGGGCAGAGCAGTCAGTCCTAGTGAAATACACAGCTGAGGGGAGCAGTGGGCAGGTCAGGAGAGGAGTGCCATGCCATGTGGGTCAGCTTCCTTATGGGGTATCAAACTTGTGCTGTAGTGACTTCAGAGAGCTTCATGATGCAGTGATTTAACCCATTGTGCCACTAGGGAGAGCCCCTCTGATTTGATTTTTTACAACCATATTTTATAGGGGTGGGGGATTTAATTCCAAGATCAACTTAGTAGGAAGATAAATTTGGATCTTGTATTCCTAGCTGCCTGTTGAATCCTTCTAATGTTACTAAAAACAACATAGATTGCAAAGTATGAAATTAAACTTCCATGATTATTATTTCAGAAGTATATGCTTCATCTGAGAGAGGCAAATTTTAGGTCTCTTCTATGTCACACAGAAGAGTAATGTGGACAAGTAACTGTCAGCACTTTTCTAGTAAAAATGAGACTGCAAGATTGCTCTATAAAAGACTGAATGTTAATTCCATCTCCTTATTAGGGTTTCAACTCTTTAGGATTTCATAACCTTCAGGCCAAATGTGCAATTTCAGAGAATCCACATAGCATCTGGATTCAACCGCAGATTTAGAATTAGGTGACCATTACTTTGTCCTGTAATATGAAGATACAACCAAGCTTCTTTATTTACTGACTCTCTCAGCATCAGTACAGAGAGGAGAAACAGACAAGGAAACTTATTTATTTTGTTATAGTATAACTGCCATTCATTGAAAATTCCTTGGAGGAGTGCATCACCTTACTTCTTCCTAGAGGTCTACTGAATAATAGAGCATAATGGTTAAGCAACTGGTGACCTGCGTCCTATCTATGATATGGAGTAGTTATTTCACTACTCTAGACCTCAGTTTCCTCATCTGTAACTGCTAAGTCATCATAAGTATGCAGTATGATTTAAATTAATTTAACATATGAGGCTACCCAGTTTTCTGCATATAACGAAGAGTCACAACCGTTATGTTGATAGTAAAGTCTTTCTCACAGGGAAGGAAACTGAGGTCAGAAAGTGAAAGGACTTATTTAAAACCACATAGAGAAGCAGCTAGTTGATAAATTTAGCTCTTAAATGCAATACTTGTGCAAATCACACAAAAATCTCTAATAGAGAAGGAAACTCCAAATGCTTGCTGCCTGCTACTGCAGATGGGGATTTTGTTGTTACTTGTCTAGGACCGTCCCTTTTACCAAGGCTGCAAGCTTAAGAAAAGGCGTGGATTAGACAAGCAAATCCCTCAGAGCAGCCATGTTTAATAATTTCCAGCTATTCTAACATCAGTTTTGAAGTCTTTATATATCACTGGAAGAATCATATTCAGACCACAAATGAACAGTGCTACTGCATAAAGGGTAAGATGCCTCTTCCCACCCCCTTATTAAACTCACCAAGACAGAATATTTTTCTTGAAATCATATGCCAACAATTCTTACAAACTCCTTGGCTGAAGATGACTGTGGTTTGAGGGTAATGTTGATTTTTATTTCAACTTATCTTTCCAAGGAGATTGGATTGCCAAACCCATGTATACAAGTCAGAAGCACACACTGACTTCTAGTTTTGGATAGCAATCTTGTTTGCTAAGATTTTCAGTCAAAAAGTTGTGAATTCCACGCTTCCTGTTTTCTTTCTTTCTTTTTGTTTTTAATTAATTAATTTACGTAGGTAATATTGGAGTGCCTCCATCAGGTACAATGATCATCATTCCCACATTCTACCAACTCATCCATATACCATTTCCACAGGCCAGTGCGCTTCCTTTCATCTGTCTCTTTTCTTGTTAGCTTCAGAGAACATGTGGAGAGTTGTATGAGATATTCAGTTGGAGGAATGGGGAGTAGATTTATGTTTTAAACATGGGATCCTCACTCTCAACATCACCAGCATTTAGACCCAGTTATTCTGTGCTAGGTGAAGGGAGTGTCCTGTGCACTGAAGGATATTTATAGAATTACTGGTTCCCATGTACTCCATGGCAGTGACACTCCTATGTCTTAGAGTTGCTAACCAAAATTTGCTCCGAAAGTGCTAAATGCCCCATGTGGGACAAAATTACCACAATCAAGAAGCAAGTTGTTAAAAGTTTCTAATCCTTGGTCAGAAAAAGGAAATTTTAGGGCCTTGTTCCCATTATGAATAAATAAAAGAACAACCAAGGCATTCCGTTGATAGAATTACCTTCATATTAATATGAATGCTTTATAAATATGATGAACTCATGGTTAGTCATACTATGACATACTTTTTTTAATGATTGATTTAGGTGTTTTTCAAAGGTCTTGCACATCTATAGGAATAGTGAACTTTGCTTCTATTTTTTTAATATATATTTATTTATGCATACAAAAACTGGGGTACAGGCCAGAGGTGTGGGAAGTGAGAAGATCTACCACCAACAGAGTGGGGAGCAGAGCAGGTAGATCCACTGAAATATACTGCTGAGGGGAGCATTGGGCAGGCCAGGAGAGGTCACCTCCCTGGTCAGAGATGGAGGCTGCATTGGCTGCATTGGCTGTGGAGAACCCCGCAGTGACTCACTTTAACATGTTATGCCACCAGGGAGGGCCCTATTTCTGTTTTTTTTTTTTAAGATTCATTTATTCATACAGAACTGGGGTACAGGCCAGAGATGCAGAGGGTAAGAGGATTCAGCAGAGACAGACTGGGGAGCTGAACAGGCAGATCGACAAAGTACACTGCTGAGGGGAGCAGCGGGCAAGCCAGTCGAGGTCTGCGGTGCAGGCGGGGATCGAACTCATGTGGAAGTGGCTTAAGCTTCTTATTGCTGTGCTTTAACCTGCTGCACCACCAGGGAGGGCCCCTATTTCTGTTTGTAAAAAACTCACGACATTGTTGTCAATATGGATGGAGTTAGATGGGATCGTGCTCAGAGAAATATGTCAGAAGGAAAAAGAAAAACATAGAATGGTTTCACTTATAGGAGGATATAAGAGAACCAAATAAAACATAGGGAAAATTGTATTGTTATTAGAATACAAAATACAGCAAAATAAAATAAAACAAGCAATTGTAAACCAGAAGATCTTACAGAGAGGAGGGGGAGAGAGAGGGACTGGAAGAAGGGAGAGAAAAATGTGGAGGACTGTGGTGATGATATGTGGGCAAATTGAGAAGGGGAAGTAAACACTGTTTTAAAATGAACAATAGTATAAACAGATATGTGAATTAATCAATTTAAAACCCAAATGGAATAGGTAGAATAATTGAAACTAATACACCAAGACTTTGGTGCGGTTTTTCATTTCTTTTGTCTTTGAAGCCTCGCTTCAAAGCTTGGCTGGTCCACATCTTTCTCCATACCACTTCTGGGCAAAACTGAGATAATAGGTAGAAGAAAAAGGAAGAAGGGAGGAGTGGATTCAACACAACTTAACTGAAGAGCAGCCCCTGCCTCCACGACTCTTCCAGTCACAGCCTCCCTGTCTCAGGTTGTATATCTCTGTGAAAATGTGTGTTTGTTTATCTCTTTCTGTGTGTCTGTTTCTGTATCTCTCTGTGTGTCTCTGCCTGTGTCCACCTGTGTGTGTGTATAGTTTGGATTTGGTTGTGTTAGTCCAAGGTTGGTCTTCCAATGTTTTTGGCAATTCAGGACAGAAAAGTGCAGTCAGGAAACATACGTAACAGCTGCTGGGAAGATAGAATTGCTTTGCAGAACTTGTCTCAAATGAGTTTTGTTTTGAATGTACAAGTTCATTAAAATCCAATCACAACAAATGTCATAGAATGTGATGCCATGCAGGTTGAAAAAAAAACAAAAAACAAAAAAACCAACACTATGTGGAATTCTCTCTGCCAGGTTTTTCTCCTGGCTTCAGGAAACTCCCCCATCCACCAACCCACCAGTTTCTTTTTTTTTTTTTAGCTTTGTTTTGTGAGCCAAGACTTCAGAGCTGTGCTTTAGTAAGCCTCACTTTCATTTACAGATTTTCCTTTAACAGCTCTGTGCCTAAGACATGCCATTTGTGCTACTATTCTTCTACACTTATACCACTAACTTATTTCTACATAAAAAGGGACTCTTCCCACCAATGTTGTCTAGAGCAGGGGGACGTTTCAGATAAAGCAGGAATTTATTAGATTTGTTTGTTGTTTAAAAGGTACTTGAATTGAGATGGCTTCCTCAATCCATGAACAAAAGGTCCCTGGGTAGTGACTTTGCAGTTGTGCTGTCCCTAAGACATGCAAGTAAGCCTGCCTGACCTTTTGATTGGAGACCTCACCCTTTCACCACCACATGGCAGTATTGTGTTTTAGTAAGGTAGCACTGCCATTCAGGTGACATGAAGAAGGGACATAGTTGTATTCTTAGGAGGTTTGGGATTATGAGCCTTGGATAATTTTGTCAGTGAAGTGAACATTGGATCCCAAGGACTATGAAGGATATAGACAGCATGACCCTTTACCTCTCTGTGTCTGTGACTTAGCCCATGGGTGTCCACATTGTATACCATGGGCAGGAACCTCAGCTACTTTCTCTGGATTGCATTAGAACTAGTTTCCGATCTGATAACCTGTGCTGAGTATTTGCTGGCTAGAGAAAATCCAACCTCATCTCCTCCAGTCTCAATTCCTGCAAGTTTATGTTTGTTAGTGCCAACTATCAGGCACAGGGATTGAATCTGAGTGATCCAATCAACAAATAAATAAATAGCTTAGACGTCAGAGCTACTTAATGATTTTGTCTCAGTCTAGATATCTGATAAACTGAAATCTCAGGGATGTCAATGACATGTCACTCTTCTTGAACTGCTGGGGCCTAGATGCCACCTGCTATATGAGCTCTTTGTGGGGTGTTAAAAATTGTATATACATTTTCTATTACAATTGAGATGGAAAAAAATGTAAAAATAAACTTTTGTAAAATAAAAAAAATTGTATATACATTTTCTAACTTGCTGTGTTAGTGTGTTCTCTTTTATACAGTTCTCATTATTTTGTGTTTACATATATATTCTCTTGGTAATATCGTATTTACCTTTCTAGAGAATACAGGACTTCTTGAGAATTGCCTCTACACTCATGCACTGATTAATGAATGTCTCAATAGATGTTCTGGTAAAGTTTTATTGAGAAAAAAATTGACATAATTTAAGATAAATGAATCTTTGGCAAGAGAGATTTTTGAGCACTAAGATGCTTTGAAAATGCTCTGGT
This sequence comes from Condylura cristata, assembly GCF_000260355.1. Lineage (NCBI taxonomy): Eukaryota > Metazoa > Chordata > Mammalia > Eulipotyphla > Talpidae > Condylura > Condylura cristata. Next base: position 62,232,433 of record NW_004567110.1, on the reverse strand, counting down.
ATAAAACTAGGCAGGTTAGAAATACCTACACAGAATATATAATAGAAGTACTTCAATATGCAAAAAAGTAATGAAACAGAATGATAATGACGCTATTAAATCTGAATTAATTATCCTTTTCTCTCTCCTTATTTTCTTCCTCCTAATTTTTCCTTCTTTTTCTATACCTTCTCCTTTTTTTTGACCTTTTCCTGTTTTCTTTCTGCTAAAGAGACTACTCAATATTTCAAGAACACACTTTATTATAATGGCACATTTTAGATACTCTGAGAGTGACTCCAACACCTTACAATCTAGTTAAAATTAAAAGAATCCTGAAGACTTGAAAAAATCAAGATCTATATTCACTGTCATTCATACAGTCATTGGACAAAATGGGTCATGATTAATGAAGAGATAAAACTTTATGATACTGTTTTGTGTATCCGTCTATATGGCAGTTTTTTGTTTTGTTTTGTTTTTAACAGGAGGGACTCTCACTCAAATAGGGTAAGTCGTGGAGAGCATAATGACAAAGCCAGGGGCAGATTTAGGAAAAGTAGCACTCTATATGGTTCAGGATAGGGGTAAGGGCAGGCCATTAGTATAAATTGTTCGTATAAGAAAAGGATTATAGTTGACGATATGTGGAGAGAATAACAGAAGTATAAAATCTTAGCTATCTGTTTCAACCACCATCATGTGGAAGGTGAGAGATGTATTTCAAAGCTATGTGTGATGAAGGTACAAGTCCCTCTTTTTGCTATTTTAGCTTCTATCTTTGAGGAAGGGTCAGATATTCCTCTTTAGAGCCTCTCACTGGGAACCATCTGAAGATATTTTGAGCTCAGGGAATAGAGCATGTTCTTGATGGTTCTATAAGAATTCTTCCTCTCTTTCTAGCCTGATGTCATTTTAAAATAGTGTTTGTGGGTTTAATCATTTTTTTTTAGATCTTGCTACTAGATTTTAAAAATCTGTTGGTAGAAACCAAGATAATTTGCTCATACAATTGTTTTTGAAACAGATCTTACGCAAGATATTCTGTCCTGGTAAAGCTGAATGTTGCATGTGCACATTTGCAGCCAGACATCCAGAAGGACCCTAGCTGATTAGCAAAGTTGTGTCATTGCCAGGAACTGGATCAGAGGAACATGTGGTCATCCTCATGACTCAGAGGAGGTGAGGACTAAAATCTGTGAGCTGAAGAAGCTAGTTGGAGGCTGGCTCCTTTTGTGCTCAGATAAGCAGTTCTTTTAAAGCCAACATCATTAAACCCCCAGTTTCTAGGGAACTGGCCCCAGCTTCCTCTCCAGTCTCCCTCCTCCTCAGTCCCCTTCCTGAAGGCCCATGAATGATCACAAACCTTCCCTGGAAGAAGCAATACACATCCTGATTTTTTGTCTGCAGGCTTAACATTGGGGCTCACTTATGTTAAGTCTTGGAAAGGGTTGATCATATGGTAGAAAGACAGATCTATTTCATCTTGTGAAATTATATGTTCTTGGTTCCTTGTATCTGGCAAAAAGCAGGGGGAAAAATTTAGTCAAAATTACCATAAAATTAAAAGTTTTCAGCATGCATGGCGACAATCTGCTTGAAGCCAGTGGCTGCTAAGGAAGGATTTGAGATTGTTAAAAAACAGTTCCTGTCTTCTTTTCCTTATAACTCAGCTTGCAATGTCTGTGTAGGTGGCAGGCGATCAGAAATAAATGTCTAACTTGGACTTTGCACAACTGGGTCTTACTCCAAAGCACACTACCTGCCCACTGACCCAGCTTGAGTTTTAAAGGACAGCAAAGAAGTATAATTTGGGAAATGGCAGAGTCCTTCCAGGGCTGGTTGGGAGTTTGCTGGTTTGCAGGTCCGTGGCTCCTGCTAAGCAGGCCCGCCAGCTATCCTGTGTCCCTGTTCTATTCTGGGAACACCACAAAAACCATCTAGTTTCTTTTACATTTTTTCCCCAGGGGCATTTTCTTCTTCTTTTATTCCTTCTACTCCCTCCTCTTTCTCTTTCTCTTGTTTTTACAATCTCCCCTTAATGACTAATTGGCAGTGTTTCCCCCCCTCCTTTTTTTTTTTATGTTTCTCTTGCTCTGGTTACAAGTCGTACTAACCCAGTAATATCCACAGGGACCTATAGACAGCCAACTTTTCCAAATGATATACAGCATTCCCCTTTCTTTTAAAGTGTAAAACATTTACAAGGAAATGTACAAATGTATCAGGAACATTTCCCGGGTCAGTCATTAGCTAAAGCCCTCCCGGTGCCCAGGGCACGCCCCCTCAAAGTCCTCTCCAGAGCTGAGCACATGTTTCCCTGTGCCAGTGGGGCGGCCCAGGAGACCGCAATTGCTCTGGCCCAGATTGACGAGCCTCGGATGCCCATTTACTGCGCGCGGCAGCCACTCTGGAGCCGCGGCACATCTGGATGGAGTCAGCTGCCTAGCACCAGGGGCCAGCGCGGCCAAGCCAGCGCAGCACAGCAGCGAGCGCGAGGGAGGCCGGCGCCTGGGCTGCCTCCCCCAACCCTTCCCTGCACCCCCGCAGTCTCCACCGGGCTGGATTTCCTGGTGTAAACAGAGCAGCCCTGCAAGAACACAGCAACTCTGCTGAATGCATCATTTAGTGTTCTTTATCTGCTTGAGGTCAGCATAGCGACTTAGAAAAACAGGCTTTACTTTGAATTTATACAGCTAAAAGCCATAGACATTGCTGGTCTCTATGTGCGTGAAAAACTCGCTCCTGCTTTTGTGTTTACTTGTTCCACTTTAGGGTAATTGGGGGCTAATTTCATTATCTACAGCCAAATTAAAAACAAGATGCTGTTTCTGTTAATGGTGCTAAAGTTTTGGGGCAGTAGGTTGTAAGTTCCAGTCATCCCATCAAGATGCCCAGTGCCCAGTAGTCTCCTGCTAGCCTGCAAAAGTGTTGAGAGTTTGAATTTCTGCTTCTGAGAGAAGTGCATTGTTTTTTGTCCTTTCATGCCAGACAACAATGCACTTCCTTTCCTGGCTCCAGAAAGGCCCCACTCTCTGGAAGGAAGGAGATTTCCTATGAGGCACAGTGGGATGTGCTAAGGAATGGGGACTGTTCTCCTTATCCTGTGTCTGTCTGGAACTGTCCTGTGTCTGTCTGGACCTCTATCTTTCCCTGCTTATCTGTGTTGATACAATTCTGTCCTCTGGCACAGGAGGATTTCGGGTTTTGATAATTCATTTAGTAGAAATCACCAACTCTAAACTATAAGAAAATAATTTTGAAATAGATTATAGAAATACAAAATAATGACAGAACTGGGTTGTCATCACCAATACTTAAAATAAAAATATAGATGTGTTTCCCATTCACCCACACAGATTGTTAAAACGCTGTATCTAGAAAATTTCAATGGGTGGGCAGGTATCCTCAGATACTGGCAGAACTTCTCTAACCCTCAAATAGATTAATTTTGGTAAAATCTTTAAATGGGAACTTGGTGGAGATATGTGCGCATTTCTGAGGGAAAAATTTGGCCAATAGGCAGGAGACAAAAGGGCTTGGAGAAGCCATGGGCTGAGGGAGTCGGATTTCAGTATTGCAACTTCAGGTGAATAGTTGTCAAAATGTTTGAAATCATTAGACCCAAATGGTAGTTGGATGTCAGGAGCTTTTTTATGTTGAAAGAAGCGTGGGTACTCCTTTTCCTCCTACAGAATATATTTTGATGAATTTTCCAGAAGTTGGGTCAACACTTATGGAAAGAACCAAGTTCAAATTGGCAAATTGGCTGTTAGTTGCTCTGCCTGGTGGTTTGTAAGGAGATGGAGCTAAAGCCTATACTTAAAATGAAGTCTGTTTAGTGCAATCCATTGTATCCAAAAACAAATGTAGGATTATTTTCTTTCTGGTGCTTGGTTTAGTTGAAATGTTAAGAAATAAATACTTTAATGACTTTCTATGATCACTGTAGTGTCCTAACTCACAAAGAACTGGGAGGGAATGCAGGAGTCTTCAAAACTGTGGTCTCTATTTTGACCATTATTGAATTTTTATATACGTACCATTGGGACGGGGAGACTCCAGAGAATTCTTAATTTGCTGCATGATATAAACATGGTTACTTGTTGATTTAACTAATCCTAACCTCAGTATTTTCATCTTTAATAGGAGGATAAAAATAGGTTATTAGAAGTTAAATTAGATAATGCATAAGAGGTTTCTATTACATAGAAGTTACTAGAGAAATGTTTGTATGGGGAAGATTTGTACCCTATAGTTTTTTTTTTTTTTTAGATTTATTTATTTGTGCATACAGAACTGGGGTACAGGCCAGAGACTCAGGGGTGGCGAAAGACTTCACCAGAGACAGAGTGGGGAGTAGAACAGGCAGATCGATGAAGTACACTGCTGAGGGGAGCAGCGGGCGGGTCAGGAGAGGTCTTCCACGCCATGTGGTCACCTCCAGGGCAGGCGGGAATCGAACTCATGCGGAAGTGGTTTCAGCTTCTTGGTGCAGTGCTTTAACCTGCTGCGCTACCAGGGAGGGCCAGTTTTGTTTTATTTTATTTTAGTTTAGTTTTTACTTCTGACCTCTTAAAGACAGGAGGAATATGAAAACAAAATTTTTATCTCCTTTCCTTAAAGATACTGCTTACAAATCATTCAAAATATACATATGCATATTCTAGGACCTTACTGATTCCCAACATTTTTCTATTCTCAAGCCCTGTGTCAAATCATGTATCCTGATTTTTTTTCATTGTGGACAGTAAGTTCACTTTAAGCATGTACTCATTTATATAAATAAACAAGGGCAGATTTGGCAGTAGATTCTCACTTGAGTTTGTGGTGCCATATTAATCATGGCCCTCTGGGCCAAGTGGAACCTGTGTATGTGTGCATGTGTGTGTGTGTGTTCTCTCATGTGTTTGTATAGTGCATATCTATGTACATATGTATGTGTATTTGTGTGTGAGCACATGCCTATATATGTGTATGTATGTATGGTGGAGATGCGAAGATCCATTGGGAACAAAAAAAGAATTTACCTCAGAACACTGACCTAGTCATAGCTGTGGTACTTCTTTACTGAAATTTTAATTGAGGTAGCTATAGATGTGACTCTACAGTAGTTCTAGAATTGTGAATATGCAGTAGTTCTAAGAAATAGAAGGGAGCAATCCCATTTACTCTTTGGTCAGTTCCAAAGAGTCAGTAGGTATGTAGTTTTGTTAAGGGGAAGGATGTCCTAAAGGAAATCTGCAAAGTCTTATGGACGCCACCCCCTACTCCAGCTTTCTGGACCCTACACATTACTCCAGTGATTGAAAACTACAACTCCCAGCAGTACCAGGGAGAGAACTGCAGGACCCCAGGGCGGAGCTAGCAGGAATGGATTCTGGGACATTTTGGGAGGATAAATAGGGCCCTCACGCTGGCTCTGGCTCTCTTGCTCTGGCGCTTGCACTCTCTTGGTCTCTGGCTGGCTTGCTTGGGAAGCAGCTCTCCTCCCGGACCACGTGATTTGGTATGTTCAGTCAGCCTAGCTGTAAGGTATTGCAATTACTTTGTTTTTGTATCCTGCTCTCTTTCCCTGTGTTGTTTCCTATTCCTTTCCCCCTTTTTTAAGTAAACCCGTTATTGACCCTTTTGTGTGTACCTGCAGTTGTGAGCGCGCGGGTGAGGCCCCACAGACAGGCGGCCCAGTCCACTCTGGGCTACCTTGTAACAGTTTGTCAATAGGTTCTCTCTCTATATCTTGCATTTTCATTCTCTTCATGTGAATGTGAATTTTCAGAGCAAATGTTTTTAATTTTGGTGAGGCCCAATTTGTCAATTTTTATTTTTCTGGATATGTTTTCTAAATCAAGTCTCAAAATTTTTCAAGTAACCTTAAATCCTTAAGGTTTCCTCCACTGTCTTTTTTTAAGATTCATTTATTTATGCATATGGAATTAGATTTAATTCATTGGTATTTTATTCACCATTTTTACATCTTAGTTTATTATATGTATTGAGATATAATTTTCATTTTCTGCAGTCTTTATCTTGATTTGATTTCCAGAAAACATTAGTTGGTAAGTGTTCATTCTTTTTTTATTATCTGCAAGGTATTGTGTAAGTGAATTTTTTTTTAAAAAATTATTTATTTATGCATACAGAACTGGGGTACAGGCCAGAGGTACAGGGGCGGTAAGAGGATTCACTAGAGACAGAGTGGGGAGAGAACAGGTGACAGAGGAAGTACACTGCAGAGGGGAGCAGCAGGTGGGTAAGGAGAGGTCTGCTGTGACATGTGGGTCACCTCTGGGGTGGGGATTGAACTCATGCTGAAGTGGCTTTAGCTTCTTACTGCTGTGCTTTAATCCACTGTGCAAACAGGGAGGGCCCTTAAAAAGGTTATTTTTAGTTTGTCTTTTAGGATTTTATGATCATATCAGTAGATGCAGAAAAATAATTTGTCAAAATTCAACAGCCATTTCTGATAAAATCTCTCAAAAATGGGGCTAAATTGAATAATAATAAAGTGCATATATGAGAAACTCATAGCCAATTCAATGGTTAAAAAACTGTAGGGTTTTTCTCTAAGATCAGGTACTAGAAAAGATTTTCTAGTATCACTATTCCTGTTTAACATAGTAAATCTTAGTGAGAACAATTTATCTGTACAACTGAAATTCAAGTTAGGAAAGCAGTAAAAAGCAATCACTCTTTGAAGAAAGCAAACAATATATATCTAAACTATAAATAGCTATTAAATGCAATAAAAACTAAAAACAATAAATCTATACAGTAAACAGCTGGCAGGCTACAAAGACTGTACAGAACTCAGTTGTATTCCTTTACACAATGAACTATAAATGTTAGAAAACAATAAAATAACACCACTTACAGTTATATAAAAGAGAATTATACACCTAAGAATAAGCTTTCAATAAAAGCAAGTAAAAAACCTGTGCAATGAAAACATTAAGGTCAAAGAGGAGGTTGGGGGATGGCTGAATGTGGGAGGGATCCCAGTGGACAGTGATGAAAGGATATTGGTTCTTTTATCATATGTGTTGCTATGCTATATCACACATCTAAGAAGTGTGCATTAGACCACTGAGGCATATATACAGTTTTGTAAACCAACATTACAAGAATAAAAAAGTAACACAATTAAAAATAAAATGAAGTGGGCCCTCCATGATGGCGCAGCGGGTAAAAGCACTGCACTAAGAAGCTTAAGCCACTTCCGCATGAGTTCAATCCCTGCCTACCCCGGAGGAGATCCACATGGCGAGCCAGACCTCTCCTGGCCCTCCCGCTGCTCCCCTCAGCAGTGTACTTTGTCAATCTGCCTGTTCTGCTCCCCTCTCTGTCTCTGGTGAATCCTCTCACCCTCTGTATCTCTGGCCTGTACCCCAGTTCTGTATAAATAAATGAATCTTTAAAAATAAATAAATAAATAATAAAATGAAGTAAAAACGTGTTAAAATTTATTTTCTTCAAGTGGTAAATCTTCTTGTTTAGTAAAACCTATGTCCTTTTCATTGGCAGTTTTTAAATTGTGAATTCAGTGCCTTCCATGATTATAAGACTATTCAGATAGTTGGTTGTTTTAGTGATTTGTGGTTTTTACGGAAGTGACCCATTTCTTCCAAGTTGTAGAATTTATGAGTATAAGTTTGTTTATAGGGTTTCTTTATAATCTCATTAATGACTGAAAGATCTGTAATACTGTCCCTCATTATTTGTGTCACCATTTTGTTTTGCCACTCTTGTTACAGTTGAATCATTTTTTTT
>NW_004567110.1:62219684-62220710 GCF_000260355.1 Condylura cristata | reverse complement strand
GTTTTCTTTGTTAGGTTTTGGTATTAGTGTGATGTTGGCTTCATAGAAAGTATGTGGTAGTTTTCCTTCTTTTTCAATTTTTTGGATGAGTCTGTGTGGAATAGGCACTAGTTCTTTTCTGAATGTTTGGTAAAATTCATCTTTAAATCCATGTGGTCCTAGCCTTTAATTTTGATTACTTCTTTAATTTCCTTGCTAGTACTTGGCCTGTTTAGTTGTTCTATTTCTTCGTTATCTAGCTTTGGGTGATTTGTAAGAATTTGCTTTGGGTAGAGTTGTAAGAATTTGTCCATTTCTGCTTAATTTACCAACTTGTTTGCATGTAGTTGCTCATAGTATTCTTTGATTATTCTTTTGATTTCTGCTGGATCTGTTGTGATTTCTCCTCTTTTGTTTATGATTCTGTTTGTGCTTTCTCTCTCTCTCTCTCCTTTTTTTTTTTTTTTTTGTTTATGAGTCTGGCTAGTGGCCAGTCTATCTTGTGTATTTTTTTGAAGAACCAACATTTGGTTTCATTCATTTTTTGGATTGTTTTTCTAACATCCATTTCATTAATTTCTCATTTGACTTTTATTATTTCCTGTCTTCTACTGGCTTTTGGGTTATTTTGTTGTTCTTTTTTCCAGTTCTTTAAGGTGGAACGTTAGGTTGTTTCTTTGAGTTATTTCTAGTTTCTTTATGTGAGCCTGCAATGCTATATATTTTCCTCTTATAACTGCGTGTAGTGCATCCCATAGTTTTGGAGATTTGTGTTGTCATTGTCATTCTTCTCCATGTATTTTTTAATTTCTTCTTCGATCTCCTCATTGATCCGATAGTAGTGTGGGTTTCAATTTCCATGTGGCAGGTGGGTTTCTTGTCTTCCTCATATGGCTTATTTCTAGTTTAATTCCTTCATGGTCAGAGAAAATAGTTGGTATTATTTTGATCTTATTGTATCTATTGATATTTATCTTGTGACTCAGTATGTGGTCAACCCTAGAGAATGACTCATATGGGTTTGAGAAAAATGTGTACTAAATTTTT